>NC_088398.1:23599851-23963184 GCF_034236695.1 Oncorhynchus nerka | reverse complement strand
GTATGGGACCTCCCGAGTGGCGCAGTGGTCTGCATTGCCGTGCTAGCTGTGCCACTAGAGATTCTGGGTTCGAGTCCAGGCTCTGTCGCACAATTGGCCCAGCGTCGTCCGGGTTAGGGGAGGGTTTGGCCGGCAGGGATGTCCTTGTCCCATCACGCTCTAGCGATTCCTGTGGCGGCACACGGCTGGCATCCGGGTTAAGTGGGCATTTCTAACAGAAAAAGATGGTCCTTTTTTTCTGATAGTTTATTTCCTAATCCAATTTCCTTATTTCAACAAAGCTATTACAATTAGCTGCCATGGCAACACTGTTTGGTTGTCTCAACATGCAGGCTCAGACAGGCTAGCTTAGTCCCAGGGCCCAGTTTTTCAAAACACTTAATCTGGATCAGAATGAATGATCCTGTAATCCTATTTTCTTGCTATCCAGGATCAGATTGATCTGGCTGTGTTTGAGACAATAAATCAGATACCACAATATCAAGGTCACAGAATCAGGATTTTCAGTGCTTTGAACAGGCCTACACCTTGCCGTCTACTAGACAGGTTGTGGTACTACCTCTAAACTGTCATAGGGGAAAACAGAGATGAGTAAACCACATTAATAATAAAAAGGGACCTTGAGTGACCTAAAGTGACCTTTGACACTTCTCAATAACAAAATGACCACTTAGGCCAACCCAAACTGTGGTCCATTTAACACAATGAAACTTTGGTTTTCAGATATAAGAATGTTTTTTAAAACATCCTTAGTTTAGTTACATTGAAATGTCTTGAAATGTCTGGGCCCGGGAAACTGCTAAACGAATGCATTTTCAAGCCTTAAGTGGAAACTACCTGACAAATGTTTTCAAGGGGGGAAATAGAACGAGACATTTGAACTGACAGGCTAGCCCATCAATGGAGGGCATCTGAAACTGTGACCCATCAAATCCCATTAATCCTAAAGCCTTTCTGTAGTCTGACCACGAAACCCTGACACAGAATCAACACATTGTCTATTTACATTGCTGCCGCATGAGGGTAAGGGTGGCACGTTGGCAGCACCATCTGGCCTGGCTAACACAGGGTGTGATCCCACTGGGACATTGAGAGGAGATGAGAGGCAGGCAGGCAAGTAAGTAAACTGCCCTTCAACGCTCACACCCTGAGCATAGCTAATTAGCATGTCATCATTTGCGGACTGTACTGTTAGTTACGTAATGGTCCGTGTTCTTCAGCACTGTCAGAGGTTTTCAAGGATAAGGGGTCGGGAGAGGAACGTGTAAAACAGCAGGAGTCTAGCGCTTACGGTGGAAAACAGTAAGAGTCTGCAAATTATAGAAACAATGAACTTTGTCAATGTCTTCACAGATGATGCCTTCTTGAACGTACAAAAAAAAACTGCAATCTCCCGGGTATACAGGGAATCTGATGTTTTTCATCAACTCAGTCAGCTGGAAGGCAACACTTTCAGTGTTGGACACACTCTTTCACGGGCTAAACAAATCCATTAATGGAGTCCAGAACACTTCCACGCACTGCTGCCGTTTTAAAGCGCTACCGCTCTAGCGCAGAGTCCAGTGAGAAACAGCCAAAAGAGGCCTAATCTTCACAGAAAGAGATGTGTGGTGCTAGGAGCACTCTTCGCCTTTCAACCGGCCTCGTCAGGAAACTGGCACCATTCCACAAATCCCAGGAAGCATCTCCATGTGGGAAAACAAAGGAGTTAAGATAACACGGACTAATTGGAAGGCACTACAAAAGGCTCAGGCCACCTGGCTCTGCCTTTTTTGTGGAGATATGAGCATCCCTCTTGCGAAGAGGGGTTTGTGAGCTTGACGTGTAGCCTACCGTGTTCTCTCAGAGACTTGTGTTTATGCACAATATGCAGAGAAAATCATTAACCCCTAACCGATTTGATAGAGTGCGGGCTGTTTTAATTAGACAGACATTAGCTTACATCTCAGCCCCAGCCAAACACATTACACAGTTAGGCTTAAGCAAGTGGTGACTGAATAGAAGCTTGAGAAACAACCTGTACCAAACTACTTCTGAGGAGCTGTCGGAATGCCTAAGTCATGCTGGTACTAGTACATAAGACAGTGTGGTATTCAAACTTCTTCAGCCAGGATCCCATTTTGTCACGGCAGAATTCCTGGGGACCCCGTTTTTTTTTTTTTTTTTACCCAATAATTTCCCATGACTAAGACACATTTCGATTTTCACATCAACAAATAACCTTGAATTCATAGCATTTTCATTAATTTTCAATACAATCAATAATATTTTTTCTGTTTATCTTTCTCAAACTTTTGTATATTGCCCCATACAACAATTGGAACTCCCCCCAAAAAATGTGGAGTAAAAAATGTTAACGAAAGATAAATAAATAGGTGACCCCACAGCAGTTTCCCCGTTGCGACCCCGACATAAGAGCTTGTTGGATGTGTTGCCGGGTGAAAGAAAACAGTGGGACACAGCGTTTCCTCTGGAAATTTCCTGAAAAGCAATAACGAGAATTGGAATGCGTGTCCTTCCAGAATTGACTAACATTGAAGTGGAATTGACCCCAACCCTGATGCATATCCTGCAAAACATCGCTTCGGTCCCTAAGGGAAGTGCGCCTTCTATTTCCTTTGAGTAGTGACTCTGATCCAGAGAGACTTCGGGTTCCCAGACTTCCAAATTCTGAATCACAATCCATAAATAACCCGGCTGCAGCAAGTTGTCAAATCCCAGAGCTTCGACAGGGAACGGGACACCAAGGTTGTATGCGTGTCAGTTACTGCACGTGTTTGGAAAGGTTTGAGCTGTCAGCACTAGGTCTGATGCATCTCCTCAATGCATTCTCTCCTATCTAAAGTTGTCACTATATCATGACATTTTTCAATGCAATGTTTATTTCAGTCTGTGGCGTCAGTCAAAAGACTGTTTGAGAATACAAGTCTGTTCTTTGACAGTAAGGTTTCCCATTTGAGTTCACACATCTTGCTTTAGGGTAGTTGTGATCTAATTAGTGTTTTAAACACATTGTTCAAATATAGGCAGAGTTGAAGAGTAATTGATTACATGTAACGGATTACAAAAAACGAACTGTAATCCGTTTCCAGCTAAAATATTGTACTAAGATTAGAGATACTTTTGAAAAACATTACTTCTAGGATTACTTTTAAATTCAGACAGGGTGTTTGTGAAAGAAATCATTGACACCTTTCTGTTTTCTCAAAGACATTCCAATTAGCATTGACAAATGGCGCAAGTTTAAGTTTGTTCCGCCTGAGCGAGTCTTGACTAAAAGTCGGACCACTATGATGACACACCAAATCTATTTGATGGATCGCTGGAAAAGAGCAGGAATAGGCTTTTGTAGGCTACAGTCCAAGCTATGTCTTCCGATGTTGCGACTGGTGTCGGCATCCAAAGCTTGATATCTACACGATGTGACTCACACTGTCGCTCTCTCATTTAGCTATTTGCGCCTTATGGATTGTGGTTGATGTGGATGGCTGTTCACAAATGTGTGTGTAATTTCAGTGTCACCAACAAAAGGTAAATAATAATAGGCCTATAGCAAATGCAACATACGGTATTCATTTTTCACATGCAAATAGCACTTTTCAGTAGTGCTCAAAGCACGCCATTCCATAAGAGCAGAATTTATTTTGGAACTCTAATCAATGAGCCCAATCAGTCCTCCAAAACAACAATATCATAAACAAAAGAGCAGGCTAATAAGTCCTTCGTTTTTGGGTTATGCTCAGGTAAAACAATTTGGCTAATCTATTCTTCCATAATTTCAAATCCTATTCTTGAAGATCAAGGGGTATTACATTATTTTTAAATGACTGGAAATCTGACAGACTGGTTTTTAATAGAAATGGAAAGATATAACCTAATCATACCTAATCATATTATAAGTAGTAGAGAGCAATGGACTAGAAGAAGCCTACATAACTGACCCATAAAGTAAAATGCAACATCCATTTATGGCCAGCTATGTGAACTTTAACATTGATTTATCCTGAAATAGATGTCGTTCAATTGGTAAAATTAATTGTTGTCTTCTTCTAATGCCTCTTAAGGGGAAACTTATCTGTGAAAGTAACCTGATTACCTAACATTACTGATTACAATTCTGGACAGGAAACTAAGGTAGCAGATTACATTTACAAAGTAACCTACCCAACCCTGAATATAGGCATACAGTATATACATTACAAAAAGAGCAGCAGGTTCCTGTTGCCAGGCTATTCTAACCTCTTGCAATGACATTGCGAATATTTTATCTCAAGGAAAAATGCCACAAAGCCTTGAGAGAAATTAATTACAGATACTTTCAAGGAAATAAAAGCTCAGACACACAGGTAGGATTGTCAAATGTTTACCTGAGTGTCGGCCATCAGTCTCTTTTGTGTTCACACAGCAAAGACCTTGGAAGTCATCAGCCACTCAACCTTGATAAAATAGTCCAAACCAGAAGGTGGCCGTATCGTTGCTTGGCAATGTATACAGTTGAAGTCAGAAGTTTACATTCACCTTAGCCAAATACATTTAAACTCAGATTCACAATTCCACAAATTTCCCTGTCTAAGGTCAGTTAAGATCACCACTTTATTTTAAGAATGTGAAATGTCAGAATAGTAGTAGAGAGAATGAGTTATTCCTTTCCTCACATTCCCAGTGGTTCAGAAGTTTACATACACTCAATTAGTATTTGGTAGCATTGCCTTTAAATTGTTTAACTTGAGTCAAACATTTCAGATAGCCTTCCACAAGCTTCACACAATAAGTTGATTGAGTTTTGGCCAATTCCTCCTGATAAGAGCTGGTGTAACAGTCAGGTTTGTAGGCCTCCTTGCTCACACACGCTTTTTCAGTTCTGCTCACAAATTTTCTATAGGATTGAGGTCAGTGCTTTGTGATGGCCACTCCATTAACTTGACTTTGTCGTCCTAAAGCCGTTTTGCCACAACTGTGGAGGTATGCTTGGGGTCATTGTCCATTTGGAAGACCCATTTGGGACCAAGCTTTAACTTCCTGACTGCTGTCTAGAGATGTTGCTTCAATATATCCACATAATTTTCCTTCCTCATGATGCCATCTATTTTGTGAAGTGCACCAGTCCGTCCTGCAGCAAAGCACCCCCACAACATGATACTGCCACCCCCGTGCTTCATGGATGGTGTTCTTCAGCTTGTAAGCACCACCCCTTTTCCTCCAAACATAACAATGGTCATTATGGCCAAACAGTTCTAGTTTTGTTTCGTCAGACCAACGGACATTTCTCCAAAAAGTACGATCTTTGTCCCCATGTGCAGTTGCAAACCGTAGTCTGGCTTTTTTAAATGGCGGTTTTGGAGCAGTGGCTTCTTCCTTGCTGAGCAGCCTTTCAGGTTATGTCGATATAGGACTCGTTTTACTGTGGATATACATACTTTTGTACCGGTTTCTTCCAGCATCTTCACAAGGTCCTTGGCTGCGGTTCTGGGATTGATTTGCACTTTTCGCACCAAAGTAAGTTAATCTCTAGGAGACAGAACATGTCGCCTACCTGAGCGGTATGGCGGCTGCGTGGTCCCATGATGTTTATACTTGCGTGCTATGGTTTGTGCAGATGAACAAGGTACCTTCAGGCATTTGAAAATTGCTCCCAAGGATGAACCAGACTTTTCTTGGCTGATTTATTTTGATTTTCCCATGATGTCAAGCAACGAGGCACTGAGTTTGAAGGTAGGCCTCGAAATACATCCACAGGTACACCTCCAATTGACTCAAATTATGCCAATTAGCCTATCAGAAGCTTCTTAAGCCATTACATCATTTTCTGGAATTTCCCAAGCTGTTTAAAGGAACAGTCAATTTAGTGTATGTAAACTTCTGACCCACTGGAATTGTGATACAGTGAATTATAAGTGAACTAATCTGTCTGTAAACAATTGTTGGAAATATTACTGGTGTCATGCACAAAGTAGATGTCTTAACAAACTATAGTTTTGGCAAGTGAGTTAACAAGCAATTTGTAAAGTGGTTTAAAAACAAGTTAATGACTCCAACCTAAGTGTATGTTAACTTCTGACTGCGTATTGCTTATGGTCTAGATGCCAAGCCATCTGCGCAAATGTTCTTATTTAGTAGAAACCCCTTGTTGGTACTAGCCAGGTGGCCACAGCTAGATAACTACCTAGCAAGACAACGAAGAAACAATTTAATTCACTCTCCATAATCCCATACTGCCAGTGCCAGCCCAAAGCCAAATGTTTAGCTAGCTAGCTAACATTAGCATATTCGCTGGCTAGCACAACATAGCAGCTGTTTTATGGAAACTAGCTAATCCATTGTGATTTAAGTATAATGTGAAAACTAGCAAGAGGTTAGCTAGCTTGGAGGAAGCATTTACTGTTGTGTGCATTGTGTCTGTGCACTTAGCTATCTAGCTAGCTACCAACCCATAGCCTACATTGCATATGAAGAGTGACTGGCTCATCCGTGGATGAATGGAGAAAATGACCTCTTAAAAATACATTTGATGGCTCCCCCATGTGAAGGTTTGTGCTCTCTGACTGGCTCAAAGTCAAGTTCTTGGCCACTGACGAGTGTTGCGATAGGTTCGTCTCTACCGGGTCAGAATGCAGCAGGTACAACTTGTTCTAGCAAGAGAAGGAACGGCGATTGAGATTCTCTGTGCGTTTTATGCTTAAGACGTAGCCTGCAGGAAAAGGGCAGACCGGTCATAGTTGGATGGACTAAAGTGGTTACGACTGCAACCACTAAACCGCCAGATATCAAACCGTCAATTCAGGACTGGAACGCTAAATTACCCATTATCCCTCATGTGTGACTGTGGGGGACAAGGGTGTGTGAAGACTGGCTGACGAGGAAGGGAATGACTCATCGCCCCTGGACAAGGAGCTCTTTCACCTCGAAAGGTCTGTGTTAGTCCTCCTAGCTAGGTCACACCCAAAGGCTTAAGACAATACAAACACAAGAGGGCAGGTAGCAAGCAGAGCTGAAAAACAAAGGTTTACTGTATTACATATTGTTGAAAATGGTTTGGCCTAGACACTGGAGGCACTTTTGATGTGCCTGAAGCTCCTAGCCAGATGGATGACAGCGCACACATTCTCTAGCGCGAGGGGGGGGGGTCAAACACACGGCCCACTTGGTTTTAGAAAAAACATTATGTAACATTTTTGATCACCGAAATGAAAGCAAGACAGTAAGGGTGGATCGGACACTCCAAAAACGATAGAGGACAATTTACAAATTGAGAAGAAAAAAAACATTTTCAGTGCGGCCCTCTGGACCTTGAAGAGCGAATGCAGCCCACGTGGAAAAACGTGTTTGACCACCCCTCTGCTCTAGTGGCTCACTCCAATCATGGCCTCCAGTAGTATTCACCCTCTTCAGTGGCAAGTACATATCACATCTGGAGATAAGGGGGAAAATTGGGATCAAAGACCGCTTCCAGTGACTGATTGCTGGTATCCCACCGCCGACACCTATGACACAGGTTTGCCATATGTATGGATAAGTGCACTTCAGTGAGCAGCATGGTACTGATAAGCAATGGTGGGATCAATGGAATGTCCCTTCCTAACCTTATTTCCTTTCTGGTGTGTATCATTACTGTGCCTCAAACTGACACCATGTTGGGTATTTTTTATTTATTTAAATAGGTCATGGCTGCAATGACAGATTTTGAGACCCCGCTCCTCTGGAAACGTTTTTCTCAAAGCTACGGATCTGGATCTGTGTTATTTTACACAAAGATTTTTTCTACGTAGCTGCTACTCACACTCCACCTCCATGTCTCTCTTTACTCACCCTGTTTTGAACCATGATGATGTAGGCTATATTTGATCAAAGTACCAAGAATAACGTCTGACTACTTTATTCAAATAAGACACTTCCAAGCCATCATGCCAAAACATGATCCTGTCAGGGTCAGTGACCAAATCCACAACACTACCCCGATGCACAGGCTGAAATAAACAGACGAAAAGAGGCAGAGAGAAAGAAGTGTCTGAGTGCTCTTTGTGAAAGTGGGTATTATTATTTATTTAAACAACCTCGTCATTAAACAAAGATCTCATCCTGGAGTAATTGGCAATGGTGGTATTTCGAAGCCAGACATTCTTGATTAGAGGTCGATTGATTAATCGGTATGGCCGATTCATTAGGGCCGATTTCAAGTTTTCATAACAATCGGTAATCTGCCTTTTTGGACGCCGATTATGGCCGATTACATTGCAATCCATGAGGAAACTGTGTGGCAGGCTGACCACCTGTTACGCGAGTGCAGCGTCAAAAGGACCGTGTGCCTGCAAGGAGCCAAGGTAAGTTGCTAGCTAGCATTAAACTTATCTTATAAAAAAACAATCAATCTTCACATAATCACTAGTTAACTACACATGGTTGATGATATTACTAGCTTAACTAGCTTGTCCTACATTGCATATAATCAATGTGGTGTCTGTTAATTTATCATTAATTAACAGGCAACAGCCTACTTCAAATTCACCAAACGGGTGATGATTTAACAAAAGCGCATTCGTGAAAAAAGCACAATCGTTGCACAAATGTACCTAACCATAAACATCAATGCCTTTCTTAAAATCAATACACAGAAGTATATATTTTTTTTACCTTCATATTTAGTTAAAAAGAAATTCATGTTCGCAGGCAATATTAACTAGAAAAATTGTTTCACTTCTCTTGCATTCAGTGAGAGCAGAGTCAGGGTATATGCAACAGTTTGGGCCGCCTGGCTCGTTGCGAACTGTGTGAAAACCGCAATTAATTTGCCAGAATTTTACATAATTATGACATAACATTGAAGGTTGTGCAATGTAACAGCAATATTTAGACTTAGGGTTGCCACCTGTTCGGTGAAATACGGAACGGTTCCTGAAAGAACAAAAGTTTTGTTTTCGAAATGATAGTTTACGGATTTGACCATATTAATGACCAAAGGCTCGTATTTCTGTGTTTATTATATTAAAATGAAGTGTGATTTGATATAGCAGTCTGACTGAGCGATGGTAGGCAGCAGCAGGCTCGTAAGCATTCATTCAAACACTTTACTGCGTTTGCCAGCAGTTCTTAGAAATGCTTGAAGCACAGCGCTGTTTATGACTTAAAGCCTATCAACTCAAGAGATTAGGCTGGCAATACTAAAGTGCCTATAAGAACATCCAACATTCAAAGGTATATGAAATACAAATGGTATAGAGAGAAATAGTCGACGCATCATAATAATAACAACAACCTAAAACTTCTTAATTGGGAATATTGAACAACTGGGAATATTGAACCACAACTTCCATATGTTCTCATGTTCTGAGCAAGGAACTTAAACGTTAGCTTTTTTACATGGCACATATTGCACTTTTTACTTTCTTCTCCAACACTGTTTTTGCATTATTTAAGCCAAATTGAACAGGTTTCATTATTTATGTTATTTGTTATTATTATTTATATTAAGTTTATTTATATTAAGCGTCCAGATACCAGCTCTAGTGGTAGTACTGCTACTACCAGCAGTACTAATAAGTACTAAGTAATAAGTACTAGTAAGTCCATTTCTATCGCTATAGGCCTACCTTGAAATGATTGACTGTAGACAGTTTTTGTATTGATTACACTGAAAAATTTATGGAAACGGGTGCATGTCTGAGGTTATGTGTAAATCCCCTGTCGTCAGCATGGAGTCTATAAAATGGATCGATTTGGCTTAGATCATTGTGTGTTAGGAATTGCCATTTAATCAGACCCGTATGCCCGAGGCCGCTCACGCACACCAGGCGCCAGGAAACATTTACTAAGCGGGCAGTCGAAATCGATGAGGGGGCACATTTTTGGGGGCTCTTGCATTGGAATTATATTGAATTCTGCTTATATCACAAACATAAAGTTGAAATGCTGAGACTCAGAGATCATCGAGTGCATTTGAAGTAAGGTAGGTTGGTGCAAAAGCTGTTGTATTTCCGCTGCGTATCAGCACCATGGACAGTGCCCTACACACTTAAGCAAGTCCGTCTGGTAATGAATATAGGCTACAAGATAGATAGGCTGTTTGTAATAAGTGAATTACCCTATGTGAATGCAGCTGTACAAAATAATACAAACAAAATACTGAAAGTAGCATAGTAGCCTAGTTATTCATGCATGCAAACAAAAATAGGCTACTGAATAGCAGTTTGGCTTGGAATAGCCTACTGACACAACTGTGAATGCAACGAATGATCGTGGACAGCGGTATCAAGTAGTATGACTAGTAAACAAAATGTAAGATTGATAAAGATATGACACAATCTACAATATATTAAGGCTAGTTACATTAACAGTAAACAAATGCAGCAAACAAAAGGCAAATAACCAAAACATAGTCTACAGCCTGCTACAGTGAGATGCAGCCATGCACAGCTGTCTCGTCAAAACAACAGGCCCGCTTCAAACATGGAAAGTCGTGCTGCTCAGGGGTTCAGCAACACGTTGTGATATGGTACAATACACTTCTGTGGATCAAATTAGACCCACGTAATCAATTAAGCAGTGCCATCCTACCATAAATACGTTTCCAATATGTACTATTCAATTTACAACCACGAAACCAATAGGCTACAAAGAAAAACATAATATAATGTATCTACTGTATTTCTGTGATTAAACAGAACGCCGCAGCCCGTCTGGTGTTCAACCTTCCCAAGTTCTCTCACGTCACCCCGCTCCTCAGCTCTCTCCACTGGCTTCCAGTTGAAGCTCGCATCCGCTACAAGACCATGGTGCTTGCCTACGGAGCTGTGAGGGGAACGGCACCTCAGTACCTCCAGGCTCTGATCAGGCCCTACACCCAAACAAGGGCACTGCGTTCATCCACCTCTGGCCTGCTCGCCTCCCTACCACTGAGGAAGTACAGTTCCCGCGCAGCCCAGTCAAAACTGTTCGCTGCTCTGGCCCCCCAATGGTGGAACAAACTCCCTCACGACGCCAGGACAGCGGAGTCAATCACCACCTTCCGGAGACACCTGAAACCCCACCTCTTTCAGGAATACCTAGGATAGGATAAAGTAATCCTTCTCACCCCCTTAAAAGATTTAGATGCACTATTGTAAAGTGGCTGTTCCACTGGATGTCATAAGGTGAATGCACCAATTTGTAAGTCGCTCTGGATAAGAGCGTCTGCTAAATGACTTAAATGTAAATGTACTACACCTGCACCTGTCGATGACACAAGTCGTTCTGCTTCCACGAACACATCCAATGCTAGCATCATTAATTCTTCATTTGGTGTTAGCCCAGCTAGCATGGACACTGACAGTTGTGAATCTGATGCAGCCGAGGAGCTACTGCCCCCTTACCTGGGAAAGCACCGAACAACAGCCCGGGACTTTGGACAATCGAAGAGGCGCAAATATGATGACTACATTTATTTGGGGTTCACTTATACTGGGAGTAGTGACATTCCTCAGTCACAGTGTGTTATATGTGCAAAAGTACTATCTCACAACTCGATGAAACCTTCACTCTTACACAGACATTTAGAAACAAAACATGCCAATTTGAAAAATAAGCCACAGGAGTTTTTTGAGTGAGAATTAAGATGACTTTCGAGGAGTAAGACATGTATAAAAGCAACAGATACCATTAATAAGAAGGGGCTAGAAGCGTCTTATATGGTGAGCTACCGAGTGGCTAGGACAGGCAAGCCCCATACTATTGTGGAGGACTTAATTATTCCTGCTGTTGCGGATATGGCTGAGACAATTCTGGGGGAAAAGGCAAAAAAACTATACAGACAAATTATTTCATCAAACAACACTGTTTCACGACCCATCAGTGACATGGCAGGAGATATTTTGAAACAATCACTGCTTCGCATACAAGCCAGTGCGTTACAGCTGGACGTGGTGGGCCTGGCACAGCTCCTGGTATATGTCCGTTATGTTTATGAGGGGTCAATTAAGGAAAACATCCTCTTCTGCAAACAGGAGAGGATATTTTGAAAGTACTGGACAGCTTTGTGACATCAAATGGACTTTGGTGGTCAAGATGTGTTGGTGTCTGTACTAATGGCGCAAAAGCCATGACAGGGAGACATAGTGGAGTGGTAACGCATGTTTAAGCAGTTGCTCCCGACGCGACTTGGGTACACTGCAGCATCCACCGAGAGGCTCTTGCTGCCAAAGGAATGCCTGACAGCTTGAAAGACGTTTTGGACACCACAGTGAAATTGGTTAACTTTGTTAAATCAAGGTCCCTGAACTCTCATGTATTTTCTGCACTATGCAATGATATGGGCAGCGACCATGTAACACTTTGACAACACATAGAAGTGCGCTGGTTATTACTGACCATAATTTTCACTTGTCTGACCGCTTGCATGATGACGAGTTTCTCACACAACTGGCCTATCTGGGTGATGTTTCTCGCCTGAATGATCTGAATCTCGGCTTACAGGGACTCTCCGCAACTATAAATCAATGTGAGGGACAAAATTGAGGCTATGATTAAGAAGTTGGAGCTCTTCTGTCTGTATTAAGGACAACACACAGGTCTTTCCATCATTGTATGATTTTTTGGTGTGCAAATTAACTCAAGCTTACGGACAATGTAAAATGTGATATCGCGAAGCACCTGAGTTGGGTGCGCAATTATGCAGGTCCTTTCCCGAAACGGATGACACAAACAACTGGATTCGTTATCCTTTTCAAACTCTGCCTCTAGTCCACTTACCGATATCTGAACAAGAGCCACATCGAAATTGCAACAAGCGGTTCTGTGAAAATTGAATTTAAATCAGAAGCTGTTGCCAGATTTCTGGATTGGGCTACGCTCAGAGTATCCTGCCTTGGCAAATCGCACTGTTAAGACACTGATGCCCCTTTCAACCACGTATCTATGTGAGAGTGGATTCTCGGCCCTCACTAGCATGAAAACTAAATACAGGCACAGAATGTGTGTGGAAAATTATTTAAGACCGAGACGAGTTATGAGCATCCTTTCAAACACACCCTTCTCATTAACCTGTGGTGAGTTATTCACAATTTTTTATGAACAAATAAGGTTTTATATGTAAGATGGTTAAATAAAGAGCAACATTTTAGATTATTATTATTTGTGCCCTGGTCCTATAAGAGCTCTTTGTCACTTCCCACAAGCCGGGTTGTGACAAAAAACTAATTCTTATGTTTAATAAATGTATCGTATTGTGTGTGTGTGTGTGTGTGTGTGGCAGGCTTACAATGATGGCAAAAAACAACATTTGAGAGTGCGCTGACCCTGGTGCTGGAGGGGGTACGCAGCTGGAGGTTGAATGTTTGAAGGGGTACGGGACTATAAAACGTTTAGGAACCACTGCATTAATGAATCAATTATACAATGAATTTGACTTCGTTTTTACCGATTCTATCTGTTTCCCTTCCAATGTATACTTATTTTTACTTACATAGTACTAGGGGTAGTGAATTGATGTTAGCTTCAGCTGTAAGCTAGCAAGGAAAGTTAGCCTAAAAAGCTATATAGCTAGCAAGCTAACATTACCATTATCTTCTTGCATTGTAAAGTGCTGTAGCTGTATACAGAGGTTGTTTTTGCGAACAGTAATTAACGTTTTCAACCTTTCATGTTGCATTATTCGAGTGTCTTAACTTGTGCAGCAGGAGTTGGGAGTGAACATGTTGCAGCCCAGACTCAGTGGTTCCTCAGGACAGGCTGGCTAGCAATTTCTGTATACCGTGCAACACTGGTGGGATCTTACGCAACACACCTCTTACTGGAAGTCCTATTTGAAGGAACTGGTTCAGAAATTGTTTGTGTCCTTTACACTTCTTATACTCAGTCCACATATTTCTGCACCAGAGGTTTGTTTTCATAATGAGTTTTGGCAGGACTCTGATACTATGCAATGTTAACCATCAGTGAGAAATGTAATTGTTGCTCTGTCGACAAATTCCAACAGTCACATCCATCCATCCAATGCTGCAACCAATTGACGAGATCAGTCCGAGAAGACGCAAATCAAATAGAATTTGAATCAAAGCTCAACGGCAAACTAATTGATGTTTACAGATCTCCATCGATGTTTAAGATACCGGAGCATTAGCCTATTGCCCTCTGAAGATTAGTCATGCCTCAGTGACAAATTGTGAAGATAAATGTTCAATGTTGACATGTGAAGCCATCAGCAAGCACGTCCCCCACAAGGGTTCCGTTGTGTTCATGGTAAGGAGTGGCTCTATGGCCTAATCCATCAGATGAAGGTGGATCTCTTTCTTCCCCTATGCTATCGGTGACAGATTACAGTGAGCCACAGGGATGAGAAGAATGCAAAAGATAATGTCTGAGACAAAGACAAGACTAAAGCGTAGGCTATCCAACACTATTCACTGCAATAATTGTAGGTCTGTATCCCGAAGACGACAATGATGAACCCGATTCAATTAGGATATTTGTTCATATGGACAATCAACCTGTGAATACCCTGGTAATACATATATATATATTTTTTTAACTTGACTAGTCTGTCGATGGGATGTAAAATGTTAAAGAACCATATAAGCAAATAATGGGAAAATCTTTAAAGTCGTAAAACACTGTGGCAGGAAAGGGAAGTGTCATTTTAGTTAATGATATAGGCTTACTTATTATCTCTCCCAGACTTCCACACAGTCATTAAATATTAGGTCTGAAGGCCACTGTGTCAAATAAGGCAAAGGTTGCATCTTCTGAATCCACTGTCACATTACTCAGCTATGGGCTAAAGATCACCTAAACGTTTCAGTGCTAGGCTTGCTTGCAGAGCCGAACGTGTAATCTTTTACACTTCGTACACTGGAGTTGTGTCCGGGTAATTAAGCTTTTAAACACTCGCGCCAGAAGCAGTGCTTAGAGAAACAGATTATGTAGGCCAGGTTTCTCATTACAGCAGACTCATTTGGAAGGCATAAATCTCCTCATGTTTACGCAGAAAACCAACCTTGATCAAACTGAGATAAAATGACAAACCTGGTATTTGAGCCCACTGGAGCCATTTATCCTATTAGCTCTACTTTCAGACCACTCCTTGTTCCTGACAACTCAAGGCGATTGTAACAAGGTGACTGGGTTTGATGTTGTAAAATTATTAGGCCTAACCTAATTATGGTTTCCATTGGCAGGCCGCGGTTCCGGTAGTAATAGATTATACTGCTTCGTGACGTACAACATCTTCATATTGTTACAATATGCCCAGCAGTTGTGCTGTCCGCCTCTCAGGCTTATCATCCATCTCAGTTGTATGTTTACTGTAGATAACGGCCTCTTAAATCTTCTGAAAGAGTGCCTTGATCTTTCAGTGAACCATTTGTGGTAGAAACAACATTTTACGAGAGATACAGGCTCCAAGTGTAAACTCGTGAAAAGAAACAAATAGGGCTGGACTTACAGGGCTGCCCGCTGGCCCGGGGAGGTTTTGGAAATCATCCATGCCAGTCAATCTACGTCAATAGGCCAGTGAAAAATACATATAGTGCTAGGTCAAGGGGTCTGAATAATTTCCGAATGCACTGTATTTATGAATGTACGTACACACACACACACCAAAAGTTGACACACCTAGTCATTCAAGGGTTTTTCTTTAGTTTTTACTATTTTCTACATTGTAGAATAATAGTGAAGACATAAACTATGAAATCATGTACAGTAGTAACCAAAAGTGTTGAGATTCTTTCAAGTAGCCACCCTTGCCTCGATGACAGATTTGCACACTCCTGGCACTCTCAGCCAGCTTCATGAGGTAGTCACCTGGAATGCATTTCTATTTACAGGTGTGCTTTGTTAAAACTGTATTTGTGGAATTTCCTTCTTAGTGCGTTTGAGCCAATAAGATGTGTTGTGAAAAGGTAGGGGTGATGTACAGAAGATGGCCCTATTTGGTAAAAGATCAAGTCCATGTTATGGCAAGAACAGCTCAAATAAGCAAAGAGAAACAACAGTCGATCATTACTTTAAGACATTAAGGTCAGTCAAACTCTGAAAATGTTTTATAACTGAACGTTTCTTCAAGTGAAATCGCAAAAACCATCAAGCTCTATGATGAATCTGGCTCTCATGAGGACCACCACAGGAAAGGAAGACCCAGAGTTAACTCTGCTGCAGAGAATAAGTTCTTTAGAGTTACCAGACTCAGATTGCAGCCCAAATCAATGCTTGAGTTCAAGTAACAGACACATCATCATCAACTGTTCAGAGACTGTCAAAGCAGGCTTGTTGGGGAATCATCAGAATTGGTTGGTAACATAGGTAAGATGTTTTAGTGTTCATCATATGTTTGTAAGTTACTTCTCATCAGAATGTTATTTTTGTATAATACTGTGGCGGGGTTGCAGTATCTGTTCTATGTCAAGACTAAGTTGCTTGGGCCGGAGAGAGGGGAGAGGTCAAGCGTGTATCTCTTGGCTCCACAATGTCTGTGTGCCAGTCAGTGTGTCTCTGTGATCTTGTCAAGATAGGATGGATTTGATATATGGCTGTTGATATGGAGGATTTGTTTATGGTTCTGAGTTTGAGAAAAGAACATTGTTTAGGAGACAAAGCTGAACGATGAATTATGCCGATGCTGTCTTATCCTGTGTGTGTCTTTGCTATAAAGGATCTCAGTTGAAATGTGGAGGGGACTCTCAGAGAATTCATTGATAGACACTGAATTGATCTGAGAGTCACAGGGTTGTGATAGAGCTCAAATAATAAAAAATGGACTTTGTGATAACTAACTCTGACTTGTGTGTGGTTTGCTCTCATGATTTGGTCATTAGAGGAAATTTCCACAACAGGCTTTCATGGTTGAATTGCTGCAAAGAAACCACTACTAAAGGACACCAATAATAACAATAAAAAGATACTTTTTTGGGCCAAGAAACACGAGTAATGAACATTAGACTGGTGGAAATCTGTCCTTCGGTCTGATATTTGGTTCCAACAGGCGTGTCTTTGTGAGATGCAGAGCAGGTGAACGGATGATCTCCGCATGTGTGGTTCCCACCGTGAAGCATGGAGGAGGAGGTGTGATGGTGCTTCGCTGGTGACACGGTCTTTGATTTATTTAGATTTCAAAAAAAGGCACACAACCAGCATGGCTACCACAACATTCTGCAGCGATACACCATCCCATCTGGTTTGCACTGAGTGGGATGATCATTTGTTTTTTACAGGACAATGACCCAACATTCCTCCAGGCTGTGTAATGGCTATTTGACCAAGGAGAGTGATGGAGTGCTGCATCAGATTACCTGGCCTTCACAATCACCTGACCTCAGCCCAATTGAGACGATTTGGGATGAGTTGGACCGCAGCGTGAAGGAAAAGCAGGCAACAAGTGCTCAGCATATGTGGTAACTCCTTCAAGACTGTTGGGAAAGCATTCCGCATGAAGCTGGTTGAGAGAATGCCAAGAGTCTGCAAAGCTGTCAAGGCAAAAGGTTGCTACTTTGAAGAATCTAAAATATATTTTGATTTGTTTAACACGTTTTTGGTTACATGATTCCGTGTGTCATTTCATAGTTTTGATGTCTTCACTATTACTCTAACTAAGCTGTTAGTTTGTTATGTAGATTATATACCAAACACGCGCCACACAAATAGCCTAGATTGAGCAGAATATCACCTGTCGGGCAGAAAAAACGTGCAGCTCTCAAACAACTGGTGGTCACACGGAGTAGCCAACAGTGCCTTCAGAAAGTATACATTTATCCAAAATGTGTTGTGTTATAGTCAGAATTTAAAATGGATTCAATTAAGATTTTCACTGGCCTAAACAATACCCCATGATGTCAAAGTGGAATAAGGTACAAACTAATTAAAAATTAAAAGCCTAAATGTCTTGAGTCAATAAGTATTCAGCCCCTTTGTTATTGCAAAACTAAATAAGTTCAGGAGTAAAAATGTACTTAACAAGTCACATAATAAGCTGCACGGACTTACTCTGTGTGCAGCAATAGTGTTTAACATTATTTTTGAATGACTACCTCATCTCTGTACCCCACACGTACAATTATCTGTAAGGTCCTTCAGTTGATTTCAAACAAATTCAACCACAAAGACCAGGGATGCCTTGCAAAGGTGATCATGAATTTGTAGATGGTAAAATATATATATATATATAAAACTGTAAGAAATGTTGTAAAGAAATTAACTTTATGTTCTGAATACAAAGCATTATGTTTGGGGCAAATCCAAGACAACACATCACTGAGTATTCATATTTTCAAGTATGGTGGTGGCTGCATCATGTTATAGGACGCTTGTCATCAGCAAGGACTAGATCTTTTTTTTTTTATAAAAATAAAACGGGATAGAGTTCAGCAATTCTAGAGGAAAACCAGGTTCAGTCTGCTTTCCACCAGACACTGGGAGATGAATGGCTTAGTTCCAGTTGACTTTTATATTTAAATTTTATTTAAAGGGCCTCCAGAGTGGCGCAGTGGTCTAAGGCACTGCACCGCAGTGCTAGCTGTGCAACTAGAGATCCTGGTTCGAGTTCAGGCTCTGTCTCAGTGGTCTAAGGCACTGCATCGCAGTGCTAGCTGTGCAACTAGAGATCCTGGTTTGAGTTCAGGCTCTGTCGCAGTGGTGTAAGGCACTGCATCGCAGTGCTAGCTGTGCAACTAGAGATCCTGGTTCGAGTTCAGGCTCTGTCGCAGCCAGCTGCAACAGAGAGACCCATGGGGCGGTGCACAATTGGCCCAGCGGTGTCCGGGTTAGGGGAGGGTTTGGCCGGCAGGGATGTTCTTGTCCCATCGCTCACTAGCTACTCCTATGGCGGGCCAGGCGCAATGCACGCTGACACGGTCGCCAGGTGTATGGTGTTTCCTCTGACACATTGGTGTGGCCGGCTTCCGGGTTAAGCG
Organism: Oncorhynchus nerka; assembly: GCF_034236695.1. NCBI lineage: Eukaryota > Metazoa > Chordata > Actinopteri > Salmoniformes > Salmonidae > Oncorhynchus > Oncorhynchus nerka. The sequence continues at coordinate 23,944,318 of NC_088398.1, read as the reverse complement.
GGCATTGTGTCAAGAAGCAGCTTGGCTGGGTTGTGTTTTGGAGGACGCACGCTGTTGCCCTTCACCTCTCCAGAGTCTGTACAAGAGTTGCAGTGATGGGACAAGACTAACTACCAATTGGATACCACGACATTGGGGAGAAGAAAGGGGTAACATAATAATATAAAAAATATATATAAAACGGCTTAAATCGATAGCAAGACTTAAATGGCTGTCAAGCAATGATCAACAACCAACTAGACGAGTTAACCATTTTTTAAATAATAAATGTTGTACAATCCAGGTGTGCAAAGCTCTTAAGAGACTTACCGAGAAAGACTCAAAGCTGTAATTGCTGCCAAAGCTGATTCTAACGTGTATTGACTCAGGGGTGTGAATACTTATGAAAAGGACATATTTACATTTTCATTAAATTTGCAGATTTCAAAAAACATGGTTTTCACTTTGCCATTATGGGGAATTGTATTTAATAAATTTCTAATTCAGGCTGTAACAACAAAATGTGGAATAAGTCAAAGGGTATGAATACTTTCTGAAGGCATAGATTAGACAGATTAGATAGATTTTTTGAAAGACCTTGAAAGTGGTCTCCTGATGTCGTTTAAGCATCGTTGTGGACTTTCAATAATAGCCTTGGGAAACTCTCGCTCTATGTACGTGCCCTCAATGTGAGCTTAGTATCACCTGTGTATCAATACTGAATAGAGCCTGAAACATTCCTCTGCGACTCTTGCTGCAGTTGTCCCTCTGATTGACAGTCGGTGAAGAGCCACAGTAAAAGCTGAACAATGTATAACAGGACAAAACTCAAATAGAAAACAACTCTGTGCCATGACTTGCATTAGATGGGGAAAGGAGAGATATTTTGGGCTTGTATATATTGGGTCATTCAAGGTGACCATGGTTGCCGCCAATCAATTGAATAGTTGACTAGGGCCAATTCTTTTTCCAAATTAATTGTCTATCAGTGTCCTTGGCTTTATTTATTGCAGAAAAATCGTCTATGAAAATGTATTTACACAGTAGCATCAGCATGTCATTGTGTGACGTGAATAGATATATTGAGTCAAAAGGTGCATTGAAGGGCCAACTATGCAATCTTATGCATTGTGAGTGTTGCAAGAGTGAGCCGAGCGGAAAAGAACTTAGCACAGACGCTCTCCATTTATTTTTCTTCCATTTCCATTCAAAGCACCTCTGTTCCAGGTGGCAGTTGGTTTACCCCAGACAAATATTGACCACAGATTAGACCAACGGCCCAGAAGGTGGGTGAGTAGGACTCGGGCTCTCAGCAGAACAGAACAGGACACGGCCGCATGCCATTTTAGTTTGAGCTGCCATGTTTGCATTACAAATGGAGGTGTGACAAACTTGAGTCGCCAGGCATATATCAGAGGTTATTGTACCTACCTGGTCACCTGTTGCCTAAACATACTGTTGGAGTAGACCTAACCGAGCTGCAAAGCCATGTAGGCCTACCAATGTAGTCCAGTCTTCAGCCTAACTCTTCAGATATAGGCCTTATCATATCAACCCTACAGCCTATATTTATTAGTGTTGTATAATACTACCGCCATGACCCTTCGGAGACGCAAGGTTCTACCTAGCATATAAATCATCTACTAGTTGAACTGAACGCCAAACTACTTGTGCTTTGATGCGTTACACATTCAAATGCGGAACAGGGTCATTTATAGCAGTGTGTTAGTAGCTTGTTAACACACATTCCCATTGTTAATGGTTAGATATTAACTGGTGCTAACCGGTGCTCCCGCACATTGACTCTGTACCATTACCCCCTGTAAATAGCCTCGCTATAGTTATTTTACTGCTGCTCTTAAATTATTACTTTAATTTGTTTTCTTTTTTTTGTTGTATTTTTTCTTACAAGCCCTTAACCAACAATGCGATTTTAAGTATGTCACTATTAAAAGATACCGACCGGTTGTATTCGGCGCATGTGACAGACAAAATTTGATTTGACAGCATTTACGAGAGACAAATATCTAGGCCAAGTCCAATACATGTCTTCCAATGTACAGTACAGATTGCTGAGGTAAAACCATAGGCTCGTCCTGAATGTGGGACACAACTCACGTGAACAATACTTGTATTGAGGACTTGAATGTTAAGTGTAGAAAGGCCAATACATTGTTATCAGTCAATATGGCCTGTACTCCTCAGACCTATATCAGTGCTGGAACACTTGCTAGAACGTTTAATCATCGGAGGATCTCTCTATCACCACACTCCCTGCTACAATAAATCATATGTATCCCAAGGCTATATTCACACATATGAAGAGCTATTGCTTAGGGGAATAAGGGATATTGATTGTAGGTCCTTCTTATCAAATTAAGGAAGTCTAGTCTTGGAGAAAAAGACCAGAGCAAGCAAAGCCAGTCTGACAGGGCAGCAAAAGAACATTTAAATAGACAATGGATGCAGCTTTAGGCTTAAAAAAAAAAAAAGGGAGAGAATGCGATCTCTTAGCAGGACACGGGCAGGAACCTGGGGCTGAGCATTGCAGCTGCCACAGCAGATTATAAACACAGGGGTTTCAGCATAATCAGAAGGCGAAGGTCACCACTGCTGTTCCCGTTTGTTTCGCTCACGCTCACTCAATCTTTCACACCTGCCGCTCTCCTCCTTTCCCTGCTATCCTGCATTCTCCTTTCTACCCATTTCCCCGTCTTTCTGTCGCTCACCTCTACAATTTCCTCCCTGTTCCTCTCCATCTTCTTTCTCCATCTAGACAGTCACCTTGCCTCATCCTCAGTCCCTTCCTCCCTCCAAACAACTGCACCCAGCTGGGCGCTCTCCCAATCTTCCCCCAGGACAGTGGGCCTCCCCCCTGGGTAAGTGGGACGGTACCTCTCTGGCCTGGCCACAGGCTGGCACTCACCCAGGCTTAATATTATGTTGCGGAGAAAATGGCATGCTGCTGGCTCTTAGCGAATGGCAGCAGAGGACGCAGCAGGGAACACTGCAGGGGCATGAGAGCACACCACATACAGGAAGAGGAGGAAAAAAGAGAGAGGGAGGGGGAGTGGGAGATGAGAATGAGGGAGTGGGAGATGGGACGAGCACTGCATGAAGAGCAACAAACAAGTAAAGGAGGTGAGAAGTAGCAGTGCGAGATGAAATGATTGCAGTAAGGAGAAAGACAGGGAGTGGCGAGGGGACCACAACCAGTGACAGGGAAAAGGGAAGAGGATAGAAGTTAGACTACACGTGAGTGTGTGTTTCCCATTGCCAAACAGCCTGTGTCAACAAAACAGCTTTTTAACAGGAACAGTGGTCAAAGATGTCCCCTTGATGAGAACGTGCAATGATTGCAGTCTAGCCTATGCACAAAACTGCAACAAAAATGTGCTTAGTCACACAATACATTGTGTCAAGGAGCACTGATTGCGCCTTCCCACTTCAAAACATGAGCTAAGCGTATGATCATCATTCCCAGGAAGATCACTTACTATGCAGAATACAGGAAAACAAGTCCAACCAGTACAAGAGTCACCTAAGACTAACAATGAGTATATATGTGACAACTTTATGCAGAGTACAAGGGAATGTCACATTATGGACTAACCCTCCATAATCACCTATTGACTTCAATATGTAGTATTTTCCCATCTCACATGGCATAATCCCCTGCTAGGGAACAAACCATATATTCTTTGAACTTTAACATTTGATTGGGGTTCAAAGGGCATATACTCAAGAGTATCAGGAAAGACATAATTTCTCTTGATAATGCTGAAATGAAATGGCAACCAATGGCATTCTTCAAACACCTAGATTGCCTGCTCACCTCACGGAACTGGTAAGAGAAACATGGGTGCTTTACTTTTTCCTCTGTATAGGCTATGAGAATAAAACTCAAGCTGAACCTCAAAGCAAATAAACCAGCCTGACAGTGCAACTCACCCAATTTCATTAATGAGGCCAGCAACACCCACAACGAGATTTCGAAAGGCACCTGTATGTGATGGTAATCTAGAGACAGGACGGGGAAGGCCTTTTTTGTGTACGTGTAGTTCGTATGTTCGTGGCTGCCTGCTGTCCCTCGGTGGTCGTCGCGGCGGTCGTGTCCTCCTCCAGTGTTTTCCTGCGCGCTGATGTCCGGTGAGCTTGCAGCTCCAAGCGTCAGTACGGTGCCCTCCAGGAAGATCAACATCACCAGAAGTAGGAGTCCCCGCTCCAGAAAACTTCTGGAGCCAGTGGGTGAGTGTAAAGCTACGCGAACAGACATGTTGCAATTCGTTTTTATAACTTAAAATAATTTTGGGGGGTGAGCTGGAAATCGTGTAGTTAGCGTGTAATGAACACACTTTCCTCACTAGCAACTGGTTTTCCAAAGGACCGACAACATATCCATGTTCGACAACTGGCTGGCTAGCTAGGCAACTTTAGTGAGATATTCGAGATGGATGCGGCAGTTCCATGTACTGTAGCAAGCTGGCTAACAACGTTCGCGAAAGCAGGAAACGTCGAAGGTGCCTGAGCTAGCTATCCGTCCAGACAACCGAGAGCTCAAGACACGGCTACGGCGCTGTGTTAGTTAGCAAGTTTACACACCCTCTCCTAAATATCATAACTTTGAATTGAAAACTTGGTCCGAAATCTTGCTTCAGATACTGACAGCGTAGGTTAAATCTCTTCCGCGAAAGATGTCATTGCTCACCGCCGACCGGTAAAAAAAAAAAGATGCTGCTCATACGATTCTTGTTCCACCATAATATAAATATCATCGATAATGTCCACGGTTACAGCTGACCGAAGTCCAATGTTGACCTTGAATGAAACGTTTAGAACTGTCACGTTGCAATTGTGTGGGGGGATCATAGATATTTGAACTGCATTCCATGCTTTCGCATCCGTGTATGCGCCCGTACCCTGTCCCGACAAGACCTTACTTGAACTCAGTCAGTTTAAGGAGCTGTGGCTCCATCCATCACACATGTTTCTAGCTCCAACAGTGGCTTCGAATGTTATCCCTCCGCAAGTGTACTCCTTGTAATGTGATGTTAGCGAGATAAATACAACCTTCAAAACACACACCCTTTCGCGGAGGGAGGAGAATGGGGAGGGAGCCCTTTTTTAATTTCGACCACAGTGACATCTATTGGAGAGGAGGTATTTGATACTTTATATCTTATACGTATGGAAAACCATACATTTCCTGTTCAAAAGTCTGACTAGGCCCAGTGGGTAGTCGCGCCCATCACATTCTGTCCCAGGAGGCTTCGAGGGCGTGAACTGCTATGGCTGACCTGCCTGGATTGCAGGACAGAACAAAGCCCTGGCTATCCTAGTATCTGGCATCTGTTGGAGCTGATTGCACCATAAACTCCATGTTATTTAAGTCTTCAGTGTAGGCTAACTCAAATTGTACCTCTAAAATGAGAATATCTTGTAAATACATTTGTTGAAAAGATATCCAACTGGAATCTTTTTTCTTTTTTTTTTAATGATTTTCAATTCAATATCAACATTTTGTTATGGAAATGGTGTGTGTTTTCGAGTCCAGCCAAACACATTTCACCATCCCTTCAATATCAAATGGGTGTTATATGGAAATGGGTGTGTTTTCGAGTCCAGCCAAACACATTTCACCATCCCTTCAATATCAAATGGGTGTTATATGGAAATGGGTGTGTTTTCTTTTGTCATCCATTTCGTAATTACAATAGGGCTATGCCTTGGGTGGTGACACTATGTCACGAATAGCATACTGTACACAACCTATTTTTGTTTGTTTACTTTGACTTTTAGTGTAGTCTGTCATTGTGTTTAGTGTCTCCCTGTGGCACTTTAACCCCCACAGCTTGCCAAATACAGTTGTACCATACCACTGAAGGTGTCTGGCTTGTAATTACTGTGGTGGGAAATGGTATGGTCATTGAGAGCTGTTTGCACCTAAAAAAAAAATATGAACTGCTCACAACAATTAGTGTAATAAGACACATGAGGATGAGTAGATCGGATGCTGCTGCTGATGATCATTTTGGGTGTCATAAAGTATTTAAAGGAGGTGAAGGTAGTTGAACAAGTGCTTTTTATATGAAGCACTTTGAAGCACACAGTGATCATTGTGAACATTCTTATTCATTTACAGTATTGTATATTGTACTGTAAAAATTGTAATTAATCCAAGGGGATTAGGTAGTGTAGCCTCTGTCTGACCTGCCAACACCTGTATGCAGTCTACCACAATAGCTGCATTAATAAGTTGTGATGAATACCAATCACATGCCTGTGTTGCTGCACTTCATGCCTCTGGGGCTTAGGCACACACATTGGCATGGGGAAGTGTCCCTGCATGCACCCTTGCACTCTGTTCCTGCAATTCCATTAAATATTGAAGTGCAGCACGATAGTGAGACACACACACACAGAGGTTTGCTGTGCCTATTTTTAAAATAATTCTTCAAGTGATGTTGCACAATAGATTTTTCTAATTTGCTTGAGATAAAGAGTACGATAAAAGTCAGGTAATACACACATTTTCAGGCCAGGAGAAAGTTAATTGAAATTGATTTCCACCATCCAAAATCCATTTGTCTGTATATGAACAGTTGCATAAATGGCCCAGCTTACTTTTATGGGTCGTTCCATTCGATTTCAATCACTTTTCGACTGCACCCCTTTTGATTTGAACAAAACGTTCTATACATATTTTCCAATGGTAGAAGTGTTCAGAAAGTCACTTTTTGGACCTGAATGCCAAAACATTTAGGAGATAGAGGTCCTCATAGTTGACCCATTTTGCATACCCCATCCTACCATGAGACATCCATGTCTTCATCTCTGGAAAACATAAATGATTGAGTTTGATATAACTGTATATTTCAAAGTTTACGAACAGGGTTGTCAAACTATTTGATCATTTATTTATTTTTAAATCAATTTTCTTTACATTTTTTATCCTTAAATGTCAATTATCTAGACACAGCATGCTATTGAATACAGGGTGTCATGTTTGGCTTATACATTTATTAAAATGGGAATACATTTGAAAATGCAACTTTCAAATGGTAGCACAAAGATGGTTGGAGGTCCACACATCAGAGAGTGTTGTTGACTTGAATGTGAATAACATGCATTTCCATTTAAGTCAAAATTCGTCGGTGGAGTTAAACATTTTATTTAAATGTCAATGGTGTACCAGCTAAGTTGCATTGGTCTGAAGGGATATGTCCATTCTATTCATTGTATTTCTATGATTGAAATGACACCCACCCTGTATTCAAGAGTAAGCTGTGTCTCAACCAATGGCGGGCACAACACAAACATCTCAGATTATGTAAATTAGGGTCTACAATACAACATGTGTGAGAGAGAAAAAATCGGAGTTTTAAGTGTTTTTAGTTCAATGTAAAGAAATAAATGATAAAATAGTTTGACAATCCTGTTTGTAAGCTTGATATTACACTCCAGAGATGAAGACATTGATGTCTCATGGTAGGGTGGGGTATGTAAAATGGGTCAACTTTGAGCATCTCCATCTCCTAAATGTAACTTTCTGACCACTTCGCCATGGGAAAATATGTATGGAAAGTGTCGTTCAAATCAAAAGGGGTGCAGTCAAAAAGTGATTGAAATCAAATGGAACGACCCTTATGCAAGGCTCTTTAGTCATGGCATGATGCTCTCATTTGCATAGTTTGGAAAGTTCATTACGTTTGCCCTCATTTCAATCATGGAGAGCGAAGCCAACATTTTGGCAAGTCTGGTCTATATTTGTACACATAAATGTGTACATTTATTCTCTCCTCTCTATTGTGGCTAAGGTCATGGTGCCAGTGTTTGCTTCAAGGACTCAAATTGCTACAACATGACTGTAAACTACATCAAACACTTTGAGGAAATAAAAAGAGACATGTCGTTTTGGTCCGTGGATATGAACCAAATTACCCAGGACGCTTAAGTTAAACACATGTTTGGTTTGTCTTGTGTATTTTGTCAGCTTGGTTTGTGCAGATATGTACATAGTGTGTTTCAAAGGGCACATTAATCCAAAGGCCTCAGGGCTCAATTCTGAAATCTAATGTGCATTGGAACCAAGATAACCCCAAGACAAATATGATTGTTTGATGTCTTTTTGGATGAATTTTTGTACCTTTGAGCCTTGTTTTACAACCCTAACTCAATAAACTAAATTTTGTCACAAACATCAAACGATTCTTTTAGAAACCAAATGACTCCAAAATTGCAAAGAACTTCACTAAAAGAACGCATTCCCTTCCATTTTCAGGTTACCAAAACCAAAGACAATATAGCATGAAGCCTTTTTGGGGTCACATGATAGCTTTAAAGAGTATATTTTTTGCCTGTCTCTTCATGGAGTTAACAGGTCACCATGTCTTCTCCTCCAACCACATCATGTGGAACAAAACAAGCCAATTACACCCAGGCAGCATTTCAACCTGCAGATGGGGACTGGGTGTGATTTCTAGCATGTTCCAATGGAAGAAAAACAGGTGGGACAGACCATATGATTCAGACCCATAGACTTAGATAGACATCATATCATTGTATCTGACCCATTATGGCGTCTGTGAGAGAAGGGCAGCGCTATTGAGGCCATCTTCATTTTGAAGTAGTCAATTTTCTTCTACTACTTCTATGAGTTAGCAAACAAACTGAAAGGGTGCGTACTGCCACCCGGAGTGTGTTGTTTGAACCGGTATAAATCCCAGGTTGGCGATTAAATGCTCACAAGTATAATTCATTGGCTGATCCCTCCTGGTGACCTAGATGGAATTGTGTGATCCTTCCTTAACCCATAGGAAAACCCACCCAGTTGACTACTTCAAAATGGTGAATGGCGCTACCGCAGATTGATATAAAGTGGAGAAGTCAACTTTGTTCTAAGGGAAGAAAGAATCTGATTGGTTTAGGGGGCAGAACAATTTGATTGGTTTCTACATATGGGTCAGAGCCTGGTAATATCAGAACGTATGATGGGACATAAACCTTCCAACTTTAATGACTAATTTCTCTGAATGGGAAAAAAACCACCAGATTCACTGGGAATACATTGCATAGGATGAAGAAACAATACTCAGAGATGCAGCTCCATACTACTTGTCAGACACAGAGAACTGATACTATATACTCGTTGTTTGGGTGAAATTGGCGTGGGGTGTGGGGGGCTTATTCAACTAAATATTCATGTAGATAACCAACAATTTACGAAGTTTGGAATGAGACTGACGTGAGGTAAATAATCATTCATTAATAAGAAGACTAATTGATCAGATATTCAAATATCTGAAGAGTTATATTGGGGCGGCAGCGTAGCCTAGTGGTTAGAGCGTTGGACTAGTAACCGGAAGGTTGCGAGTTCAAACCCCCGAGCTGCCCCTGAACAGGCAGTTAACCCACTGTTCCCAGGCCGTCATTGAAAATAAGAATATGTTCTTAACTGACTTGCCTGGTTAAATAAAGGTAAAATAAAAAATAATAAATAAATATTAGGAAAATTATAACTTTGTAATCTGAACATTTTCCTTGGTGCCCCGACTTCCTAGTTAATTACATGATTAGTTTAATCACATAATAATAATTACAGAGAATTGATTTGATAAAATAGCAGTCTTCACTTTTATTGATGCCAAAGACACGACACTAGGTAGCTCTATTAATTCAACATGAGTAGTTAAGAGGTTGCTAAATGTTTAGCTAGCTTTCTCTGTTTAGCTTAGCATGTTGCTGCTAGCTTGCTACCGGAGACAAATTGTATCTTAGAGATACTGTCAAATTTGTCTGACTACTGTAACATAATAATGATTTCAAAATGTTACAACTTTTAACTCAAAGTTTTATTTACAAGATTTTCAGTTCAAACCTCCACCATGTTTTTAAAAGTTGTGCATTTGTTAAACTCCGCCCATTGAACTTTTAAAAACCAATCGGATTTGTTTTGCACTAAAACAATCTGATTCTTTCTGCCCTTGGAACAAAGCTGACTAAACTTTATGTCAACCTGCAGCACTACCCATGCTAAAACAGGCTTTTGGCACTAGAGTCCTCTATCTATCTCTATGTTCAGACTAATTTTTTTTTGTAGCTACCAAAGCCACTGTTTCTATACCCCCCACGGTGTATGTGGCGTCGATATGGAAAACATTCATTCTAAACAGCACTGTAGGACCATGCTCACACACTCATGAAAAAATGAACAGCTCACACACTTCGACACAAACAAATAAATGCACACTGTACTCATACAAATAGCCTATGCCCTAAGTCTATGTCATTGAAAACAGGTCAGCCATTAAACAATTATAATAATCGTAACCTTGAGTCGACAATGCGCTGTTTTGTAAAGCCTGATGAAATAATAACAACAATACTGTATTCATTGTGTTGCCTGCTTTATTTACCCCACTTGGCCGGGCCGTTGTGAGATCATGCTTAGATACCTTCTACCGTCTAAGCACAAATGTGAATTTGACTGGGCTACGTCAACAGACCTTCTCATTAGAGGCAAGCCACAAGATCCCTGGCAAACTGCTAGCCTGGTAAAACCAGACTGAACGCTGTGCTCAAGTTAAACAATTGGTGAGCGTGCCATTCAAATTGGTTTAACCAGTCTAGCAGACTGGTACCGTCTCATCCTATCCACAACATGCAGCCTAGTAATCATGACCCCCTCAGTGTTCAATTTGAAAAACAAATGCTGTCATGTCATGCCACGTTGTCATTGTCTCCTGATGTAAGCACTGTGCTCACTGACAAGCCCTGACAACATGTCTAAAAGAATGTCAGTCACCATAATATTGTGACAGCATGAAACGAAAATAGACTGTGGAGATAACAAGGTTGGTTTGTCGAGACGCTCAAACAACAGTCTACACTTCAGTGCGTTTCAGAGTAATGTATCCCAAGTTCCGTTTCAGTTGCATTTTCACTTAGTCTCCCATTGACCTCAATGCCTGACTATGGGAACATTTTGGAGGTTCGAATTGTCTCTTAAGAGTCAGAGTTGTTCTTCCGATGTAGAATACATTTCCTCATGAACTTATTATATCTGTTCAGTTATATAACCATTAATACCAAGTCATATAATTTCCCATTAAGGTTCACAGGGATTGTTCTCAGAGAGTAAGAGACGCCTCCTGGTATTTTTACCATGACCACAGTGCATAGTTAATGTATACTGAACAGACATATAAACACAACATGTAAAGTGTTGGTCCCATGTTTTTATGAGATTAAATAAAATATCCCAGACATTTTCCATATGCACAAAAAGCTTATTTCCCTCAAATTTGGTTAAATCCCTGTTAGTGAGCATTTCTCCTTTGCCAAGATAACCCATCCACCTGATAAGTGTGGCATATCAAGATGCTGATTAAACAGCATGAAGTTTTCTGACTAGCTTGGAAAGACAGTACCGTGCAGTATCGAAGAGCCCTCACTGCTGCTCGATCATTCTATTTTTCCAACTTAATTGAGGAGAATGAAAACAATCCAAAATTGATTTTTAATACTGTCGTAAAGCTAACTAAAAAGAAGCATTCCCCAAGACAGGATGGTTTTCACTTCAGCAGTGATAAATTCTTGTTCTTTGACGAAAAGATCATGATTGTTAGAAAGCAAATTATGGACTCCTCTTTAAATCTGCATATTTCTCCAAAGCTCAGTTGTCCTGAGTCTGCACAACACTGCCAGGACCTAGGATCAAGGGAGACACTCAAGTTCTTTTTATCCTATATCTCTTGACACATTCATGAAAATAGAAATGGCCTTTAAACCTTCATACCAAGCTTCATACTGGACCCTATTCCAACTAAACTACTGAAGTAGCTGCTTCCTGTGCTTGGCCCTCCTACGTTGAATATAAAAATGGCTCACTATCCACCGGATGTGTACCAAACTCACTAAAAGTGGCAGTAATAAAGCCTCTCTTGAAAAAGCCAAACCTTGACCCAGAAAATATGAAAAACTATTGGCCTATATCGAATCTCCCATTCCTCTCAAAAAAGATTGATAAAGCTGTTGCACAGCAACTCACTGCCTTCCTGAAGACAAACAATGTATATGAAACGCTTCAGTCTGGTTTTAGACCCCATCTTAACACTGAGACTGCACTCGTGAAGGTGGTAAATTACCTTTTAATGGCATCAGACCGAGGCTCTGCATCTGTACTCGTGCTCCCAGACCTTAGTGCTGCTTTTGACACCATCGATCACCACATTCTTTTGGAGAGATTGGAGATTGGTCTACACAGACAAGTTCTGGCCTGGTTTAGATCTTATCTGTCAGAAAGATATCAGTTTGTCTCTGTGAATGGTTTGTCCTCTGACAAATCAACTGTAAGTTTCGGTGTTTCTCAAGGTTCCATTTTAGGACCACTATTGTTTTCACTATATATTTTACCTCTTGGTGATATCATTCGGAAACATAATGTTAACTTTCACTGCTACTGTATGCGGACAACACACAGCTGTACATTTCGATGAAACATGGTGAAGCCCCAAAATTGCCCTCCCTGGAAGCCTGTATTTCAGACATAAGGAAGTGGATGGTGGCAAATGTTTTACTTTTAAACTCGGACAAAACATAGATGCTAGTTCTGGTCCCAAGAAACAAAGTGATCTTCTGTTGGATCTGACAATTAATCTTGGTGGTTGTACAGTTGTCTCAAATAAAACTGTGAAAGACCTCAGCATTACTCTGGACCCTGATCTCTCGTTTGACGAACATATCAAGACTATTTCAAGGACATCCTTTTTCCATCTACGTAACATTGCAAAAATCTGAAACTTTCTGTCCCAAAATTATGCGGAAAGTTAATCCATGCTTTTGTCACTTCTAGATTAGACTACTGCAATGGTCTACTTTCTGGCTACCCGGATAAAGCACTAAATAAACTTCAGTTAGTGCTAAACACGGCTGCTAGAATCTTGACTAGAACCAAAAAAATGTGATCATATTACTCCAGTGCTAGCCTCTCTACACTGGCTTCCTGATAAGGCAAGGGCTGATTTCAAGGTTTTACTGCTAACCTACAAAGCATTACATGGGCTTGCTTCTACCTGTCTCTCCAATTTGGTCCTGCCGTACATACCTACACGTACGCTACTGTTACAAGACACAGGCCTCCTTACTGTCCCTAGAATTTCTAAGCAAACAGCTGGAAGCAGGACTTTCTCCCATAGAGCTTTATTATTATGGAATGGTCTGCCTATCCATGTGAGAGACGTGGACTCGGTCTCAACTTTTAAGTCTTTATTGAAAACTCATCTCTTCAGCAGGTCCTATGATTGACCATTTCCGGAGACCTTCTCCCTTACCTCACCTCGCTCATCAACTCATCCCTGACCGCTGGCTATGTCCCTTCTGTCTTCAAGAGAGCGAGAGTTGCACCCCTTCTGAAAAAACCTACACTCGATCCCTCCGATGTCAACAACTACAGACCAGTATCCCTTCTTTCTTTTCTCTCCAAAACTCTTGAACGTGCCGTCCTTGGCCAGCTCTCCCGCTATCTCTCTCAGAATGACCTTCTTGATCCAAATCAGTCAGGTTTCAAGACTAGTCATTCAACTGAGACTGCTCTTCTCTGTATCACGGAGGCCCTCCGCACTGCTAAAGCTAACTCTCTCTCCTCTGCTCTCATCCTTCTAGACCTATCGGCTGCCTTCGATACTGTGAACCATCAGATCCTCCTCTCCACCCTCTCCGAGTTGGGCATCTCCGGCGCGGCCCACGCTTGGATTGCGTCCTACCTGACAGGTCGCTCCTACCAGGTGGCGTGGCGAGAATCTGTCTCCTCACCACGCGCTCTCACCACTGGCGTACCCCAGGGCTCTGTTCTAGGCCCTCTCCTATTCTCGCTATACACCAAGTCACTTGGCTCTGTCATAACCTCACATGGTCTCTCCTATCATTGCTATGCAGACGACACACAATTAATCTTCTCCTTTCCCCTTCTGATGACCAGGTGGCGAATCGCATCTCTGCATGTCTGGCAGACATATCAGTGTGGATGACGGATCACCACCTCAAGCTGAACCTCGGCAAGACGGAGCTGCTCTTCCTCCCGGGAAGGACTGCCCGTTCCATGATCTCGCCATCACGGTTGACAACTCCATTGTGTCCTCCTCCCAGAGCGCTAAGAACCTTGGCGTGATCCTGGACAACACCCTGTCGTTCTCAACTAACATCAAGGCGGTGGCCCGTTCTTGTAGGTTCATGCTCTACAACATCCGCAGAGTACGACCCTGCCTCACACAGGAAGCAGCGCAGGTCCTAATCCAGGCACTTGTCATCTCCCGTCTGGATTACTGCAACTCGCTGTTGGCTGGGCTCCTGCCTGTGCCATTAAACCCCTACAACTCATCCAGAACGCCGCAGCCCGTCTGGTGTTCAACCTTCCCAAGTTCTCTCACGTCCCCCGCTCCTCCGCTCTCTCCACTGGCTTCCAGTTGAAGCTCGCATCCGCTACAAGACCATGGTGCTTGCCTACGGAGCTGTGAGGGGAACGGCACCTCAGTACCTCCAGGCTCTGATCAGGCCCTACACCCAAACAAGGGCACTGCGTTCATCCACCTCTGGCCTGCTCGCCTCCCTACCACTGAGGAAGTACAGTTCCCGCGCAGCCCAGTCAAAACTGTTCGCTGCTCTGGCCCCCAATGGTGGAACAAACTCCTCACGACGCCAGGACAGCGGAGTCAATCACCACCTTCCGGAGACACCTGAAACCCCACCTCTTTCAGGAATACCTAGGATAGGATAAAGTAATCCTTCTCACCCCCCCTTAAAAGATTTAGATGCACTATTGTAAAGTGGCTGTTCCACTGGATGTCTTAAGGTGAACGCACCAATTTGTAAGTCGCTCTGGATAAGAGCGTCTGCTAAATGACTTAAATGATTGAGTGTAGTCTGGCCCAGGGGTGTGAAGGTGAATGGAAAGGCACTAGAGCGACGAACCGCCCTTGCTGTCTCTGCCTGGCCGGTTCCCCTCTCTCCACCGGGATTCTCTGCCTCTAACCCCTATTATTGGGGCTGAGTCACTGGCTTATTGGCGCTCTTCCATGCCATCCCTCAACCCACTAAACTCACTTGAGTGGGTTGAGTCACTGACGTGATCTTCCTGTCCAGGTTTGGCACCCCCCTCGTGTTCGTGCCGTGATGGAGATCTTTCTGGGCTATACTCGGCTTTGTCTCAGGGTAGTAAGTTGGTGGTTGAAGCTATCCTTCTAGGGGTGTGGGGGCTGTGCTTTGGCAAAGTGGGTGGGGTTATATCCTGCCTGGTTGGCCCTGTCCGGGGGTATCGTCGGACAGGGCCACAGTGTCTCCCGATCCCTCCTGTCTCAGCCTCCAGTATTTATGCTGCAATAGTTTATGTGTCGGGCTAGGGTCAGTCTGTTATATCTGGAGTATTTATCCTGTCTTATCCAGTGTCCTGTGAGAATTTAAGTATGCTCCCTCTAATTCTCTCTCTCTTTCTCCTCTCAGAGGACCTGAGCCCTAGGACCATGCCTCGGGACTACTTGGCCTGATGATTCCATGCTGTCCCCAGTCCACCTGGTCGTGCTGCTGCTCCAGTTTCAACTGTTCTGCCTGCGGCTATGGAACTCTGACCTGTTCACTGGACGTGCTACCTTGTCCCAGACCTGCTGTTTTTCGACTCTCTCTACCGCACCTGCTGTCTCGATCTCTGAATGATCAGCTATAAAAAGCCAACTGACATTTACTCCTGAGGTGCTGACTTGTTGCACCCTCTACAAACACTGTGATTTTTATTATTTGACCCTGCTGGTCATCTATGAATATTTGAACATCGTGACCATGTACTGTTATAATCTCCACCTGGCACAGCCAGAAGAGCCTGGTTCCTCTCTAGGTTTCTTCCTAGGTTCCGGCCTTTCTAGGGAGTTTTTCCTAGCCACTGTGCTTCTACGTCTGCATTGCTTGCTGTTTGGGGTTTTAGGCTGGGTTTCTGTATAGCACTTGTGACATTGGCTGATGTAAAAAGGGCTTTATAAATACATTTGATTGATTGATTGATTGATCATTACTCAGGTGCTGAGGTGCTGTGCACAATGAACGGCACTCTAAAATGTACAGTTTTGCCACAACACAATGCCGCAGATGTCTCAACTTTTGAGGAAGTGTACAATTGGCATGCTGACTACAGGAATGTCCAACAGAGCTGTTGCCAGAGAATCTCTAATCCTCTAACATAAGCTGCCTCCAATGTCATTTTAGAGAATTTGGCAGTACATCCAACCGGCCTCACAACCGCAAACCACATGTAACCACGGCAGCCAAGGACCTCCACATCTGGCTTCTTCACCTGCGGGATCGTCTGAGACCAGCCACCCGGACAGCTGATGAAACTGAAGAGTATTTATGTTTGTAATAAAGTCCTTTGGGGTGAAAAAGTCATTCTGATTGGCTGGGCCTATTCCCCCAGTTAGTGGAACTGGCTCCCAAGTGAGTGGACCTATGCCCTCCCAGGCCCACCCATGGTTGCACCCCTGCCCAGTCATGTGAAATCCATAGATTAGGGCCTAATTTATTTATTTCAATTGACTGATTTCCTTATATGAACTGAAACTCAGTAAAATTGTTGAAATTGTTGCATGTTGCATTTATATTTTTGTTCAGTATACATATACAGTAGGGCTTATTATATGTTGGGGTGGCAGGTAGCCTAGCGGTTAGAGCAGTTAGCCTAGCGGTTAGAGCAGGTAGCCTAGCGGTTAGAGCAGGTAGCCTAGTGGTTAGAGCAGTTAGCCTAGCGGTTAGAGCAGGTAGCCTAGTGGTTAGAGCAGGTAGCCTAGCGGTTAGAGCAGGTAGCCTAGCGGTTAGAGCGTTGGGCCAGTAACTGAAAGTTTGCTTGATCGAATCCCTGAGCTGACAAGGTAAAAATCTGTTGTTCTGCTCCTGAAAAAGACAGTTCATCCACTGTTCCTAGGCCATCATTGTAAATAAGAATTTGTTCTTACTGACTTGCCTAGTTAAATAAAGGTTAAATAAAAAATGTTGGCTCAGGGCCAGCAGCTAAGCTACTGTATTAGAGTTGCATAGTAATATGTTAGGTTAGTATTAGCACTAAGGTGTATGTGGACTGATCATTGTCTATCAATAAAGCACAACTTGGAGAAATGTCTGTATGTTGTTATGCCCACCTTTTTCCTTTCACTGAAACCAATGAATGTCAATTATTATCTCCTTGTTCTTCATATCAGGAGCTATCTCAATAATGCACTGCACTGACTGGTTAACTGGAAATGCAGGTTATGCTAGACAATGGCAACAGATAGAAAGACAATGACATTTGCGTAAGCCCCTAACTGAATGAGCCAGATTCTGATGCATTCTGGCATTAATTTGTTTGCAAAATGAGAGGTGTGTCACACGCCCACTGGCTCTGCTCTCCACTGCAGCATGTAATATAGCTGTTAGAGACTTGATTCAACACCCCATTTCTAATCTCATACACATCTATTCTCTCTCTCTCTCTCTCTCTCTCTCTCACACAGACACACACACATATACACAGACACAAAAAAAAATCATGACCACACATCATGCACACAATTGAACAAGAAGTACTGTGGTGTGAATTCTCAAATTGTCAAGGCCCTTAAAAGGGCATTCTCTAATCCAATACAGTTCAAATGCCAATGGTTGTTACTGGTTTGTTAACACTGCCTCCCTAAATCCAACAAATGTCAATGTGAATATGTGCACTTGCACATTTCTACCTGAAGATGGCACTACCTGCCCAAGCAGGCTACACTTCTCATCTGTGACTTCAGAACTGTCGTTTTACTACCGTTTACATCTCTTCCCATGAACTCAAGGAAAAGCAAAGACTTAAAGCTTCCTACTTAAGTTATATTTATGTTGTTATATTGTGTGTAGCAATATTCAATTATCATCATATCTGTCCCTTGCAAGAGAACAAGTGAAGTATACACTACAGGTCAGAAGTTTTAGAACACCTACTCATTCAAGGGGTTTTCTTTAGTTTTACTATGTTCTACATTGTAGAATAATAGTGAATACATCAAAACTCTGAAATAACACATATGGAATCATGTAGTAACCAAAAAAAGTGTTAAACAAATCAAAATACATTTTATATTTGAGATTCTTCAAATAGCCACCCTTTGCCTTGATGACAGCATTGCAAACTCTTGGCATTCTCTCAACCAGCTTCATGAGCTAGTCACCTGGAATGCATTTCAATTAACAGGTGTTCCTTCTTAACAGTTAATTTGTGGAATTTCTTTCCTTCTTAATGCATTTGAGCCAATTAGTTGTGTGGTGACAAGGTAGGGTTGGTATACAGAAGATAGCCCTATTTGGTAAAAGACCAAGTCCATATTATGGCAAGAACAGCTCAAATAAGCAAAGAGAGACGATAGTTCACCACTACTTCAAGACATGAAGGTCATTCAATGCAGAACATTTCAAGAACTTTGAACGTTACTTCAAGTGCAATCGCAAAAACAATCAAGCGCTATGATGAAACTGGCTCTCATGAGGACCGCCACAGGAATGGAAGACCCAGAGTTACCTCCGCTGCAGAGGATAAGTTCATTAGAGTTACCAGCCTCAGAAATTGCAGCCCAAATAAATGCTTCACAGAGTTCAAGTAACAGACACATCTCAACGTCTACTGTTCAGAGGAGACTGTGTGAATCAGGCCTACATGGTCGAATTGCTGCAAAGAAACCACTACTAAAGGACACCAATATTAAGATGAGATTGCTTGGGCCAAGAAACAGGAGCAATGAACATTAGACCTGTGGAAATTTGTCCTTTGGTCTGGAGTCCAAATTGGAGATGTTTGGTTCCAACCGCTGTGTCTTTGTGAGATGCGGTGTGTGTGAACGGATGATCTCCGCATGTGTATATTCCCACCGTAAAGCATGGAAGAGAAGGTGTTATGGTGTGGGTGTGCTTTGTTGGTAATTTTGTCTGTGATTTATTTTGATTTCAAGGCACACTTAACCAGCATATTTACCGCAGCATTCTGCAGCGATACGCCATCTGTTTTGAGCTTAATGGGACTGTCATCTGTTTTCAACAGGACAATGACACAACACACCTCCAGGCTGTGTAAGGACACTTTTACCAAGGAGAGTGATGGAGTGCTGCATCAGATGACCTGGCCTCCACAATCCCCTGACCTCAACCAAATTGAGGTGGTTTGGGATGAGTCGGACCGCAGAGTGAAGGAAAAGCAGCCAAGTGCTCAGCATATGTGGGAACTCCTTCAAGACTGTTGGAAAAGCATTCCTCATGAAGCTGGTTGAGAGAATGCCAAGAGTGTGCAATACTGTCATCAAGGGAAAGGGTGGCTATTTGAAGAATCTCAAATATAAAATGTATTTTGATTTGTTTAACACTTTTTTTGGTTACTACATGATTCCACATGTGTTAGTTCATCATTTTGATGTCTTCACTATTATTCTACAATGTAGAACATAGTAAAAATATAGAAAAACCCTTGAATGAGTAGGTGTTCTAAAACATTTGACCCGTAGTGTACATTTACAGCTCATTCTCAAAAACTCAAAAACCGAGGACGTAACAGTGGGGGACTCAATTTGCTGAGGAAAACCATTTAAGCGTGCTGTATATCTTAACTGTGCAAACAAGTTTCAGATGTGTGGCCCGACTGAAAATGAAATATTGCAAGGCCTTTTTGTGGCACTTTTCTCACGTTTGAATAAAATCCATTGTGATTGCTGAACCAAGGCTGTGTTTTGTCAGTCAGACCTGTACGGCATCCATATTAGGAAGGACATTTGGTCTGAGAACTGATGGAGTTTGGTCTGAAATTTGAGGAAGTTCCTAATATGGATACCATAAAGCAGCGGTTCCCAGTGTGTACCTCTGTTCAGTTTATGCTCCAGGCAGACCTCTGCCTACAGGGGTGACCCATAACTCTTTCCTCAGTACCGTGAGAGGTGTGCTCGCTCAGCGATTCTGCTATAAGGCCACATCTGGTATCCCTACAGAGATGAGGGAGGGAGCTTAGGCTTTGAAGTTTAGGCTAAGAAGTGCTGAGAGCCATTGTAGCCCTGTATGCCTCACATTCTATTCCATGTAAGTTGGCACTTGAAAGTATTGGACTATCACTCTAAATCTTGGGATATATAGGTGTGTATTCTTTCTGCCCCCAGGGATTTGGAGTATAAAATAGGGAATATTTCTCAGTGATCTCTATGCGGAAAGTTTTCTAGCCAACTTGATGTTGAGACGTTGAATTTGACTAATATCCACCAGAGGGCCTCGTTGACCCCCTTGTTGTCATGATGGGCTCGCTGAGGAACATCTGCTGGAGTTATGACTTCATCCTCTAGGCCAAGGATGAGGGGGAGACAGCTTCAGTCGTGCCTGCTCCCAGGTCATATATGAGCTGTATTTCATCACTCCTCTGGACATTGTTTTCAGGAAACATGAGCCTCTGACATCACCAATTAGAAAGTCTCTCACAATCTCAAGAACACACACATACACTGAGTGTACAAAACATTAGGAACACCTTCCTTATTTTGAGTTGTACCCCCTTTCGCCATCAGAACAGACTCAATTTGTCAGGGGCATGGACTCTACAAGGTGTTGAAAGCGTACCACAGGGATGCTGGCCCATGTGGACTCCAATGCTTCCCACAGTTGTGTCAAGTTGGCTAGATGTCCTTTTTGGTGGTGGACCATTCTTTATACACATGGGAAACTGAAAAACCCAGAGGGCTGCAGTTCTTGACACACTCAAACGGGTTGCGCCTGGCACCTACTACCATACCCCGTTCAAAGGCACTTAAATATATTGTCTTGAACGGCACACATACACAATCCATGTCTCAATTGTCTCGAGGCTTTCTTTAACCTGTCTCCCCCCCTTCATCTACACTTATTGAAGTGACTTTAACAGGTGACATCAATAAGGGATCATAGCTGTCACCTGGATTCACCTGGTCAGTCAGTCAGGGAAAGAGCAGGTGTTCCTAATATTTTGTACACTCAGTGTGTATTTGTACACACCACACACATCTCCATATTTGCACGTGTCATAGTTCTTTCCACAACGCCCCGAGCAGAGCTGAGGATGTGTGAGTCAATATGGACGGATATGAGAGCAGACAGGTTTACGACAGCCAGCAGGGCACTGCAGCATCAGACCAAGGCAACATTTGAATATTGCATTAGAACATCCAGGACCCTGCAGGCTCTGCAGCAGAGCTCCTGCCCTGCCCAACCCAACCCCTCTCTCTCTCACTGGGGGAAGACACCGTGTGGTGCAGCCTGAGCCTGGAACCTGTGGAGCTCAGGGAGAGAATAGACACCATCTGGGTTATGACTAGTCTCAATTTCCAGTCTTTCACATAGTTGTAGGTTGTATTTCAGAAACAATTGTCTGACGTGTTGAGACTAGGTTATGGCCATTCTCTTGTTGCCCTCGTCTCCAGCCTACCAAAACCAGAATGTTCATTTTGAAACAATGTAACCACAAAATCATGTTCTGTAAAATGTGTTTGGTGAAACGAAATACCAGTATTAAAAATGTGTAACATGTAATAATAATATTACATGGGACTTATATAGTGCTTTTCATGGACCCAAAGTCGCTTTACAATTGTAGAAATGAAACAGGAATCCAAACAAAACAACATCAGACTAAAAAAATAACATGAACAAAGAGAGTGTATGGGGAGGGTAAGGTTGGGGTTTGAATACGAACCCGGTTTAGGGTAAGGGGTAGGGTAAGGGTTAGGATACGAACCTGGTTTAGGGTAAGGGGTAGGGTAAGGGTTAGGATACGAACCTGGTTTAGGGTAAGGGGTAGGGTAAGGGTTTGTGTTAGGCGGTGCACAGTATGGTGGAGAGGAGTGTCTTTGTAGTGTTCACGCTTAGAAAAAAGGGCTCCAAAAGGGTTCTGCGGCTGTCCCTATAGGAGAACCCTTTGAAGAACCCCTTTTGGTTACAGATAGAGCTCTTTTGGGTTCCATGTAGAACCCACTGTTCTACCTGGAACCAAAAGGAGTTTACCTGGAACCAAAAGGGTTCGAGGAATCTTTTTTTGGTTCAAGTGAGCACCTTTTTTCCCCTAATAGTTTATTGCTTTGCTTGTACGTGTTGGTGGGGGTGGGGGACGGCTAGACTGAAAGACTTGGAGCAGCCCTGGAGAAGCCCCTGTCACATCGGCTCTGGAGCTACGACCTGGGGGTGACAAGGTGTCCTGCTGTGGTGGAATGTAGTGATAGGGGAGAAGAAGGTCTGAGAGGTAAGGGAGACAAGTTGGTTAAAAAGAGGATCTTGTATTCAATTCGCTGGGAGACCGGGAGCCAATGGAGTTCCCTGAGGGCAGAGGTGATGTGCTGCCAGGACTTAGAGTGGGTGAGTCAGGCTGCAGAGCTTTGAACCATTCGGAGCTTGTGGAGGGATCTTGAGTTGATTCTAACAATTCTAACACGCCGTTTATTATTCTAACGATCAGATGATTCATCTTTTCCCATGACTAAGGGCTGCTAACCCCAGGCGGCGGATGTGTGTCGGTGTAAACGTGATGACAGGATTAACTAGCTGCTACCGCAGGGTTTCGGAAACTGGACTCCTGCTGTTCTATGGTTGACTGAGGTGAGCCTGACCACAAACACTCATTCTGGACCCAAAACCACAGGGCCGGTGTAGGGAGATTGGGGCAAGCACAAGCAGGAGATAAATATAGACCACCAAAGGAGTTGGGGGAAATGGAATTAGCACCAAGGAGAAAGTGCAAGTGAATGGGAGTTTAGGACTGTCAAAGAAGAAAATAAACTGAGCCTTTAACTGAGTCAATTGTAAATATAAACCCTATTACAGAGAGAAAGGGAAAACACAGGCCAAAAGAGAGATAGTAGGAAAATGATTTTAGAAAGTGCATAATGAGCCATTGAGAAAGTACAGTAGAAATGCATGTAAATGTATAACAGAGAAAAAGGACGAGAGAGAGAGAGAGAGAGAGAGAGAGAGAGAGAGAGAGAGAGAGAGAGAGAGAGAGAGAGAGAGAGAGAGAGAGAGAGAGAGAGAGAGAGTTAGGCTTAACATGTGGTGTTGTGCATGCGTGACCGACTCTGAAAAGGTAAACGAAAAGTGAACTGAAATGAATATATAAGGCACATCTGGCTTCCTGGTTGAGTTGCGGCCGCACTTGATCTGACTGGACACAAAGGGCGTGAGTCACTAGCCCTGTTTACACCAGAGCAGAGCTCTAAGCAGACTATCAGTGAACTGTGTTAGAACAACAGTGGGCTGAGTAAGAGACCTGACTACAGACTCATACAGACAGGCTAAGCAGGACTCGTGTGAAACAATACCAAGCGGTTTACTCATCGGACACGTACAGTAGATTGGCCCTCACTGATAATACACCGGCCCCAGTGTGTTATCAGTAGCTAAACCAAGACACATTCTGTTTAACCACCAAAGGAACGATGCAAGAAGGGATTGGTTCACCGCTAGCAAAACAGGCAAATCTCTGTGGTAGACTGCAATCGTCGTAGAATCTAGAGATAATAATGTTTGAAATAGGCTGTTTCAAGGTTACTATTGAGTTCTACTATAAGAGAGACTATTGAGTGAATTATGATGAGGTTATGGTATGGATGGATATAGAAGTGGACCCAACGGGTAGTTTAGGGTCAAGCTCCGCACCAGACTGACTCTCTGTTGGGAGCGCACACAGCATAGACCATTCCTCCTCTATGGGTGGTTGTGGACATTGGCATTTGTAACAGACATCTTCGAAGATAGTACAAGAGAATGCACTCATAAAGCCTCCCCTCAACAAGCCTTTGTTTGACTCCGAGCCGCACAATAAAATAACATCATCAGGAAAGACGAGCGAAACAAATAACAATTGTCCTCGTTTTTTTGGGGGGGGGGGGGATGGAAGGAAGAAGTGGGCGATTGTGAAGTTTCTCCACGTCAGCGATCATAAGGAGAGGGGCGGGGATGGGGAGAAACAAAGACACTAGTCCCGCCTCCCTTCATATCTGAGAGAGGAGTGGGCCGGTGCATTTGTGTGTGTGCGTGAAGCGTATGTGTCTGTGTGCGTTTGGGTAGCTCCAAATACACAGGCATCCCTTTGAAGTGACGCTCCATAACAATTCCAGTTTCTAATTCAGCTCAGTTTGCGTTTATGTGTCTACTTGGACAGCGATGTCAAAGTTTAGACAACTGAAGCAATCCTGATACAGTGTGTTTCTTCTAATGACTGTATCCCATGACCCTACTACCCATTGTGGAAATGTAGGAACCTGATGGTCTCGGCGCAGTGGCTAGCTGCTCGGGACCTCTGTGCTGTTTGTCTGAAGTAATCAGAAAGAGAGAGAAGGAGGAGGTAGAGAGACAGAGAGAGAAAGAGAGAGAGAGAGAGAGAGAGAGAGAGAGAGAGAGAGAGAGAGAGAGAGAGAAAAGAGAAAGAGAAAGAGAGGGAGAAAGAGTGTGTACTAGTTTGTGTGACGTTATCAGAAGAGAGAGGAGAGAGAGAGAGGAGGAAGGAAGGAAGGAAGGAGAGAGAGAGAGAGAGAGAAAGAGAGAAAGAGAGAAAGAGAGAGAGAGAGAGAGAGAGAGAGAGAGAGAGAGAGAGAGAGAGAGAGAGAGAGAGAGAGAGAGAGAGAGAGCCTTAGCCAGCAGACTACATCATGAGAACATTGCATGTTAGTGTGGAGAGTAGGCCAGCCAAGATTAGAGCTCTCTCTTCATGATGATGTATTTAAATGAACCACATTTAGGGTCCTTTGGCAACCAGGAGTATGTATATACTCAGACAGTAGCCTACACTACAGAATACATTAAAAGCTGGAAAGGTTGTACATTAGCTGAATATCACATGTACTGAACCATTCATGTACAGTATAGTATGAAACATATGGTAGATCGTCTAGCTGTGCTCTAGTCTGTATCTGTGTAGTATTCTACATGTCCTTGGCTTATGGCCAACATATTCTTATTTTATTTCAGCTTTATCTAACTAGGCAAGTAAGTTAAGTACAAATTCTTATGTACAATGACGGCCTACCATACGGTAGATAGTTGTTATCATGCTATCAACTATCGTGACTCGTTGTATTTTTATGGATATTGTTACTAATAATAACCATAACTTATGTAATGGGAGGCTAACACAGTCTACTGTGCTAAACAGTAACTTTCCTAGCCTGTTCCCAGACTTCTTTGTGGTATATAGCCAACTCCTATGATCATTCATAATAACGACCATTGGAGTTGGCAAATACAACACACACAGATTTGGGACCAGGCTATAAAGTGTTAGTGGTAGTTTCCATGGTGACAGATCAAAATGATTGACAAGCCTGTCTACATGTAGAACTGCCAGCTCTGTCTCTTATAGGTGACTGATGCAAATCCAACCTGCCATTCGATATGACATTATTCCTCCACCATGGCTTTTGAAATATTCAGTGCAGTTTAATCTAGAGTGTGGGTAATATTTTTACTTTGACATGAATGAAGTATTTCATGATTTTGGGATTAGATTCCACACGAGACTGTCAATTACTGTTGTGAGTTGATAGGCATATACAAACATACTTACGACTGGTTTAAATGATTAGAATAGTAAGTTATTAAACAAGACTCCTCCTCTTCAGCTCTCTGTAGCACCCACTTGGGTGATGCCTCAGCAGCTCTGGGAGCCAAAAAACACAAATTAGCGTTCGATTTGAGCAGTGCACGACTCCCTCACCGGCGTCGCCCGGTCACTTGACATACCATTACCCAGGTTCAACCTGGGGCAGCTTAATCGAATCGCCTCATTGGTTACAATATGTTCTATTTTGCTCACAGAATATCACTTTGCCAGTCTTGCTTCTGTTACTCTCATATTGACATATTATTTCCTTGAACTTTTAAATTGTCATTTCATTTGAGATCTAAGCTAATTGTTACGCTGGCTACTGCTGTAGTGTTCTTCTGAGGTGTAAGTAGGAACAAATAGGAACACACACACACACACACACACACATATTCATGCCAGCTCAGGTCCAGCTTTAGAGTGAGGTTGTGAGCTGTCTTGGTTTAATGTGCCAGACCTGCTGACTTTTTGTAATCATTCAAGATAGACTATCTGTCTGGATTTATTTCACCTTGACTCCATGCCAAAGCTTCTCCTCCTCCCTTAGTGTAAACTAACCCTACTGGTGTGCCTGTGCCAGTCATTCACAGTGAAGGAGTTTGGGGACTGACGCCACAGGCTTAAATGGCTGAAGGGCATCAAACATAGGTCATGCAGGCCAAACACCTGGCCAGACAGACATCAGCCTGGCCCCCGATCTGTATGTGCTACCTTGCCTGTTCCTATGGCCATTGTCATGTGACCAGCACACACAGAGGTATGTAAGTGGAGTTTGGAATAAATGCTAACATGGATAGAAGTGGATTATTACTGTACTGAGACTGAGGGGAGGAATTGCAATGAACTTGTCCTGAATACGACAGTATTCTTATCTCAATACCTGTATATCCAGGCTTGTGATATGGGGTATACGCAAGCACCTCCTCTAAATACCCTGGCTCATTGTAGTCATCGCCATAGCTGAATGCCAGGATAAAGTCAGTGAGACAGAGAGAGCACAGAAAGAGGCTCAGACAGCTAAACGCCAATCTAAAGAGGTGAGGCCGGCTCCCTTCACTCCACAGCCCTTTGATGCCTACATGGCTCACTTTTCCTGCTCACATCATAGGCCCTCGGGGAACTGCCAGAGCAGCACACTCCATCAGTCATCTTACTCATCAACACACATCTATGATCACGCACCAGTAGCGTAGCCATACATTCGTTGGTGGTTGGGCCCATAGAAATAGAAGGAATAGAATGGGCTTGGAACCTCTAACCCTGGCAATTTGACCTGTAAAGTCATGGGTACACTCACAATGGCTGCCTGGCAGTATGATGCAATCATTTCCATGGTAATGTTTGGCTCATGCAACGGAAAATCCACTATATGACCAAAAGTATGTGGACACCTGCTTGTCTGACATCCCATTCCAGAATCATAAGCATTAATATGGAGTTGGTCCCCCTTTTTCTGGTATAACAGCCTCCACTCTTCTGGGAAGACTTTCCACTAGTTGGAACATTGCTGCCGGGACTTGCTTCCTTTCAGCCACAAGAGCGTTAGTGAGGTCGGGTGCTGATGTTGGGCGAATAGGCCTGGCTCAGAGTCAGTGTTCCAATTCATCCCAAAGGTGTTCGATGGGGTTGAGGTCAGGGCTTTGTGCCGGCTAGTCAATATTTGTCACACCGATCTTGACATTTAATTTCTGTATGGACTTCACTTTGTGCATGGGGGCATTGTCATGCTGAAACAGGAAAAGGCCTTTCCCAAAGTGTTGCCACAAAGTTGGAAGCACAAAATCATGTAGAAGGTCATCATCATATGCTGTAGCGTTAAGATTTCCCGTTAATCGTTAAGATTTCCCTTCATGGTTCAGGCCTTCCCACTTCACAATAACCGCACTTACAGTTGACCGGGGCAGCTCGAGCAGAGCAGAAATGTGTCGAACTGACTTGTTGGAAAGGTGGCATCCTATGACGGTGCCACACAGAAAGTCACTGAGCTCTTCAGTAAAACCATTGTACTGCCAATGTTTGTCTATGGAGATTGCATGGCTGTGTGCTTGAAATAGTGGCTGAAATAGACGAATCAACAAATCACAGCACATAATTGATGAGTCCACTTCCTGCTTTTACTTCCTGCTTTTCTCCTAATGGTACACTTGCAATGGGCGCCCATTATGCCATTATTTACTTCAATGGGCCCGTTATATTCATTCTACTTCTATTTTTTTGGGGGGGGGGGGTGCAGCTAACTTCCTGCAATTCTACACATTTCACCATGAGTCAAAGATTTAAAAAATAGCAGTTTTATTGCTAATGTCATGCTATTCTACACATTTTGCCATGAGGATGAGAGAACATTTTGCTGTTGACGGTGAAGAAGGCACTGGATTATGAGCTGTCGTATTTTCTAAATGAACAAATGAAGTAGGCAGTGGCATAGTGCATATAGACATAGAAGCACAGTGACATATGCCTCAATGCAGTCATATTTGTAGCTTATTGGGGGATGTGGCTTTAAGTTAGTTATTTTGGGCCAACCATCCCTTGAGAGTGAATGTCATTCCAGTAAACTGCTTGCTATGAATTTTATCTGATAGTGTTCGCATGTTTAGGTCAAAAGACAAATAATGTCCCGTTTGGAACACTGACAAATAGAGAGAATTCAAAGAAAATCTCTCAACGTTTTTTTTTTGTTGCTCAATCTGATTGGGCGGGCCTTACTCCCACTGGTTGGGCCCACCCTGACCCCACCCCCCCGGACCATCTAGGGTGTTTTTTTATTTAACCTTTATTTAACTAGGCAAGTCAGTTAAGAACAAATGATTATTTACAACGACGGCCTTTTGCGCAGCCCTATGAGACTCCCAATCAGGGCCGGTTGTGATACAGCCTGGAATCAAACCTGGGTCTGTAGTGACACCTATAGCACTGAGATGCAGTCCCTTAGACCGCTACGCCACTCGGGGTTTGGCGAATGGGTACAAGCTGTGAGCTCTGGCTCAGAGGGTTGCATGTTCAATCCCAGTGGTAGGCACTCGTTTAACCCTATCCCAAACCCTAATCCTTAACTTAACCATTCGGAATGAATGTCTAAACTGAACCTTCGAAATGTGACGTTTATGAGAGCTTGTTGGTGCACACACACACACACACACAGGATCACATGCAGGCACAGCCACACACACTTCAAAATGGCAAAGACACACAAAAAAATCACACACACACACATACACACAGAAACGCAGTCTCACACACACAAACAGATACTTCAAACCTGGCCTGTAAAGCCCCAGGGGAGCAGGGTGTGGAGGATGGGGTGATAGGGGGAGGAAGAGAAGAGGCAGTCCAACACAAACACGACCCCCTCGTGTACATAGCATTTGCTCTTCCTTATCTCTTTTCATCCCGCTCTCATTTTCTCCTAGATTTTTTTCACCTCGCTAGCTGACACAGCTGCACGTCTGTGAGACTCGGCCCCCTCTCTGACAAACTTCAAACTTCATCTGTCCGTGGGGTTTGTGTTTGTGTGCAAGAGATTGGTGAGGAATGCAATAATCTTGCACATAGTGAACAACTCAATGCCGATACTCAATGACTCATATCCACGTCAATGACAACTGCACTGTCAATATGCCAGTACAAGCAGTCCATTTCAATGGCGGCAAAACGCATCGGTGAGGTCAAATGAACTTCCCCAACACTACTGCAGGAGTTACAGTGGAACTCCATCATATCCTTCCTCAGAATGTTGTGGGAACGTTGTCTAGTGATTCACGTGCTTTGTTCACTTGCCGGTACTCACATTCATTCAGTGAATTTGCTGTTATTGCTTGGCAACTCACTCTGTTGATTCCAGATTCAGGGAATTGAATGAAAGTGTTATTCCAGTAACCGACAAATTGGGAATGGCAGGGAGGAAGTGAGCTCGCCAAGGGGCGGGGCCTGTCTGTATTACTGTATTACTGTACTGTATTTTTCTCCCAGTCATGAATCAATGGACTGGATTTCCACAGTTTTGGCATCAGAATTGGAACTGTTTTCCTATCAAATCTTGAGCATTTAACAATTACCAGCTTATAGAGTGTCCCACTCCCAACTCCTTACAGTGAAGAGTGGGCCATACAGGTAGTAAACGCTGATACTAAATAAACACGGATACTTGAGACTAAAGCTGAACCTGAGCTGGCATTGATGTGTGTGTGTGTGTGTGTGTGTGTGTGTGTGTGTGTGTGTGTGTGTGTGTGTGTGTGTGTGTGTGTGTGTGTGTGCGTGTGCGTGTGCGTGTGCGTGTGTGCGTGTGCGTGTGCGCGCGCAAACGTGCCTGTTCTGTTTTGTGTTACTCATTGATAAGGGATTGTTTCTTCCTGGGAGAAACGAGAGAAAACTGTAATAGGCCTCTTCTTCCTGTTTATAGCAACCGCCTTGTTAACACACACAGAAAGCATGGAGAGATAAGGATAGACAGGGGTTAAGGATGAACAGACAGGCTGAGATAAACAGAATTTAGGCTTGGGTGGCATAATTAGACAAGAGGTCATCTGTTACTAGTGGTTTCAGAACACTAGGCCTGTTCTGATATCTAAAGACATGGGCTACTTGTAAACCAGGTGTCTCTGATTGCCTTATTTTAGGCGAGTTTGGGTAATTGCTTATCTGGATCTCTCACAGTGATGTAACAAAATGTTAAGATAAATAAAAGGGTGACCACCTGTTGCCATTGGTATACATTGCCACTGGATTTCTGAGCTCTGTTGGTTATATCAAAGTATTTCCAAAAGCTTATTGCGATGACAAAAAAATACAAACAGTACGGGGTAACATGTTAATCGGACAATTCATCTTGTAAACATTGGGAATGTATCTGGTAAGAAAGTAGATGCGCTAACGGAGGAAAACAATACCTACAGGCCGCCAAACTCCATTGTTGACATGGGTGAAGCCTGACCAACTATCTCCCATAAAATGACAGCAGACACTGACCATAGCATTAGCGTGGCCGCACCTCTTCCCTGGACAACAACATGTTACTGGGAGATCCGTGGCAAAGGTCAAGACAGGGTCAAGCTTATTTGACATTGTTTTAAGGTCATAAAGAGACCAACAGTTCTTTACCAATGCCTAACTTAAACCTGGCTCTAAAAATCCATGCTCAGGTCTAGGTAGATGATCAATCCAGGCTTTTCAGAAATGGAAGGGCTATGAGGAAAAGTCCACATAAAATGGTGGCATGGTCTGGTACCATTAACCCCAGTGGTCAGACTGTGGTCAGACCAAGTGGACCAGGGAGGTTGGTACATTTTAGCACTTTAAAGGGTCTCTTTATGTCAACAGCCCTATTCTGGCCAACGGTGCCTGTAATGGTCAAATAAAAGGTGTCAGTGTTTTAGACTGTGGCATCGAAAGCAAACAAAATGGACGGAGGCTCCTTCTTTTAATGAAAGTGTGACATTATACTTTAGAATAGCCTGGGGTTATACAAGAGTGGAGCCAGTGGCTGCCTATGTGGCCCCTATTCCCCTCAGCCTATACCTCCCACTCTGTGTTCACGATATGGGTCATTCCGCACCACGCACCCCTCAAGGAAGCT
Organism: Oncorhynchus nerka; assembly: GCF_034236695.1. NCBI lineage: Eukaryota > Metazoa > Chordata > Actinopteri > Salmoniformes > Salmonidae > Oncorhynchus > Oncorhynchus nerka. The sequence continues at coordinate 23,913,122 of NC_088398.1, read as the reverse complement.
CTGGAACGGTCCACATACTGCTGCTTATGGGGGATTCAAGTTTCCAATAGGAGAGCACTGCGGTATATGGGCAACTCAATCTAAAAAGAGCCTGACTAATCAACATTTAATTCAGGGAAAAGCCTCCAGGTATCGCCGTGGGCGAGGACTACAGACAATTGTAATTTAGGTTGAGCAGTCGGGGACCAGGGAGAGTTTGTGCTCTTTGAAACCTCACAAGGCTCCAAACTAAGGCCACCTCTGTGACTGACAGGCTAGCCGGGGAACAAGGTTACTTTTGAGCAGCTACCCATAAGTGCAGCATTTGCTCAAGCACAGAGTAAACAAGAGTCATTGCCCTCTCTCCTTCTCAACACATTTTGGGCCTTAGGAAGTACACAGGATCATCATCCGTGAATTAGTTTCCCCACAAGCGGCAATCTCATTACAAACGATCAAGCACTTCTCGATTAAATTACGATCAGGTAACACAGTAAATATAGAATGTTGTGAATTAAAAGGCTACGTATATCAAACATTGCCTAATAGAATAAAATAGTTGAATGAATCCAGAGGCCAACATCCTTTCCCCTGACATTATACTACCCGTGCTAGAATGAAAGAAAGGTTGAGTCGAGCTGCAAACACATATCTCCACATCTCCTGTCCCTACAAGACATGTCCACTTAGTCCCATGTTGTTGGACAAGGTAAGTGCTGACAAGGCCTCTGTGTAGCCACATCCGACCATCCCACTGTCCAAGAAATAACAACAGAGCAAACCGCCACAGAAAGGAAGCGTAGACCCAAGCATGTTACTGCAGGTAGGGAATGGTGGAGGGTAATGGAGAGTTAGAGGACCATGTCTCCAGGTGAAGGACTCAGACAAATGGTAGCGAGACCGCCTAGTCCGCGTGGGGAGAATAGGGCCTGTCAGAGAGCCACTCGCTGTCCTCAACACCTCTGTCACGGGACAGGTGGTAAGTGACGCCCCATCGCACGTTCGCCTTCCGGCGTCTTCCTCTAGGAGATGAGGATGAGGGTGGGGGCTGGGTTGGAGTGGGAACTGGTGCACCACGGACAGACAAGCAGTGTCGACTTCATTGTAGGTACTGTAGAGAGTGAATTTGAACAGAAAAAGCTAGGAGGAGCATTGATGCATGTCATTGAGTCTCCTAAGGCAAGGTGGTTGATGCCTTGTTTGGGTTCTCAGATAGTGTGGGCTCGGTCAGCAAGGCATCTTACCCAATGCTTGGTGAAGTCATTACCATAGTAATAGTAATAGTGTGTTTTTGTGATTCTGGATGGCCAGATTGCCAGCAAGAAGGACAAGAAACTGCCACGTGGGGAATCATAAGTGGCTCATTTCATCTTGTTTTTGATACCATGTCTTGTTTTGAGGTGTTTTGACTGATTTCATTTCAATGCTAATATGGCTCAAATTTGCTAGCTTGTTAACCAACAACTGTAAATATGTATTTGAGAGACAACAAGTGCTCATTGTGCAAATGTATGTTTTCAATAAACAGTGGAGACAAAATATAGCATACATTTGATCAACAATCCAAGCCAAACCAGTCTGTTTTGTCCCATAGTTGCGCATGCCTCGGTTTTGTTGCAAGCAACCACCCCGTCTATGGGTACACTTGCACTGGCTGCCTTGTATTGTGATGCAATCATTTTCATGGTAATGTAGAATGTTAACTCAAATTATGTTAACCTATGTGGCTCATGCAATGGAACAGAATTTTGTAATGTCAGTTGAATTGAATCAACAAATCACAGCACACTTTGATGGGGACACCTCCTGCTTTTACTTCCTGCTTTGCTCCTATGGGTACACTCACAATGTCTGCCAGTCCACCCATTATGCCATCATTGACTTGAATGATGTTTTATTCAGTCTATTTCTATAGTCGTTAGATTGTATACAGAGGGTCATATACTGTATCAACTGTAAACCAGTATAGGCTACATATGGAATCTATTTTAGCTAAGCATGTTGCCAAAAGGTATATACAGTAGAAGTGGCTTGCCTGGGCCACGAAAACCTCCACCATAAGGACTCATTGATGGTCAAGATTAGAAGAACCAAGGTGAAATTGGAGAATTTGATGAACTTCTGAAGGGAGCGCAGTAGACTTAATATAGGCCTAGATGAGGCTTCCCTCCCGTGTGAGTGAATTCGCCAGGATCTTTCTCCACATCCGTCCAGAGCCAGGTATTTGACAGATCCCTCCTCATGTCCATGGGCAGCGTTCTTGGCTGCCTTCCCCTTTGTGATCTGCCACTTCCCACAAGCTCCGTCCAGTTTCATCCTCTGTTGCAGAGCTCCCCAGACCCTCTGTTGGCAAAGGTAGCTAATGCAGGAAGACAAACACGCCCACGGGCCTTCAAGGTTCCTTCCCACGAGTCTATAAATACAGCCTGAGCAGTGAAGATATGGAAAGATATGGAAAGTTATGTTATTTCCCAAAAATAGTTTATTGAATTGAACACTCTTCGGTGCAGGGTACTAAGTCGAAGTGTGGGGTTGTTGTGTGCCACTGAGGGAGAAGTCAGTCACATTGGACTGTATAATCCACAGGTACTAACCTCCGACCAAAAGTCAATATAGCCTCCCTTGACAGAGAAAGGCCTCTTTTACAAAAGCTGCTACTTAAGAAAAATGATATCATAAGCATGGAAAATGAGAATATTTGCAGTAGGTAGCAGCTGGCTATGTTGGTTAAGAAAATGTGAGGGTTAATTAAATCCACTTTCATTATGATAATATAAACTACGGAGGGAGAGGCCATCAAAGCAAAAAGGCCTAATTTTCATGACTGTTCCAACAAACACTCCCACATTGACGGTTCTCAATATTATTGCAGTTGGCCGTATTGACACTTAGCTTTGACTTGCTATTCAGCTATCCCGTTGACCTACAACTGGACACTTATCCTGAAGTTTCCACTGTTTGCTTTCGCCGAACGCCTGAATGTGTTGCTTCCAGTTGTTTGTGTGCTGAGCTGTAGGCCGAATGACTTCTGCCGCTTGACTCCAACACACTTTTCATTACGATGGCATGTCCTCTGGCTCGGCCCAGCCATGTCTGGCATTGTTTTAAGGGGACAAAGACATTCAGTTGTTCACCCAGAGGCTACGCCTCCCTGAGCCAACTGGAAATACCTAGGCCTTCAGAGAATGTTATCCTCCATCCTCTGCCATGCTTCGACTCCTTTTTTTCTCCACTTCTTAAAATAATATTGTTCTTTAATAAGATCAAAAATATTACACATGGCACATTCCTGTCTTTCTCATCGCACGATTTGGATTCCCAGCACCTTGTGACTGTTTTCCTCGGCCGAGCAATGGGGCTGAAACAGTGAGCTGTCTAGAGATGAGTCAGTGAGAGGATGGCTCTGACCCACAACACAGAGCTTAGCATCTCGAGAGGCCTCAGCCATAGCCCCAACCATCAATCAGATCTCCACCCCCAGTCGCTATCCAGGTGAGCCAAAACAACCTTGCCACTAGCGTCAACAATTCCCGACGTCTTTAGGGCTCTGGGAACTCTCACCCTCTTCTCCCTCCTTTTTTGTCTCTTTTTCTCTCCCTCGCTCTTTTTTTCTTGGTGAGATTACGTGTGTTTAACAAAACAACGTGGAGGCATGGTGTTCCTCGGCAGATGTAAACAAAAAAATGCTGTTGTGACTGGGAGGAGAGGGCAGGGGACGGGAGTAGAGGTCAGAGTAGAAGTACAGAGTGGAGGTATCTGGGGCATGCTAAGGTCGGACAGAATGCCACCAGGTCTGGGCTCTGGAGCCTGGCGGCATGGACTATGTACACATGCCGAGAGAAATGAATAGCCAGGTCATGCTGATGGAACTAAACGATTTAAAGTTCTGTAAAATAGAGGACACAGAGGGAATGGTGGTTATGACCATTAGGCCTAGATGTATACAGTGGGAAAAGTTCCCATACATAAAACAATGGGTCGGATACGATCTATACTCTCTGCTTAGTGTTATGGGTTAGCAGATAAGAGTTGTGTTTCAAGAGGGAGGATATACTGTACAGTAGGGTGGAGATTTTCAGTTGGAGACAGACTAAGAGAGATGCATATCAGGAAAGCCCTGATGCCAAGCCATGTATCCTTTCACATCATATCTGTGTCAGTGAAAGGGAAGGGGTCTGCATCCAGAAAATGCCCTGAAGGTGAAGTCAACTTTGTTTCTCCTCAATTCACCAACAACTCAATGAAAATGTACAGCAACCTTCATTTGGTTTGCTGGTTAGATTGACTGATTCCGGACAACAACTGGACAAGAACTGCCACAAAAGACAGATCCATGGGCCATGGCGCCTCTTTTCTGTTGATTAGCGTGCAAACATCAACGGGCATCATGCCATTACATGATTACCTTTGTGCAAGGACCAGAGGTAAAACAAAAGCCATTTCTGGTAGGTTTCAAATAAAAACGCTGACAACCCGACATACAGTATAAGTCATTGTTCTTTGCTTCTTTCCCGTGTACCCGGTGTCTTATTGAAATAAAACCTGTGCAAAGAGAAAGTCAGAGCTATCTAGAGTAGGCACTTCTTAAAGACACTATATACTCTATACTGACTTTTAGGAACATTAATACTGGGTGTGCCCTGCACTCAGGTTGGTAAAGGTAGGGCAGACAGGTTTGAGTTGGGGCACTCACATCCTGTCTGTGTGAACCAATCACTGTCAGATAGTGGCCTCCGCAGCCCAGATCCAGGCCTGATTACTTTACATTTGGGCGTCTTTGGTGGCAGCAGCGGGATCTGGAACAACTTTGTTGGACCCCCAGGGCGACCCTGTTGTCTCCCCGGCGCCCCTGCCCCTCGATACATGACTGTTCACAGCTTTCTAGGGATTATCACCATACGTTAATAGGAGCTCAAACAGCTGACTGGCTCCAGGAATCGTGCTAGGATTTAGCCACCTGCTATAATGGCGTCTCAAAACTGAGGTGGCGAGCATAGTGAGGAACAATGAGGGGTGATTTGCATTTCGCAGGATGTGCACTAACTCCCTCATAGGGGAAAAGATGGCGTCAAACAAGGTTGGTGTCTTTTGCTACCTCACACACAGTGCCCACAGCAGGAAGTGGGGCTTCCTTGAGCCGGGGTTTGGGGCCAGAGGTCAACCAATGGGATCAGCAGATCATGTTACAGCACACAGATGTGAGAATGGAGCTGTGGCACCGGTCCGGAGGTACCCAAAATGCAGTGTGACTGACAGGTCGACCTCTGATTAGAGAAAACCGGAAAGGGAATCTCTTTTACTCAATTAGTTTCTTCACACACTGGAGAAGTAAAAAAAGGTTCAATTAAAAAAAGAAAAGAGGAACAAGTGAAGATAAGTGTGAAATTTAGCATGTCAGTGAGTTTGTGTTTCTGTTTTCTGTAGGTGTGAGTGCATGTGTGTATCTTTGAGTGTGTTTATACTCTCTGCAGAGCAAGGGTGTCATGCAACCCCAAAATCTGAGGGGGCACAATGGATGTGAGGATTTTTTTGCTCCAATTTCCTAGAACCATAGTCATTATGCTTCATTCTATGTCTAAAGTATGTTTATTTTTCTGCATATCTAAGCATATCTCTTGAGCTGTCTGTATCCTCCTGATTGGTGGCATGCCAGCTAAAATTGTTAGACAAGCTAGCGACTCTAAATTAATTGATAGCCTGAAGGCTTCTTGGTAGCTGGTTATGAGGTTGGGAAGTCAACTTCATAAACGTATATATATATGTGTGTGTGTGTTTCATTTTGTTATTGTTGTTTCTCTGTAATAATAGTAGCCACCTAGCAAGTTTATGAAATATATATATATATATATATATATATATATATATATATATATATATATATATATATATGCCACTGCTGAAGCTGGTTGAGAGAATGCCAAGAGTGTGCAAAGCTGTCATCAAGTATAAAATATATTTTGATTTGTTTAACACTTATTTGGTTACTACATGATTCCTTAGGTGTTATTTCATAGTTTTGATGTCTTCACTATTATTCTACAATGTAGAAAATAGTTTTTTAAAATTAAGAAAAACCCTGGAATGAGTAGGTGTGTCCAAACTTTTGACTGGTACAATATATATACATTTCTTATTGAAACAGGCCAAATCTGAGGGGGCATGTGCCCCTGTGCCCCTTATGGGCATGACGCCTCTGCGTGCAGAGTATTTCCAGTTACAATGTGCTGTGCTACCTCACTCGCCCTGTCAAGAGTGACGAGAGCACAGGAATGAAAAACAGGTGTGTGTGAAATGTGTGAATCTCTTCTTTATCTCTCTCCTTTCCTCCCCCCGGTCACCCAACCTTTTGGAGTCTGGCACTTTTGCCTGTTTTTGGGGGGGAGAAAGGGAGGAAGGGGGGACAGGCACAGACGGAGGGAGCACTAGCACAGAAGGAGAGAAAAAACAACAATGATGATTGCAGATTGTGGCAAACTTCACCTCTTATCCCACACCCTGGATTAACTCTTAATTGTCGCCTACAGTCAGATCTGAGTGTCCAGAACAACAGTGCAGTGTTAAATCCCAGCAAGCCTTTTGTTATACAACAATTAATCACATTATAAGCTAGTAAACCAATCATCATTAAATATAGACAAAAATCCACCACAGGAGTACTTTGAGGAGACTTACCTCAAACCCCAAATTAATTAAAGATAGTGAGACAAGAGATTCGGGACATCCCTTGATATATTTATTGTTGTTTGCTTAGTAAATGTCCCAGTCCCAAGTGACTTTTGTTAATTTAATATAATCTTCTGAAGCCGTCTAGACAGTCTGCTACCACCCTAAATTGTATGACTGCAATGATCTTTGAATTTGGGTTTCCCAGCCAACACAAACCCAAGGATGTGGCTTTAATCAAAAATATATTGAGTGAAACATGTAAAGTACCAAATTGTGGATCATGTAGCTTTCTGAAAAATATAACACTTAATGTATAATGAGTAGCCCAACCATACACACATCTATTTTAGCCATACAAATCTAAAAATGTCTGATACCAAGTTCTGTTTTGTCTTCAATATTGTTCTGAAGTACATTAGGTAAGGTAAAGCCTATCATCGTTCTCCTGTCCATCATCGGTGATTATGTATGTACAGTACTTTAACTAAACATCTTGATTCTGATTAAGACTTGACTGGCCCTGAAAATGAAATCAAGGTCTATCTCCTCCCCCTCCAATCACCCACCCCCACATAAAGGCTGAACAGGAGTCAGTTTGCACAGCGCCCTACCTGCCCACTCACCATTGTACCACGGAGTCGCACGGCTGCTACAACGTAAACTACGTGTTCTGGCAGTCTGCGCAAGAAGCGGACGCAGCACTGCAGACAAGAAGCGTGCAGCACTAGCGGTCTGTCAGTCCGACTATCTGCCGAATAAACTAGGCTACACAAGAAGCGGGCAAGATAACCACTCGGACATATCCATGTCCCGTCCCAGCGGTTGAAAGAACAGAAAGAAACGAGAGGACACCTTCACATGCATGAAGAGCAACACAACACAAGGTGAGCATGAAATGTCTTTTTAAACTGATTGGGTAGCACAAAGTTATAATGCCCGTTTATTAGCCTACTGTAGCTCTTATTACTAGGTCAATTAAATACAAAATAGGCTCCGTCGTTCTGAGGAGTGCTTTCCATCAGTGTCGTGAATTAATAGCCTTCAACATTGAGCATTGACAATAATTACTTCCACATTATTTACGGTTTAATCAACTATGATCTGAGCTGTAAATAATGCAATACATTATGCCTGATCATATGTGAATAAATGGGAGAATAGGTTCGGACTTAGCTTGTGTATAACTCTGTTGTAGACTATTATATATGTTACTGAATATTAAGGGTAATTGCCGAGCGCACTTTGGACACGTGTGATTAACAAGTACACCACAATTAAACCCTAGGCAATGTGACAAGGTGCATTCAGTGCATCTTGGCGGTGTGTTATTTGGATGAGAGGTTATTTTGCTAACGGGTCAGCAATGCCTCACTGAGAGAAACATTTGATTTATGCCTGTTTTATCATGTTGGAAACGGGAGTATACAAAATTATGCACCATAATTCCTCACCATAACTAAACGCAAAGTAGGCTACTTTCAAGCCAGGTGCACTGCCTGTTGGTATTCTTGAATAAGCATAATTGTGCATCTACTTTAGGCAGTGTGCCAGTCCGTTTGTGATTCCAGATGGATAGGCTATACCCTCACATGTAATATGCCTTATATAAACTGCAAGCACCAGTAATGTATTTTTGCGCATAAAGTGGATTGTGTAGTGCTACTACATGGCGTTTTAAAGTTGTAACTGTCAGCCTCTGAGGCCAGCGCTGTTGGAGAAGTTGACATGCACTATAATTCATCATATGACGTGTAACCTATACATGAAGGCCCCTCTGACTCGACCGTGAACTGTTCTAGTCGATAAGACTGTCGTTTCACGACTGCTTGTGACTACGGTCGAGATAAAAGTGAGATCGGGTGAAATTACTTCCTGATAAGATTGAACATCCGCGCGCTGATTGGACAAGAGGCATACTAATCAAATCAAATCAATACTACCTTGGACCATCATATTTTCATCCCGATAAAAACTAAAGCATGAGAAGAAATTATGGATGAGCTTCAAAACATCTGATCTCGTTGTAAAGTCCTGGAATTTTCCATGAATGAGTGCAATGTTTCCATAGATTTTTACTGAGTTACAGTTTATATGAGGAAATCATTCATTTTAAATAAATTCATTAGGCCCTAATCTATGGCTTTCACATGACTGGGAATACAGATATGCATCTGTTGGTCACAGATACCTTTAAAAAAAAATAGGCCTCACAATGGGCCTCGGGATCTCGTCACTGGGTTTTTGTGCATTCAAATCACTATAAAATGCAATTGTGTTCATTGTCCGTAGCTTATGCATGCCCATATCATAACCCCCACCAACACCATGGGGAACTCTGTTCACAACTTTAACATCAGCAAACTGCTCGCCCACACAACGCCATACACGTGGTCTGCTTTTGTAAGGCCAGTTGGACGTACTGCCAAATTCTCTAAAACGACGTTGGAGGTGGCTTATGGTAGAGAAATTAACATTAAAGTCTCTGGCAGCAGCTCTGGTGGACATTTCTGCTGTCAGTATGCCAATTGCACACTCCCTCAAAGCCTGAGAAATCTGTGGCATTGTGTTGTGTGACAAAACTGCACATTTTAGGGTGGCCTTCTATTGTCCCCAGCACAAGGTGCACATGTGTAATGATCATGCTGTTTAATCAGCTTTTTGATATGCCACACCTGTCAGATGGATGGATTATCTTGGCAAAGGATAAATGTTCACTAACAGGGATGTAAACAAATATGTGCAGAAATGTGCTTTTTGTGCGTATGGAACATTTCTGGGATCTTTTATTTCAGCTCATGAAACATGGGACCAACACTTTACATGTTTAATTTATATTTTTGTTCAGTGTATGTTGCCTTGAAGCCATTGTGTGGCAATCTGTTTACCTGCAATGGCAACGTTTTATGTGGCCTCAGGTTGTAGTCTAACCTGGTTTAGACATTAGGCCAATGGCAATGAACCTATAGGGAAGATATTAGACACTGATGAGCCAAGTAAGTGCCCTAAAAAGTGAGACATCGGGCAGAAGACTGCGCTACCTGAGATCTCACAACCAGTGGTTCTTCAACAAGGTTCTTATGCAATCTTATAAAAGATAAAAGTCAAAACCTATTGTATCTCACAGTCAGTCTTGGGTGATGCTCAAGTTCCCTTAGACTAGGGTTGGGCCAGAGCATTGTGTGGCCCATGTTCTACTCATCCCCCACCATCTCGTTCTGATATTTGGAGATAGTAGATTATTCGTGTGGAGTCACTAGCATATACCACTGAAGGTCAGTCCATATAACCTGGAGTTCTGGACCAAACAAAGAGCACTCTTTTGTCTTGCAACCACAAACACACGTGCTGTGGTGTGTTTGTGTGTGTGCGTGTGTGTGTGTGTGTGCGCGCACGCGTGTCCATAGAGCAGTCTGTTTCCCCTTCCGATTATAAAGAAAAGCAGCAGAGGTATTTTTTAATCATGCACTGTGGTAGCTTTGTGGTGTTGTTCCATTTTGACAGGCTGTTGCATGTTTTAAGATGCGGACATGGACAGCTGTGCTAGTATATCATGCAGTAGTGATGATGCTGATGTGCTCTTACTTCCTCGCTAGTGAACCAACATGATCTGCCCCGCCACAATGCAGTTAACTTGATTTTTGTGTGACATTGCTGAGCGATAAAGCTCAATGTGATTCCTCAGCAATTGTATACACAGTCATGGCAGTAGTCTCTCACGTTCAGTGGCATTTTCTATTCCCGGTCGCTCTTTGGAGATGAGGTGATCTTTGGCTGTGAGGACAGGAGCCTGGCAGATTTAGGACATTCACCAGTGTTTTGTGGAAGGTTATAACCCATAGACAACCTTGTCCCATCATACAGATAACTGTGTAGTTCCTTGATGTATTTGGCCTTTAATGTTCATCCTTATGAAACAAGCTTTGAGATCTGTCATATATGAGAACACCAGTATGCGTCATCTCTTCCTATGCTCATGGCTTTCAGTCTGCGGGAACCAGCAGTGATCTGACCGACTCTACCTGCAAATTAACAGTCTGGCTTCATGGAACAGTTGTAAACATCTGTAGTGTATTTTTCACCTATGGCAGTGGGTTCACACACTGCTAATTTAGCCGCTGTAATAAGGCTGTTGTCTGTCTTTGAAGTTGATCCCACCAGAGCAGACAGGCAGGAAGTTGTGCTCCGCTACGGCAGGCCCAGCGGCACAAACAGAGCAGAGAGCAGGCAAAGCCAACCTCCAACAGGAGCCCTGACATCAGTAGGATGACTAAGATTAAACATAACATGGGCCGGGCCTCCGCGGGTTAAACGGCTCAGATCACCCGCGGTGTTGGTGGCAGCGGCAGGTCGAGTCAGGGCCCAAAATGTCACACTGCCCACAGTGACCTTTTCTGGAGGTTTGTGTGTGTGAATGCATAGCCACGTGTTCATCCAGCAACACACACACACATTCCGTAGAAATACACACATTTCGTTCTAGACTGACAAATAGCAGGTTAAACTTACCAGCGGTATGCCATTGACCCATGTATGCCCTGGTGTAGGACCGGGCTGAGCCACTTATGGGACACATGCTCTTATTATTTCTGCATTCTTTCAGTCTCATTCTTCATTTCTCTCTGTCATTTGTCTTTACACTCTCTTTTTTGAGACTCCCCACATGTATAATCTCATTGGTGTTGACCCACATCAATCTGATCTGCTGCAATATAGTGGAAGCCTCAGGGCCTTTCATGGTTTTAGTTCACAATAGGCCCCTCATGTGTTTCTTATCACTTAAAGTTCATGAATCCCACAGTCACTTTTCACTGAACTCTTATGTTTTCTCTCACAGACCAGTCTTGTAATCAGTAATTTCCCCAAATGAAAATCATTAGTTTGTGTGTGTCATATTGTACTCTCCAAAATAAAAATACAACTTTTTTTTTTTGCCAAATCCCTTTCCCGTTGCATGGTTGCTATGTACAGCCCACTAGTTACAGAAGGTGAAGCCCCCTAGTTACGGAGGGAAGTTCAGGTTCCTAATTAGAGGGTAAAGGGTCCTGTAAGTGACATCACCTTCCTCCTGGCACTATGAGTGTGTGTGTGTGTGTGTGTGTGTGTGTGTGTGTGTGTGTGTGTGTGTGTGTGTGTGTGTGTGTGTGTGTGTGTGTGAGGGAGAGAGAGTGTGTATGAGAGAATGAGAGGCAGCTGTTGTGAGACATTTGACAATCACTGCTGTGTGAGACTTCAAACACCCTCCGTCTTCACACAAACTGTCAGAATCGGAGCTTATAATTTGACTTTATTGTTCCTTTAAATGTGTTGTGTTTGAGGAGGTGCTTTTGAGATAGCTAGCTTCCTCCAAAGCTAAACTGGAAATGCACCTAACAGAGAACTTTGTGCACAAAGTTTCATCAGGGGCTTCATCTTTCCTTGAGGATGCTTATTTATTGTCCTTTCTTTCAGTAAGTCATTTCCACAACATGTAAAAAATATTTTATTCAAAAACCACATTGGTGTTTTGGGCTGTACCTGTACCAAAACTCCTGTATTTTTCCTTCATGGCTTGTTCTCCATCTCCTTTTTAAATAGTGAGCCAATTTGTTTTCAGCTATTTTATTTCCATAACTGATTAAAACAAATCCCTCATGGCTCCCCCTACAGCAGATATATGATGAGCAATATGTTTGGATCATCGAATCGCAGTAAAATCGCAGCATCTAATTACAATACATATAGAATCCTGAGAATCGCGATAAATGTCCTATCCCTGGCTATTCCCAGCCCTTCACTCTTAAAAATTAAAGGTGCTATCTAGAACCTAAAATGGTTCTTTGGCTGTCCCCATAGAATAACTATTTGAAGAAGCCTTTTTGGTTCCAGATAGAACCCTTTTGGTTCCAGGTAGAACCCTTTTGGGGTCCATGCAAAACCCTTTCCACGGAGGGTTCTACATGAAACCCAAAAGGGTTCTTACCTGGAACCAAAAAGGGTTCTCCTATGGGGACCCTTTTTTAGAAGAGTGCATTAGCTAAAAGTGCCCCTCCAGAATCTTCATCGGAGGCACAACAAATCAGATAATTATACCTATGAATCTAGTAATTTTCACGATTCTCAACCACCCTCCCACTGTAGCATCCATAGACCCATCTCTATCAGCCCCTAACCCAATAAATAATGAATCATTGCTAACTAAATCATGAAAGGTGGTCCGCCCCTCCATCTCCTACTGGTCCCCTGTGTCGGGGTGACAGCTGTGGGAGCTCCTCTCCCTCTCACATCCCTGTAATTGTTCACAGCCCTGCTGGGTACCTCGGTGGCTCTGCCACATCCAATCAGAATCACCCATAGTGATATTCACTCAGTCGCTGACGCATGACAGTCTGGATCCTTCAATTAAGAGGACACGGTAGTGCTGGGCCCGGCAGCCTCCGAGACTGCTATCCATTCCATCCGTCCTCTCCATCCGACTCACTATGGGGCGTCTTGGTGACTCTGACAGGGCAAGGAGGAGGAACGAGGGTTCTATTTCTGTGGCACTTGGGGCCTGTTTGTGGAGACGTAGGCTGACGACTGGGTAATGAGTGAAGACAGCTGGCAGGTTCAGTAGAGGTGACACACTAAGAGTACATATGACAGGAAGGAAAACACTGGGCCTTGTTCCGGGACTGTGTTTGAGAGGTTTTACCCTCATCTAGTTTTCCCCATGGTTGACTCCTTTATTCGGTTCGGAAATATCCGAAAAATACAAAAAAGTAGGGCAAGTCGTAAGTGGTCAGTGCTTGGTGGGCCTCTGTAAATGTGGCATGTTTTCGCAGGGAAATATGAAAAACACATTAGCTGACATTCTCTCTTTTCCTCCGGGTAAGTTAATCGAGTCGTATTGGTTTTTCCGTTCAGTTGATAACTGTGGCCGTCTCGTTGGTGGTGGGTTGGTGATAAGTGACTGGTAGCCTACATTGTAGGTTGGTACATCGTATTCAGGCCATGGTTCATCCATACGGGGACAGATCGCTAATCAATGGAAAGTGTGAGACTGTGAGGGGTGGTAGGGGGTGCCCTCTGGCACAGTGGTTGGCTAGGATGTATCAGTGTGTTCGGAGATGACATGATGTTTGGGGAGGGAGGCATAGCTGGAGGAGTCCCACCTTCAACACTCGGATGATGCTTTAACAGACAAAAAGGTCTAGTCGGAACATCCCAGCAACGTTGTAAGACTTCTGTGAGAATGTTTTGTGGTCCCCGTTATTTTCTATTTAGAGAGCTAAGAGGCTGCAAATTCAGACACCCTCAACGTTTCGACAGAACTAACACACAAGATGCCCAGCTGTGCTAAACTTAGTTGTTTATTATATAATGTAGCATCTAAATAGTCTGCCTTTTATTAATTCGATACATGGTTACATGAACAACTGCAGCACTGACAAAGTGTATTTTGTGTACTGACACAAAGTAGAAAGAGAAAAGACATGAAACCTCTCATCTTGTTGGACATTCCCTTACGGGTTCTGCAAATGGGCCGCATGCCTCAAACTCTCTTTTAACACTATGAAACCACTAGAAACTGGCATTTGCTGCTTCAGAGAGGGCAAATTCTTCCGACTTGTTGAAATCAAACATCTGGCTCGTCTCCAGCAAGAGCTTTAGATAGAGCTTTGACACCAGCTGAGAGCTTAATGAGGGCTTACTCCGGCAGAACAGCCTTCATAATTTAACACTCCAGGGGATGTGCCCAGATGTATGTGTGTGTACAGTACTGTGTATACAACCCCAGGATGGTGTATTTGGGAGGTTTGGGGGGATGCTCTCTGCTACTCAACAGGGTTCTTTCTCACACACAGCATTCAGCAGTATATTTGACAGAGGGTTTGTTTTGTTTAGTCACATAAAGACATGTTGGCATTTATAGGTGTAACAGTGGTGGTCATTGCTCAGAATATGTACACCAAGCTATCCAGACCTGGGATGGAGGCACCACATACCCCCAAGCAAGCATGCACACACACACTCCCCCCCCCCAAAAAAAAAAATCCACCACCAACCTCTCCCATCTCCCTTTTGACCTCAGCTGCATCCCCCAAATTCCCGACCAGAAGGACTATTGTAATATGTCAAACATTTCCCAACATTTTCTTGATAGGTTCCCAGTATACACGTTCTCCTTCCGTGTGTATGAGCTCACCCTTCAGTGGTTCACTCGTCAACCGTGAGTCGTCATAGCAGAGGCTTAACATTCCACCACTGAGCTGTAGACAGAGAGTGGATCAGGTGTCACTATAATGTGGCATGGGTTACCAGGGAGTCCGGGGCTGGGACTGGTGCCAGAGTGGAACACGGGTTGTATCCACGGCAGCAACTTCCACTAAGGACAGGGGGGACGTGTCCCTGGAAAGATATCTGAACGTATGTAATACTGAGAGGCCAATGAAGAGAGCTATGTTTTTTTCTGCATCTGTGGAATTGTCTATGTGGGCAAAACACATGCTTAATTGTCTTTTTCCATGCATTAGGCCTAAAATGTGTAACACACAAACAGTCCGTATTGAGTCATTGGGGTACATGCTGTAGGTCAACTGTGCTGTGGTTATCAGCTCAACCAGAGGGGGTGCCTGCTCCTGCTGTCGGAAAAAAAGCTAGAAGTTAGAATAGTCGAGGAAGTCTGGCCGTCTTATCTCAACCGTTTCAACCTTTATTAGTTTTACAGGGGTGTGAGAGCTGATAAGAGGTTGACCAGGGCCGGCAGTCTTGCACCTCCAGTGCCACAATCACGTAGTCCGTGTGGTCCTTTGAGTAGCTAATCAAGGACGCTTTTTTTTTAAGCGACGTTCTGTACTTCAGGTTTTTGTGATTAGCCTCAGACTTATAGGACTTTCCTAACCTGGAATATGCTTGGAATAGGCTAATATAAATATTTGACTTACATACTGTACATACTGTAAAAGGGGCGGCAGGTAGCCTAGTGGTTATGTGGTTGGGCCAGTAACTGAAAGATTGCTGGATCAAATCCCCAAGCTGACAAGGTAAAAAAAAATCTGTTGTTCTGCCCTTGAACAAGGCAGTTAACCCACTGTCGTCATTGTAAATAAGAATTTGTTCTTAACTGATTCGCCTAGTTAAATAAAGGTTAATTTTTTTTAAATGATACAGAGCAGGACAGATTGCTTTCGTCTGTACAGGCTGTCTCTATTTCGCACTTATAGGCTTCGACTCTCCACTCACTGTCTTCCAGTGATTAACTTTGAATGACAAAAGAGCCACATTCAGTGAGTTAAGTGGCCATCTCATCTATTTTATGGTTGGGAGGAGGTCTATTGAGGTGGCGGTCCCTTAAGTCGTCCCCCTTGTGACCTGATGCCCCCCTGCATGACAGTGGAGGGGTCTGAGGTACCCCCCCGTCCCCACCCCACCCTGCAACATCCCCCACCTCCTGCCCCACAACCATACATCAAGTAGCTAATGGCCTGATGGCACTTGAAGCCTCACAATTGTGATGGGATTTACGGTGTGTCACTGGCTTTGTCTGTTGGGCCAGTGGAGGGGTGTTTGTCCCCCTGGCTCCATCTCTGTTATTTTTTATTGTCATGTTGTTGTTTTTTGTCCTCCCCCAGCTAATGAGATGGAGTGGTCCAGGTCTTTCCCTTCTTATCTACCAGACCCAGAGAGAGCCATTGTTTAGAGCCATTAATAATCCAATGTCTGTGGCCCTAGAAGAGCCAATTCTCTGTCCATCCTCAGAACAGACCCTCTAGAGATGTTTCTGTGGTGCTGGTTAATGACCGAACAGGGTTGAACCGTTAATTTGGACCATTAATGGTCATCGTCTTTATGTTCACACATGGCGCTGTCAACCTGGGCGTGTTGTGCGTCCATAGAATCTACAGATGCCGCAAGAGAATCCTCAATAGGTCCTGGTTAAAATGTTACAATTTTACAAAGTTGGAGTCCAATGGTGATGGTCTTCCAGCTTCTGCCTGTTTCATCCTACAGAGAGGAGCCAGATGTTTCAAAAGACAGAAAGAAAAGGGGAATACAGGAGAAAGAGAAAGCAGAAAATATAGGGGTGAAGATTGAGAGATTACCCTTCTGCTGATAGATAGTTCACAGCAGATGCCCCTCATTTCTTTCACAGGTGTAAAGAGGGTCAGCACATTTTTAAAGTGCTTCAAAGGCCCCCCCCGAGAATTGATGTACCTCTTCTCTTGTGTTTTATCCCTCTGAATACATATTTCAAAGTGGAACTTGTTTTAACCTTCTAAACTGAGGACAGCCAGTTCCCTTTGGATATGCTTTGTTACCTCTGGACTCTAGCTGTTTCATTGGTGGGTAGACGAGGAAGTCCTCATGAACCAAACAAACACTCCCTGGGTTGGAGCCTTATCTTCCCCACCAGAGTAATCAACAGCGCTCTTTAACCTTTCCTAGTCGAATGTCTTTGCTTACTCATGTAGTTAACCTCTAGCACCATTTGTATTTGAAACAGTAGCTAAATTAACAATCAATTGAATTCGTTGTTTTTTTAAAATTAGGTCTGTCCTCTGAGCTCTGGAGTGGGAAACAGATAGGCACGACCTTTTGCTTTTGGTTTATCTAACCTGGGTCATACTCATCAACCAAGTAGCCCAAATAATACCATTGATTAAAAGCTCAATTGAGTGAGCCGGATCCATTTGTTGTGCACACAACCGCAATGCGACCCTGGTGATCACGGAACGTCGGACCCTTTTCGCGCTCGCACTGGGCCGGACAGTTGTCTGTCCGGCCCAGATGCAGCATGACACAAAACATCTGCTTCCTCTTATAGGCTACATGGGGGCGCCTGGCTAAGCCTTCCCTGCAGGCGGGCGAGCAGCTTCACAGAGAGAGAGGGAGAGGGGGTGTGGGGGGGGCAGACAGAGGGGGAAATGACAGGGTGGGAGGGAAAAACAGAGAGAAAGAAAGCAGGAGAGGGGGGGGGGAGTGAGACAATTACAGCGATAGAGAGAGAGAGAGTGCGAGTGGGGTAGAAAAAGATGAGAGATGGACAGTGACGTATGAAAGCCAGGGAGATGAGAGGGGTACAGAAGAGGTTAATATTTACCCATTGTGAGAGAAGGGGGAAGCCAGAGCGGGAGCAGGGGCGATGCAGTGTAATGGGAGAAACGTTCTACTGTGGCCGTCACACGCTTTTCAAAAGAGGGAGGATCACGGTAAAGGGTGCTGGGTACTAATTAGTCTCATTAGAGTCAATGGAGTTACTGGAGGCTGTTGTCTGTGTGTAAATCCAGGTTGGGATCACCCCCTTCGCTCTCATGCTGTATGTGTGCACACCTGGTCTACTGACCTCACCCTGTGTTTTCAGATCCAACCTGTTTTCTTACGTTGTGGCTTGAAACCTGTCTATTTCCACATCTTCTCTCAGTTATCAATCTGTCTGCATGGACTATGCTTGTAAGTAATAAATAGTGTCCCAAACAACCAACGGCGTTGTGATTCACACTGATCTATGAATTATTCTCAGTGATAGTACTCACAGTGCTCAGAGCAAGAGAGAACCTCTTATCAGAGACTGGCTGGCTCTCTTTAAATGGCTCGTGTCCCATCCAATGAATACAATGCCTTCAGAAGACATTTACATTTCAAAGAACAGAAGAACATTCATAAGAACACAGTCAATCTCAGCGGGGAACATGGTTTTTGAACTTGGTCTGAGTGAAAAAACGGCAGTGGTTTTCAAAAGATGTATGGTCTCTGGAGTTATACTTTCATATACTGAACATTCTCCCTTGTTTTGTCATATAATATTACTATTTGCTTAACTCTTGACTCCAACATCCTGTGGTCACCCGTTTTGTCTTCCATTGGTCATCAATAAAACCAGGATCTACTCCATGCCACAAACTCTATAGAACTCCTATTCAGATTGGATTGAAGAACTCACACTTCCATGGAGGGTTAGAGGCTGCCTGTCATCAGTGCCCCATGTTTGAGTTCATAGGCCAGGCAATAATCTTGCTTTACGCTCCAGTGTCATGATCCTGCCAGTTGAAACGGCAATCCTACTGTCTGATGGAGCACATATGCTCCGGAAGAACGGTGTGTGGTAAATATGGCGCCCCCGCCACCTCCACCACCGTTACCCTTAGTTACGCTACATTTTTCATCCCCTCTTACTTTCTGTAGTCACACTTTATTGGACGGTCTGGATAGTCCATCTGTAGATACAGATGGTCAAACTATCAACAAACGAGGCAACTGCCTGCTAATGTTAGGGTTAGATTTAGAATATGGGTTAGTTGGTTGAAAGGTCACTGATCGTCTGCAGAGCATCTGTAGATGGACGATACAAATAAAGAGTTGCCCTTTCTGTTTTTACCCCTGTTTTTACCCCTGTCCAGACTCTTTCCTCTGACACCTGTTGATGTTTGTCTTATTCCAAACAATGGGTACCTTTCCTGGGCCTTGCCTGCTTGACATCTGGAAAGTGTAGCCATCCCCCCTCCTCTCTAGACGGAATTTATAGTAGTAGGCCATCTAGGTCTTTCGACAGCAGGGCAGAGGGGGGGGGGGGGGGGGGTGGAGGTGTGGAGGTTGAACGGTAGTGAGCCAACTTAAACGACGGAGGTAGGGAGGTAAGCCCCGTTTTCATGTCATGCTGCCAGTAGTTAGCTTTTTCACAAATTCTTAGGACTTTGTTTAATGTCTTGGGGGTTTGTTTTGGTGATCATTAGGGCTAGGATCCTTATGGAAAGTACTTGCTGTTTGCAAAGTGCCTCTGTTTCTTTGCTATTGAACCATACCAACATACTAACCTTATACTGTTATGCAATGTGTACACAAAACCCTTTAGAAACACCACAGACATAGATCCTTTTCCTGCCAGGAGGTCACTCATTGTTTTGCCACATAAAAACTAAGTGCCAAAATAGACTTATTTGTATCGCACCTCAGGCCACTCTGAGAACAATTACCACTCTGACTCTTCAGCAGTCACACAGCGGAAGGAGCATGTTTGGTTCTCTGGGACAGTTTCTTAATACTTTTTGAAGGAAAGTAAATGAAAAACAGCCACCACCTGTGCCCCCAGGTTTTTGTTGCAGTTCTGGGGTTTACAGACGAGGTCTTTCTACTGCTATACCCCACATGGTAGCCTATGTAGACTCCCGAGTGGCGCAGCGGTCTAAGGCACTGCATCTCAGTGCTAGAGGTGTCACTACAGACCCTGGTTCAATCCCGTGCTGTATCGTAATCGGGAGTCCCATAGGGCGGTGCACAATTGGCCCAGCATCGTCCAGGTTAGAGGAGGGGTAGGCCATCATTGTGAAATAAGAATTTGCTCTTAACTGACTTTCCTAGTTAAATAAAAAAAATGGGCCTTCTGTTTTTACCCATGAAAAGTAACAGAATGTGGGCTCTCCAAAATGCCGGATAATCTGCAAACCAACTCTGCAGACAAATGTTTTAATTTACTGGGCAGGGCCTTATTGCCACGTGCTGACACACACATGCACACAGGATAATCATAGAGAGCACCCTCCTTGGTTTAGGTACACCATCCCGTTATAGACACACAACCTTGCCCCCTCCCTTCCTTACTCCCAAGTCATCGCAATGCGTTCCCCTAAAAATAACGGTCTTCTCTTTCTATGCAACATGTAACTGAGATATGTACCACTTCAAACAACTCCAGTTACTTTTGTTTTAAAGTTGAATGTATCTTTCATTGGGGCTTGCTAATTTGGAGAACAAGCTGCCTCACCGCAACTGTGAGAGAGTTATTGCGTTGGAAGTGTATTGGTTTACTTAGCAGTTTTATTTTTGCAGCGTTTTAAAATATTGATGGTCTTGCGTTAGCGAAGCATTCCGTACAGCCGTTTAGGAATGCAAATGTGGTTCAACTCATCTCAGCTGGTTATGCAATTTTATATTAGGAGCGATGCCTCTTTTCTGTCAACCTTGCATGTTGAGGAGAAATCGTTTCGGGAGATGTGTTGAGCTCCTTCCCCTTGAGCACATAGACACACAGACACACTCTCACAGCTACAGGGTGCTATGAATATCAATGCAGAAGTATGATTCCTATTATTATTGTAGCCTCCAAGATATTCAATTCCTCGTAAAACTCGGATTGGCATGTTTTGTGTATTCCCAATAGCAGTCAGCACAGTGCATGCGTGGGAGCTTGGCCCAGCTCTTTCCTAGCAGACACAGGACTCATTCCAGAGTGCAAAAGGAGCTCAGAGTGAGCTTTAGAGACCACTGTCCCTATCGTCTCTCTCTGTTTCTCCGTCTCTGCGGCCCTGGAGAAAAGCAGGCCGTGCTAACACCTCTCTTTTTTGATGTTTTTCTCCCAGGGGACTGTGGGTGCAGGTGAGGAGAAGGGAAAGTCCTTCATCCGTCCGTCAACGTCAGAAGTGTCCCGGTGCCGCCCACCCTCAGGTCACCTCAACCACGACGGCGGCCGAACAAATAGGCATCTCTCGACCCAGCGTCCCTCAGACTGCCTGCCTTCACCAAGCAAATATTTGTGGCCGTTATATCTCATTTCCCAGGTTTAACCTTCAGTGAAAAGATCAATGGAAAAGGAGTGATCGCTCAGAGAGAGACAGACAGAGAGAACAAGAAAGTAAGGGGGGTGAAAAATAGTAACCCTTTCAAAGTAACCCTCTCGGCCTGCTATTTCTGCTGCGCTGTGGGCAGGAGAACGTCCCATTTGGGAGTGCTGTTGACCAG
Organism: Oncorhynchus nerka; assembly: GCF_034236695.1. Classification (NCBI taxonomy): domain Eukaryota; kingdom Metazoa; phylum Chordata; class Actinopteri; order Salmoniformes; family Salmonidae; genus Oncorhynchus; species Oncorhynchus nerka. Next base: position 23,891,786 of record NC_088398.1, on the reverse strand, counting down.
TGGCAACAGGATTTCCCTGCACCCTGCCCATTTATCCAAATTCCTGTGTAAATACTGGATAGAGATATCAATTTGTCTGGGCTCCAATAGTGCCCAGAAAGAGACTATAAGCTATCTATAGAAAGCTCCACAACAAACTTGGCCTCTGTGGTCACAGAATTGCCACCTAGTTATTTCCTCAGTAGAGAGATCCAGGAACTGTGAGTGAGAATGGGAGCTGCTATGCTTTAGTTCTAAAGCAGAAAGCTTACTGAAAAGCTCACACCAGACTAGAACTTGAAAGGTACAACAATAGATCCAGGGGGAACACCTTTGGCAACTAGCAGCAGGAGAAGGCAGCCATTTTGGGGCTGCTGTTTTGATGTCTTTACCCAGAAAGGTGGAGCACCATGAAGCCGTTAACACCCATAGGATCCCCCTCACCTCTGAGGCTCCTCAACAAGGGCCCGGACTACCTGCGTAGGCAGATGGAGGGTGGGGGCCAGGGCCGTTCCATCAGCGCTGTAGAGAGACTCGAGGCAGACAAGGCCAAGTATGTTAAGAGCCAGCAGGTCATTAACACCAAACAGGAGCCCGTCCTGGTGCCTTGCACACCACCTCCTCCACACCGTCGTCCCTACACCGTGCCTGGGTGCCTCACACCACGACTGCCACCCCGCCGATCCTCTGCTCCTTTCCCCACCCTGACCGCCCCCCTCACCGTACGAGATGAGAACGAGAATGATGACTCGAGGAAGGAGAATCGGAGGACGTCGGTGGATGTGGAAGCACGGAACAGGAGTAACGCCAACAAGGTGACCCCACCCAGCCCCAGGAACCCCTGGACTCCACCCTCCATACCCCTGGTAGCCCCTCATAGTGCCCCCATCCTGAGGAGGAGCACCGGTAAGCGCATGCTGCGGCCTGACTCCCTGGTCATCTACCGGCAGAAGAAAGAGTGCAAAATCCTGCCTAGTGGTGGCATCGTATTGGGGAACTCCAACATGGAGATAAAGGGGTACAACTTTGTCCGCCGCCTCTTCCAGGGCTCCATGCGGGAGAAGAGTGGCGGGGGCGAGGGGGGCACCCAGAAGATGGTGATCAGCGAGGAGAAAGCTTTGTCGCGGGATGGTGACTCACGCATGTCTTGGACCAATGATAAGGACACGGTGGACGGGGGACAGGTAGGGCCAGGCAGCCGGAGATCCAGTAAGACAGACCACGAGCGCTCACCGCTTCCCAGCCCTGGCTTCAGCTGTACATCGGAACGGACTAAGAATGGTGTTAGCTGTGTTAGCAATGGCACTACCAATGGTACCAGAAACGGCAATGGCATCACCAAGGGCAATGACGTAAGTGACCACACTGACAACGAGGCGGACGTCTGGAAGCGGGTGGCCCCGCGGTGGCGTTCAGGACTACAACGCTCCAAGTCAGATCTGCTTCTGCGATGCTCAGTGGCGTTGTCTGACCAGGAGCATTTCTTTGACTACTGCGGGCTGGACCTGGACATGGTGGACCGGCTGGGGCCTGAGAACTTCCTGGGTGGGATCAGCGACGTAGACACGCTCTCATTGGTGCTGAGGAGCATAGGGGGAGGGGGCGGTGGCTCGGAGCCCAGCGAGTTCTCCCGCCACTCAGGAGAGGCGGGGCTTTTCCAGGAGGAGGTGGCCGAGAAGCTGACCACGGGGGTGTCAATCATCGAGAGGAATGCCCGTGTCATCAAGTGGCTCTACAGCTGCAAGAACGCAGCACAGGAGGGGCCCAAAGAGTCCACTGTTTAAACACCACTTCTCTAAAAGAAGACATGTTCCCCTATGACTGAAGGACAGAGACTTTGTTATTGTACTGTAATCCTTAGTCTTCTCCCAGGTTGATATGCTGTATTTATATGTCTTATGGGAAGTGTGAGGGGTGTGGATGGCCTACACCTTATTTTCAATTGGAATCATTTACCCCTGCATACGTTTTGTCAGTGAGTGTGTGATTGTGTTGGATATGGCTGTCCCACCCACTCCCTATCCTAACCAATAGGTATTGTTGGATCTATAGTGACTGACAGCCTCCCCTAAGCTCCGCTCTGACTCTACAACCAACAATAAGGCGCATCAGTGAGAAAACAACAGGCACAGATGAGGCTGTATTTAGTGCCGTGGACGCGCAACAACACAACCCTACACTCTTCTCTCGAGCATATCAATAATTTAGAATGGAAAACCACAGAGGGTTTTTTTTTCTGAACTGGAGTGAACCGTGAGTACCTCATTCCGAACTGTGCCAGTTTAGTTTGTGTGTAGCTTTTCTTTTTTTTCTTCTTAAAACGCAGGCGTTGGAACAGGCACGCAATGGACCCCTGTGGGGTTGTTAATGCACTGAACTGGACGAGAAGTGTGAGAGAGAGAGAGAGGCAACGAGTGAGAGAGAGAAAGAGAAACAGCTTTGACTTTTTAGAGAGAATCCTCACCTATTAAACACTGAGCATAATACTCTAGAGGCAGTAATACCGGGAGAGTAGTATTTGACAAGGAGGGACACAGGGTCGGTTATCTTGATCCTACAGCACCTCTGAACCTTACCCCAAGGAGAGGTAACTCTGACACAGCAGCTACTGACCACTGATACGTTAGTTGTGATACAATTGTTATTGATTTTGACAGCTACCGCTGTGTAATTGGCTGGCAGCAAACTCTGCATTGCCTTTACCCCTGTTGCTACTGTGTAAGCTACCTTGTTGCCATTGCAGGTAGAAATGAAAGTGTGATATGTTCTTTTACTGGATAACTGGTCAATTCTTTGTGGAATAAAGTTACTTTTTTACTTCGCTTCCACAAAATATTCACTTCAAGGGCATTTTAAATTCCTCACCAAACAAAGATGATTTTGTTTCTATTTGCATGTAACAGATTTCACCTTAGTAGGTGTTCAAAGTGTAAGGGACCATGAGCTATCAGGTTGCCAAATATTTGAGAGTGACACCTTCACAGAGCTGACGTTTCCAGAGTCCCCCAGACTCCCTCGAGGGTGGAGGTTGGGGTTCATCTCCCCCTGGGGCCAATGGTCATCTGGCTCTCCCCCACAGGAGACCCCAGGCCTGAGGGAGGATGGTAAAGGGGGGTCAGAACTCCCTCTCTCCCCCTCTACCTCTAATAGCCATAGATCCTACCTCACTTCATCAATCTGTCATTGATGCCCCTTTTATCTAAATGAAAATGTCACGTTGATCAGAGTTCTCCCAGGGATACCCATGAAAAATGAACTGAAGGTCCACAGGTGGTATGTACGGGTTAGAATGTGACCCGGAGAGACAGAGAGAGGCATTGGGTGGAGTAATATTGGACCTGAGGAGGGTCACATGATGGGCTATGTAATAAATCAACAACCAATCCCCTTTTAGAGCCATAGCATTTTCTCTCTGTATGTAGCATGGCGCCCAAACCAACTGGACCTCCCCTTTAAACTGGACTTGTGTTGGAAACTCCTCGGAGAAAACTGTTCTCTTGCATGTTTACAAAACGGCTCTGTACATTTTTTGATCTATGTTCTATTTTCCATATATGAGAGGTTCCGTTTTTATTCCAAAGAGAAATGTGTATGATGTTGTACACAGAACATTTGAAGAATAAAGTACTATTTGTGCAACAAAAATGTTTCATTTTTTATTGTTTTTTGGCTCCATTAAGCAGCACACATTCTGTCTCACAGAAACAGTACATGATGACTTCATCCACTCTTTAACATTGCATAAGTGCAGTCTTAATTCTTACAAACTTAGCTAACCATTTCATGGGTACAGGCAACCTGTTGTTTACAGTAGGCTAACAACTACTTTTGAGAAGAAAGAAACCCTCTGTAAATAGTTGTTTTAGGAATGTCTGATGGAAAAGAGTGAGTGAGTCAGTGTTTTGATGTTGTCTGGCCTTTGACAGACATCTCATTTTTCACATGAGCTCAAGAGGCTGCCTGTGGTAATCATTTTAGCATCCTGAGCATATAGAACCCTGAGGGAGTTGCAACAGGTCCTGTTTACAGACAACACAAAGGAGACTGTGGCCTGATGCTCTATGTCTGGGTGGTCAGGTTGAGACGTCCATGGACAACTGCTTCCTTTTCTCTGTTTCTGTCTCTCTCTCTCTCTCTCTCTCTCTTTGCTCTCTCTGAATGTATACCTATCTCTTTCTCTCTCCCTCTCTCTAATTCTCCCTCTCTCTACCTTTCTTCCCCCTCTCTCTGTCTTTCTGTCTTTGCCTGGCTCTCTCCTCCAAACTGTCTCTTTCCTCCAAACCCGTCTCCCATCCAACACACACACAAACTCTCTCTCTCTCTCTCTCTCTCTCTCTCTCTCTCTCTCTCTCTCTCTCTCTCTCTCTCTCTCTCTCTCTCTGATGAGAACAATAGGTATCCTGTCTGTCTGTGTGTGTCAGTCAGGGCTGACTACAGAGCCTGCTGTTACATCCTGTTATTGGTTCGTAGGACCAGGTTTTTAACACATGTTCACGTTTTCGGTTGCTCCTCTCCTTTCCGGGATAAACAAACCAAACACCTAGTTTCAGTCCGTTTGAATTGGATGATATCAAGTTATATTGATGGAAAGACACTGCCACAAAATGTTGCTTTTCCAAATGTACAATACTACAAATGAAAGGTTTCTACCTGTTAGACATCAAAGGGTTTCTAAAAAATGTGGCTGGCCTGTGGAAAGTAGGCGATAACCTGGCAGGGATCTACCATCCACGGCTTTGATGCTGATGTGAGTGTTTCCTAACGTTAAACGTCAGGGGGCCTTGCAGAGAACCAGACCAGACCTCCATGTGTTTACCCAGCACCACCAAATCCTTTCTGTTAGCTGCCCTCATTTTTTTTATTTGAGGACTGCTTCAGAGGTAGCCTGGTCCCAGATCTGTTTGTGCTGTCTTGCCAACTTCTTTGGTCATTGTCACGCCAATGACCATAGGAATTGGGAAGATGACACAAGCAGATCTGGGATCAGGCTAGATCAGAAATCCCTGAGAAATCCCTTTTGCCTCGAAATGGGAGACCTCTAAAAATGTAGTCTCCAGCACCCGTCTCTATCTATCTGCAGAAGTCCTGCTGAGACTGAGGCTGTCCTAATATGGACACCGTATCAATCAATCAATCAAGTGTATTTATAAAGCCCTTTTTACATCAGCTGATGTCACAAAATGCTATACAGAAAAGCAGCCTAAAACCCCAAACAGCAAGCAATGCAGACGTAGAAGCATAGTAGCTAGGAAAAACTCCCTAGAAATGCAGGAACCTAGAGAGGAACCAGGCTCTAAAGGGTGGCCAGTCCTCTTCTGGCTGTGCCGGGTGGAGATTATAACAGAACTTGGCCAAGAGGTTCAAATGTTCATAGATGACCAGCACGGTCAGATAATAATAATCACAGTGGTTGTAAAGGGTGCAACAGCTCAGCACCTCAGGAGTAAATGTCAGTTGGCTTTTTATAGCTGATCATTCAGAGTTTGAGACAGCAGGTGCGGTGGAGAGAGCGAGTCGAAAACAGCAGGTCAGGGACAAGGTAGCACGCCCGATGAACAGGTCAGGGTTCCATCTCCGCAGGCAGAACAGTTGAAACTGGAGCAGTAGCACGACCAGGTGGACTGGGAACAGCAAGGACTCATCAGGCCAGGTAGTCCTGTGGCATGGTCCTAGGGCTCAGGTCCTCCGGGAAGGGAGGGAGGGGGAGATAATTAGAGGGAGCATACTTAAATTCACACAGGACACCGGATAACACAGGAGAATAACACCAGAGATAACAGACAGACCCTAGCCCCCGACACATAAACTATCGCAGCATAGATACTGGAGGCTGAGACAGGAGGGGTCAGGAGACACTGTGGCCCCGTCCGACGATACCCCCCCGGACAGGGCCAACTAGGCAGGATGTAACCCCACTCACTCTGCCAAAGCACAGCCCCCACACCACTAGAGGGATATCCACAAACCACCAATCTACTACCCTGAGACAAGGCTACGTATAGCCCATGAAGATCTCCCCCACGGCACGAACCCGAGGGGGGCGCCAAGGCATTGTCACAAGTTGCTCGGGCAGGTTTACATCGTACAGTATTCTCCCTCAAAAAGACATACTGTATGTTACTGCTGACGATATTATTAGTGTGTGTTCTTGCACTGTTGGATAGCGATTCGTGCTCTGTTTTCCCTCCCTGCACTCTGAATAGAAATGTGTGTCAGGGTTAGCAAGGGTTGTGAAGTGTGTCAAATTTGGCCTAGTTCTTCTGGGCCAGCAGCTCCAGCGTGCTGCAACCGTCCAGCACGCTGGAGTGAAGCCCGATCCATGACTCATAGAGGGATATAGGGAAAGAGGGATGAACACATGCGCGCGCGCGCACACACACATATATACACACACACACACACACACACACACACACACACACACACACACACACACACACACACACACACACACACACACACACACACACACACACACACACACACACACACACACACACACACACACTTACACCAGAGCATGCAAACACACGCACGCACGCACGCACGCACACACACACACACACACACACACCCACACACACCCACACACAGGGGCACAGGATCACTATGATAGTGCTAGCACATGGCACAGAGACCAGAGGCATTCCTGAGGCACGTTTTCCTAAGGGATGTCTTAGTCAGTGACAACAACATACAAACTAATGGTGGGAGTTAGTTGGAGGCCTCAAATGGTTGTGTGTGTGTGTGTGTGTGTGTGTGTGTGTGTGTGTGTGTGTGTGTGTGTGTGTGTGTGTGTGCGTGCGTGCGTGCGCTTGTGTGTGTGTGTGTCATAGTGTCCTTGCGGTCAGACGGTCAGAGAGCTTGGGAACAGAGGGGTCGACACATGACCACACAGTCCGGTATATAGCTCAGGCCCGAGTACCCGGTGACACAAACCTGAGACAAACCTCAGACTGACGGAAAACTACTCCATAACAGGGGTGAGAAACAACTCAAAGCCCGGTTATACCTTATTCCCTCTGTGCCCTTTATGTAGAATTTGCGTGACCAGTATCCAAACATGCATGGCTTGTAAGGATCAATAGCTTTTTATTTTCTATTGCCTAGCTGTGGGTTGTGAGTGACCCAATAACAAGGCATGGCAGTCGGGAAAACGCACGGAAAATCTGTCAGTGAACAGCATGGAGACAAACATGCCTTTCACAATATTTAAAATAAAGTTGCTGGAAAACACATGTTGGAAAGCAAACGGACCCTGCTGAAAGAAAGGACTCTAATCTGTCTGCTGTAAAAAACAATATTTGATTAACTTCCAAATAGGCCTATTGAGCAAACATTGTTTACAACAGAGAGATAGCCCAGGCAAACACTGGTTGAATCAACGTTGTTTCCACATTTCAACGAAATTACGTTAAACCAACGTGGAATAGACGTTGAATTGACATCTGTGCCCAGTGGGAGGCTTATGGCACGAGCACATCGGCCAAGCCTGCAAGTGAGCTGCGCGTCATTGGGTGAGTCAGCTTTTTCGTTTTGAGCACCTGCCCCTGAAAGGTCTGTGCACGTCCCTGGGTTTATGTGATTGATGAGTCATGCTGTGATGTAGGCTACAGTATATTCCAAGGGTTATATAATGTAGCTCCCAAAACCTGATCAGATTGATTCCAACACCCCAAACTACTTACATTGTACACCTACAGAGAAAGTAAGAAACACACCTACCTCTTCCACCCACCCACCCACCCACCCACCCGTTCCCCATACCCAACCCTGTCCCTATGGAGGTTTGAAACCTTATACCCTTAACCCGTAGATGGGGTGTGAGTGGGGGTGGGTGGTGGTTCAGTTTCAGTGTGCCCCTTCCCCTAACAAAAACCATGGGATGCTGGAGCAACCAGGGGGATCCAATGGCTCCACCGGGCCATAAATCAGAAGACAGCCCTTTTCACTCCCTTCTCTCATGCGACCTTCGCTCCCTGGGGTCAGGGAGAGGAGGTATAGTGCGCCCCTGTGGGAAACCTGACCAGGAGACACCAGCACACACGGCTAGCTCCTCTCCACAAGACGAATTGACGTCAGGAAAGACAACAACGATGGGGGATGGAGGGGGATGGGTTGGCGCGGGTGGAAACTTGCAGGAAGAGCAGACGAGTTGTATGAGTTGTATTTTCTGTGTGTGGTGGCGAGGTCAATGGAGCCCATTGTGGGGCAAGGGTTGACTAGTTCTTGTTGAACTGAAACCGAAACCGACGGTTATTGAGATGCTGGTGGTGTTGGCTTGGTGGCGGTCAGGAGTTCTGGAACTTTACTATGCTACAGACTTCCTTAGTTAAAATGTCCCAATCAGACTCAGTAACACCCCCTCACACTCGCTGCTTTGCGTCAGCTGTGAGAAGGTGACAATGGCATTAGTGACAGCTGCAAAGCCTCAAGAGTCAAAGTGGCAAACTACAATACAAACAGTTTACTGAGTCATCCAAAACATGTCATATAAAAGTGGCCTGATATTTTGACTAATTTCATCTAATTCCATGTTGTTTCGGTGATGTTTTTACTGTGACTGAGAAGACCCAAGGATCATGGAAGATTAAAGCATATTGAGACAGGGTAGGGAGAGGGTCAGTGGAAACAATGCTGGAACCAACCGTGGATCTAACCTGGGGTAGCTTGGGTGTGTTGGGTTTATCAGCTCTGTGAATGTACAGTGAACTCAAAAGGGATTTCTTTAAAGACGGGAACCTTATATGACAACACTTATGCCTCAGGACTACCTGGCCTTATGACTCCTTGCTGTCCCCAGTCCACCTGTTCGTGCTGCTGCTCCAGTTTCAACTGTTCTGCCTGCGGCTATGGAACCCTGACCTGTTCACCGGACGTACTACCTGTCCCAGACATGCTGTTTTCAACTCTCTAGAGACAGCAGGAGCGGTAGAGATACTCTGAATGATCGGCTATGAAAAGCCAACTGTCATTTACTCCTGAGGTGCTGACCTGTTGCACCCTTTACAACCACTGTGATTATTATTATTTGACCCTGCTGGTCATCTATGAACATTTGAACATCTTGGCCAAGTTCTGTTATAATCTCCACCCGGCACAGCCAGAAAAGGACTGGCCACCCCTCATAGCCTGGTTCCTCTTTAGGTTTCTTCCTGGGTTCCGGCCTTTCTAGGGAGTTATTCCTAGCCACCGTGCTTCTACATCTGCATTGCTTGCTGTTTGGTGTTTTATGCTGGGTTTCTGTACAGCACTTTGTGACATCAGCTGATGTAAGAAGGGCTTTATAAATACATTTGATTGATTGGTTATTAAACATGAACAACTGAATTTTCTGAGGAAAAAAACAATATTATTTAAATGTACCAATTCTTGCTATGTTTGGGTTATATCACACATACATTGTCAGCAATAATATACATTTTCTTTATGAGACATAAAAAAACGATTATATTCATTGCAACTTGGGTTTACTATACAGTATTATGCTAAAATATACAACACCAATCTTAAACCTAATTGTTTATAAAAGAGGATCTGTGGTGAGGAGAGTTGGCCAATCATATGTTCTGATCTATTCCTAGTCATGTGGGAACCTACGTGGAGAAAACATCAGCAGACAGCTGCTGTGGATGTGTTAGTAGAAACATGCAACTAGACGTTTCATGCTTTGACATTCGACTCCTAGGGAGTTTAAAGTTCATACTTAAAACCCTCACAATACAATCTTACTTATTGCCCATTTTATTGTATCCCCGCTGTTTTCGTTTACTCTATTTCACTTCCAGTTCTTGATGTTTTCTCAGAGCCGGGTTAAACTGTCTCTTATCCCCCCCATGTGTTCACAATATGGGCCAGCTATAACTAGTGAGTGACTTGCTCCTTTTCTTGGTTTTGAGCTTTGATGTGTTGCCCAAGCCGTTCAATTTGTTTGTGAAATGTACAAAGATGAAACAGGTCTGATTGAGAAACTGTAATATAAAGTCTTCCTATAACAAAAATGGGGGGGGGGGAGAACAACAATATTTCTGCTCGTAAGAGGAGAATCTGACTAGGCTTACATGGATACTTTGGGATTTTGGCAAATGAACTCGTGGATACCATTTTTATGTCTCTGTGTCCAGTATGAAGGAAGTTAGATGTCGTTTTGCGATGCATGCTAGCAGATACCATAGACTTCCAGCCATTGCGCTAACGCTAGTTAGCACTACTCTTAGATAACAACTTCCTTCAAACTGCACGCAGAAACATAAAAATGGTATCCACGAGTTCATCTGACTCTGGGGAAGTAGATAAAGGGACTCATTGCCAAAATCCCCAAATATCTCTTTAAGACTGTGACCTTGGGGCAGTGTGTGTGAGAGAGAAAGGAGGTCAACCACTCTGAAATGTCCTGATTAGAAAGCAGCCAGACTCAGGGGACTGGCCGGCAGGGAGGATTTGGTAGTAATTTACTGTCTTCTGTCTCTCTCCCTCTAATTGCCGACTGTTTATCTGCATGGGACGAGTTGGCACATATTCCCACGAAGCAGGAAGCTAGAACAAATTAGGGCCCAGGATAGGGGTAGAGAGTCGGACTAAAAACATACAACTCCCAGGATTTTTACAGGGAAGTAGATATGTTTTCCACTGTCCAATTTAAGGGAATTACTCAGCTTCTGGAGCAAACAAACGTGAGGAAGCCTCGAAATCTATGTGATAAAGGGTTACTAGCGAGCCAATGCTAACTGGCATTAGCGCAATAACTGGATGTCTATGGGTATCTGCTTCCAGGCATTGCGCTAACGCTAGTTAGCATTAGCTCGCAAAACGACCTCTAACCTCCTTCACACTGAACACAGATACAGAAAAATGGTGTCCGTGAGTTCATCCGACTCTGGGGAAATAGATAAAGGTTCCCATTGCCAAAATCCCAAGGTATCCCTTTAATAAGATGTACTTAGAGACAGGTAGTGGAGGTGGCTCTGCGTATGATCCCCATGGGTAAGAGAGTAAGAGTATAGACGGAGAGCAGAGTGTAGTGTCACGCCTCCCGAATGGGGTTTCTCCTTAGGCTCCTGTGGGATTGCCTGCTGTGCTCCAGCGCCGACTGACCAACATCAAAACAGACCAGACCAGACCAGTGTTTGTGTGTGTGACCTCGCCCAAAGTCGCCCACTGCTGCGGGGTTTCGCTGTTCCTTATTTAACCCCCGCCTGGTTGGCAGGGAGAGGAACGGCCCTCCACCACGGCGCCATGCTGCTCAGGACCTCCCCTGAGATAGCAGCCGAATATGGTGACCATAATATTAGAGGATATCTGCTCACCACTCTGTCCACTGTTGAAACTAGCTAGAGTTGGCATATGGCATAGTAGGAAGTAATCAGTTCTCAGGCAAAACTCCAAATGTCCGTCATAAGTCAATGATGACCAAGAGATGTGTGTGAATGAGTGATGTATAGGGATGCACAATCTGAACATCTGCAGGCACTGACAGGGAGGAGTAGGACCCTGATATAGAGTGGAGTCAAGTCTCCTGTCTAATTACTGTATATCGGTGATTATAAGTCAACATTTTTGACTTTTGATTTTCCTGGATGGCCAGTGAAGACTGCTCTACGGTGTCATATAGAGGGTAACTGTATAATTATCAAGTTTTTCAGAGTAACCACATCAGATTATTTTTACTTCTACATTTATATACAGTACTTATACAATGATCAGCAGGAGAACATGAACTGTAGGATAACTGTACACCCCGAACCTCGAGGTAATGAGAGGAAACCAGCACAGAGAGGACAGGAAGAGGAGATGCATAATGCTTTGCAGGGAAGTCTATTTATATGCAACCCTCTGAGCAATTTTGTTTGCTTGGCTGAGAAATATCCCTCATTAACGTGTAAATAACAACAAACATTCCTCTTGCAAGAGAATCGTTCATTTGAATTGGAGAGCAAATGTTTATTCAATCAAAAGTAATGTATTGCCTGTGATATTCGTGCTCCATGGCAAACCCAAATGAGCAAACAACTGTGCAAAGTGGCCCAAAGATAATTATTCCCTCTAAAATGAATATATGACATTTAAGTCTTCAAATTACAGACAGGAGATGACTTTGTCTTTGTCTTAATATAGGCCCTCAGGCAGAGTACGGACAGGCTGGGCTCTGTGTGGTCCTGTGGTGTACTCAAATGACATGGAGGGCTGGGCTAGAGACCGCCCTGAGGGGCCAGGGCTTAACCCAGGTGTCTAATTGGTCAATTAACCTGTCACTCAGACAGGTGTAAAGTTCTTGAGTGACTCATTTTGGCCTTACTCAAAGCAAGTCACCTGAAGGGATTTGCACAGCATTAATCCAGGCCTTTTAACTCTGAGAGCAGTCGTTCTATCCAATGTTTGGCCCAGTCAAACTGGGCTTACAGTCTGGTTAAGAACAATATACAGCGATAATACCAAACATTAGGAACACCATGCTAATATTGAGCTGCACCCCCCCCCCATTTGTCTTCAGAACAGCCTCAAGTCAGTTGGGGCATGGACTCTACAAGGTGTTCCACAGGGATGCTGGCCCATGTTGACTCCAATGCTTCCCACAGTTGTGTCAAGTTAGCTGGATGTCCTTTGGACCATGCTTGATACACACAGGAAACTGTTAAGCGTGAAAGATTCTGCAGCGTTGCAGTTCTTGACACAAACAGGTGTGCCATACCCCATTCAAAGGCACTTAAATATTTGTCTTGCCCATTCACCCTCTGAATGGCACACGTACACAATCCACGTCTCAATTCCTTCTTTAACCGGCCTCCTCCCCTTTAATCTACACTGATTGAAGTGGATTTAACAAGTGACATCAATAAGGGATCATAGCTTTCACCGGTCAGTCTATGTCATAGAAAGAGCAGCTGTTCCCCTTAAGAGTCGCTTGACGCAGCGGTGCGTTAATCTAAGTAACATAATACAACAATCCCCATCAAAATCCATCAGTTTAAACTAGAGATATCTTTTTTTGCATTGCTGCCATCTCAATCCACCACATCCGGACTTCCACTCTATGGAAAGGGGAGACTCTCACGAGCACGATGGTGTTCTCTGTTCTGCTCTACGACCCCCACAAGTATCACAGGACTCGTCTGAAGGTAACCGGTACCTGATTATTTTTATTTTTTTATGAATGGGAGTATGAAGGTAGTTTTGTTCCAACACAAACGTTTCCTGAGTTTTCTTATATCTCATATACAAGGACAAACACTTCAAAACGTTGTTGCTTTTGATTTCTTTTTTTTGCCATTTATGAATATGTTATTCAATGCGTTTCTCTAAAGGCCTGAATCAATATTTTATCCCAAAAATGTTTTATATACCTAAAGGGGTCGTAGGATTCAAATCAAATGTTATTAGTCACATGCGTAGTGACGCACCTTACAGTGAAATGCTTACTTACGAGCCCCTAACCAACAGTGCAGGTTAAAAAAATGGAGATAAAAATAAGAGATAAAAGTAACAAGTAATTAAAGAGTAGCAGTAAAAAATAACTATATATACAGGGGGGTGCCGGTACAGAGTCAATGTGCGGGGCACCGGTTAGTTGAGGATGCATGTACATGTAGGTAGAGTTAATTAAAGTGACTATGCATAGATGACAACAGAGAGTGGCAGTGGTGTGGAGGGCAGGGGGGTGTTTAATGCAAATAGTCTGGGTAGCCATTTGACTAGATGTTCAGGAGTCTTATGGCTTGGGAGTAGAAGCTGTTTAGAAGCCTCTTGGACCTAGACTTGGCGCTCCGGTACCGCTTGCCACGTGGTAGCTGAGAGAACAGTCTATGACTAGGGTGGCTGGGTTCTTTGACAATTTTTAGGGCCTTCCTCTGACACCGCCTGGTATAGAGGGGTCCTCAGTGGCTGGAAGTACTGGGCTGTTCACACTGCTCTCTGTAGAGCCTTGCGGTCGGAGGCCGAGCAGTTGCCATACCAGGCAGTGATGCAACCAGTCAGGATGCTCTCAAGCTCGGGGATTCGATCCAGCAACGTTTTGGTTACTGGCCCAATGCTCTAACCACTAGGCTACCTGCCGCCAATGGGGTCCATCTGATATACTAATACACCACAAATCTGATTCAATCATTCAATAGCTCTTGCTCTTGCATTTTCAGTTTTATGGTCAATTGAGTCCATACAGGTCAAGGTTAAAGCCCAATCCCCATTTCCCTCCCCCCAATCCTCTCTATCCTACAATAGCACTGCCTCCCTGACAACCTCTATCAACTCCCCATCAACGCCCCCCAGTACCCAGAGACACACCAGATTCCCAGGTCAGTCCGAAATAGAGACGGATGAGCTAGGCGGCATGAGGAGGAATTCCTGTCAGTGCCCATGGAGGAACGACTAGCAGACACGAAGACCAGGGCTTTTAATGACACCTTGATGACAGGCGGGACGGACGGGGGTATGCATAGCTACTGCAGAAATAAGGGGGAGTGTGAGGAGTGGAAGGGGTGGAAGACTGGCCCATGGGTCCAGAATGGATATATAAGCCTATCTGCCCCCGCCATCCATTGGCTGTTCTAAGGCACTGATCTCAGACAAGATATGAAGTATTGAAGTATGGATATTGTCTTCTGGTTCTACCATTCGGATGACCAATATGACATTTCCTCCTTGGCTCGCTATCTTGAAGATGATGACTTAGCTATTTGTTTGATATTGCCGTATCTGATGGTAGGACTGAGCCTATTTTCGACTAGCTGTGGTGGTTCCTTCCCCCTGTGGGGTTTAGGAAGAGCTGGGTTTGAAAGGGGGGGGGGGGGTCTAGCTGCAACACAGGAGCAGAGCAAAGAACAACATCCCAAACAGCTGTAGAAACAGAAACGTGACACGGACAGGGATTTTGGCGAGGGTTGTCGAACTCATCCTGCATTCAGAGCCATGTTCCAAACATAGCAAAGCAAAGACGAAGCTCATAACACCACTTTATGAGGGTCACTTTGTCCAACAACAACCATGGCTCTGTTTTGGTTTTAATTGAATGATTGGATTTGAATCAAATGGTGAAAAGAAATGAAAAGTATGAATTAACTGTCGAGAAAGATGTCAGTTGAAGTCCAAAGGTGGCTTCATTGTGGATCGTATAAAGTTTTCAATAATCCTCACATTCTTTAATTCATTGGATAGCAGTTCTCTGCTCTAACTCTTTATGTAAAACATCATGGCTGAGGGACAATCAATATAACCGTGTTAAAGCAGGCAGCTGAAGCCTGCACAGACGGCACAGATGAATGCGTACGTAATTGACTGAGAACTTATTGACTCCCTGGACATTTAACAGTCAGTCCCTCGACACCTCAACCCTTGTTACAGACTAATAATAATCACCATAGACAAATCAATCTATTTACAGAGCACTGAGGCAACGGTGCCAAGTTTGGGAGGTGGGATAAAAATGTCCTGCAGTTTAAGAGTGGAGGAGGAAAGAGAGAGAGAGAGAGGTGGGTGATGGGGGTTGGAAGGGTGGAGAGGCTGGGGGGCTTCTAAAGGCTTGTGTGTGTTGGCAGATTACCCCTCTGATGGGGATAGTGGGGGAGATAGCGAAAAGTGGAGGGATATAGGGGGTGTCCCAAATCCACCCCTAAAGACCCAGGAGGTTACAGTATCTGACATTGAGTTGGCAGATTACGAACTGAGAGCTGAAAACTCGGCCACTCTAGTTCCGGTGAGAATCCCATGGCAACGAGACGGAACAGAAGAGGGTGTGTGTGAATAGTTCAACCCCTTTCCACCTTCTTTTTCTCTTCCGGTGAAAAACCTTGGAGACTTCCTAAATCCTCACATTCAGCCAGGCCACAGATTTCAGATCAGCTCTCTGGGTTTAAAAGAAAGACAGGAAAAGCAAATGCTGTCAACTCTATGTTTTTTCACATGACTGCGCTGTGAGCATGTCCAATTCTTTAACAAACACACACACACGCACGCGCGCGCGCACGCACGCACGCACGCACGCACGCACGCACGCACGCACGCACACACACACACACACACACACACACACACACACACACACACACACTGACTGGATCATCAACACATTATCACTTCTGGATTATGGGTGCGTCACAGAGTTCCTCTGAGTGAGATGGAACTCAAACAAAAGGGAAAATCAAGTAAATCCTCTCTTGAATCTTGGCAGAACACTTTGATTGGGAGTATGAGTGTTCTGGCTCACACTACTTTGGCAATCTGCTGTTTTTCTTTGATAAGAGCATTATGGAGCTGATTCTACCCATATGGCAGGTCATTTACCCCATAGCTGAAAGAACTATATCATCAATAATATTTTATAACTATAAACTGTCAAATAGGAAAACCTCTGAATCCAAGAGTAAATCCCATGATTAACCTGTGCATTCTGACACTTTGTTCTGTGTTTCCATTGAAGATGGAAATGTTTAATAAAAGTTCAATAAATAAAAAAATCAGAGGTATTCAAAGGTGACCTCTTGTGAACTGAAGTGCTTTGTCCTCTCCAAGCTGTGAAGAGATTATTCCCCTGGTTGGCCCTGACAGCAGGCCAGGTAAACATCCACAGGGATGTGTGTGTGTGTGTGTGTGTGTGTGTGTGTGTGTGTGTGTGTGTGTGTGTGTGTGTGTGTGTGTGTGTGTGTGTGTGTGTGTGTGTGTGTGTGTGTGTGTGTGTGTGTGTGTGTGTGTGTGTGTGTGTGTGCGTGCGTGCGTGCGTGCGCGTGTGTGTGCCTGTGTGTTGTTTCACACACCTTGTTCACACAGGTAGGTTTCCAGATGGTACTACTGCCTGTGTGTGTGATCAGGTCTACAGAGACGCCCACCTCTAGTCTGACTGTCACCCGTGGGGGCTTCTGGGGATGTCTGTCTGGCTGAGGGAGGAAAGCTCCTTGTGGAAGAAGTGTGTGAGCAAAACACTGGCTTTACTGTTTGTTTTTACTACGCTTGTAAAAGGAGAGACATTAGAGCCAAATTCAAAAAGTTGGCATAAGTGTGGGCAACATAATTTCAATATTTTTTCCATGTGAGACAAAGACATGAAAGCTTTGGTCATTTTTCAAGGTCTGTTTCATACATAGGGTAGTCTAGTTGGATTTTGTCGAGGTTAAAACAGACAGCCCGGTTGGCTATGCTTGAGGTGTGACTCAAACTGACCAGGACGACTTACAGGCTGGACAGGATGAAAAGGCAACGCCAACTTACAGCTATAATCACATAGCAATTTGATTCAAACCAATCATTTTGAAATATGTTCTAAAAATGGCCACAGACGGAATAGTCCCCTGCTGAGCTCATCCTGTTTGTATGATGGATTTAAATAGCTGACCAATAAAAAAGGGCTTCTGGGTAATATCCTCTTCATTTGTCTGCCATTGTGTTTGAGTGGATCCGTTTGAGCACGGTGAGGCACAGTATTACTAATCTTTATCACATTATGGGCAGTTATTTGGGATGCAAGGTGATTTGTGGACCAGTGATTATGCACAGGCTGATTGCAATTTTGTTCATCTCAAACATGCATTGTGTCTACTGCATTGGTGTATGTGCCAGTAGCATTAAAAACTGTACTTAGTTAAATGCAACTAAGGTTAGTAGCATTAGATTAATAATTACATTCACATTTCTTCTCATTAGATTGATGCTATGATTAACAAGGTGTAATTTTACACATCACGATAATTATAAAGGTATCCTCACCACAATAGGGCATTTTGGGTGAGAAAGAATCCCTTTGCTCATTAAACTTCAAAACTATCGGCTCCCTTCTTCTCCTGATCCAGGAGATTAACAATGAACAAATGCTCAGACAGCGTTTGTGGCCTGCTTTGTTGGCTGTCCTTACTTCATGGAAGAACTCAGGCAGTGTTGTGCACAGGCGTGTTACTGTTAGGTCGTCATCGTTCAGTCATTCAGCGGTTAAAAACGGGGGGGAAAAAAAGACCCAGCCTCTGCTGATCTGAGATCATGTCTTGGAATGTAGTAGGGAGGGAGGTAGCGGTAGAGACACACCTGCAGGCATGGGAGGCACAGAGGGAACAGAGTAGGGAACACAAGGGGACAGAACATACATTGGGCCGTTTGGAACAGGACGCAGAGTTGGTAGGGTCAGGTTTCCAGAGAGAAAGAGCGAGACAGTCGGAGCGAGAAAGAGAGTGAAGAGAGATACAGAGGGTTTTCAAGTGTCTCCATACACCCCTATGAAAAGACTGGGTGGTTTGGGTTACATATTTAAATTGGGATGTGCATCTCTCAACAGGGCAGGGTGCCAGACAAGACAACCTGTATGCCTGGGCATCTGGGAGTCATGTAATGTCAAGATAAGATTGAGTACTTCAACCTAAACATCCTAATACAGGGGTTGGGGTTGTTGTGGCTCACTCTGTTACAACCTTCAACACCCTTCTGATTGGACTTGCTCTTTTTTTAAATCTCTTTCTTTCTGTCACTTCCTCTGTGTCTCTGTCTCTTTCTCGCAGTCTATCTCAGTCGCTGTTGCGGTTGCGGTTGCTCTCTCTCTCTCTTTCTCTCTCTCTCTCACTCTCTCTCTTTACAATTTCTCAAATAAGTAAATGAGTAACCCTCCACTTGAACATGTACTACAATTCAGGGACCACTATTCTTGTGTACAGTGTGTATTGTATAAAATCACTGTTGACTTGTCTTTGATGCACATTACACATTAGCTCAACCAAACACATTTCTTTATCCAATTGAGGGACTAAACATGCCCATGTGACCCAATGCTCACTGACACATATTTGGAGCCTAGACATCCAGTAAACTTCAGCACACCGGAGATCTGGCCTCAACCTCGTGTCTCTGTGTGCCCTCATCTGCCCTCACGGAAGAGTACTCTCTGTTCAATCTGTGAACGCGGTCTGTCAATGTGCACTTGGTGATTCCCTCATGCTCTACAAACTCCATGGCCACAGAATGGCTGCATCCTGCCGTGTTTAGTGTCAGAGAGTGCAAAGCCGTTACTAGGTTGTGTTCTCGTTAGTTTCAACATCAGATAGGCCTATGGTCTGCATCTGGAATAGTCATTTGAGGGGAGGGAAGGAGGCATGAAGGGGAGGGATAGGAGGCATGAAGGGGAGGGAAGGAGGCATGAAGGGGAGGGAAGGAGGCATGAAGGGAAGGGAAGGAGGCATGAAGGGGAGGGATAGGGGGCATGAAGGGAAGGGAAGGAGGCATGAAGGGGAGGGAAGGAGGCATGAAGGGGAGGGATAGGGGCATGAAGGGGAGGGAAGGAGGCATGAAGGGGAGGGATAGGGGGCATGAAGGGGAGGGAAGGAGGCATGAAGGGGAGGGAAGGAGGCATGAAGGGGAGGGATAGGGGGCATGAAGGGGAGGGAAGGAGGCATGAAGGGGAGGGAAGGATGCCTTGTTGTGGTTCAAACATAGGCTGACAGCTGTGGCATCACCCTTTCTCTGTCAGCTGTCACACTACAGCACACTACAGAGGGAGTGTCGTATAGCCCAGTGACGAAAGGGGATCAATATAAATGGATTCTCTTCACTGTCGAGAAATAGAGTGAAGTCCATAGGGGAAATAACTAGAGGGTTGATTTAGGATGTGGCAGTCCCGAGTGTACTACTTTTGACCAGGGCCCATCACACAGGGCACAGACGTCAGTTCAACGACTATTCCACGTTGGTTCACCATTACGATGTTGAAACCACATTGATTCAACCAGTGTGTGCCCAGTGGGATAGGTCTCTGGTAAAAAAAAAAGAATGCACAATAGAGGGAATAGGGTGGCATTTGGGACACAACTCAGCCAACTCACTGATGGTTCAAAATCAAATCTCCAGTTGGAAGTTACCATTACTTCTACTTTGCCTGTGGATTGAAGTGTTTTCAGCATAACTAACTAATGTTTTGAGACAGGACGTGTGTTGGTTAGACAGGAAATGGGATTGAGAGCTGACAGAGAGGATATGGAGGAAACAGAATACTGAGAGAGGAAATAAAAGAGGGGAAAGAAAAAGACAGAGAGAGGAAGGGAGAGGTCTGTCTGTCCGTCCGTCTGTCTGTCTGTCTGTCTGTCTGTCTGTCTGTCTGTCTGTCTGTCTGTCTGTCTGTCTGTCTGTCTGTCTGTCTGTCTGCCTGCCTGCCTGCCTGTCCGTCTGTCCGTCCGTCCGTCCGTCCGTCTGCTGTAAATTACAATAAAGCTGTCCATCTGGGAGGAAGTTACAGATAGGAAATATGGGCAGGCCTGTATGTATTTTGGCTAGATTAGGGGTTCGGGTTATGCGCTAGGGTTAGGGTTAGGTTTTCGGGTTAAGGTTAGGTTTAGGGGTTAGGCAAAATAGGATTTTGAATGGGACTGAATTGTGTGTCCCACGAGGTTAGCTATACAGGACTATGTGCTCACATATGTGTGATAGAGGGAGAGAACCTATATGATGTTAAATGAAGAGTAATTGAGAGACATGCTGTTGTATAACAGATGACTGTAAGTGAGAGCCATCCAGAGTACTTTCCAGTAGTACCGTACTCACTGTGAAGTTGACCTATGACTTGGCAAAGATCGCCCCCTGCTGTTGACTGCAAAAGCGCAACCTCGTAAACTCTTCAAACTAACCCCATGCTCTCCTCTTATATCCCCCACTTCTCTTCTGTCCAACAACAAGAAAAGTTGTGACTTCACTGACCCTGAGGGTGAGCGGTATGAGACAACGGTTGGACCCGTGCCATAGTAACCAGGCCATGATGACAGACAGACAGACGCACAGCATGACCAGGTTCACACAGACATGCACACATGACAACAAGGCTCAAGGGGTGTCTCAGATCTTCCCACGCTTAGTCCCATAGACCTCATGTGTTCTTAGCACGTATAGGAGTTCACACGTAAGTTAATGACCCTCCCAGCTGCAAACGCCCTCCTCCTGTCGCGACTGCGATTGGGAGAAAGGTCTGGCTGTCATTTGTCTACGTCCTCTGTCATGTTCTCACGTGTGTAATGGCTCTTATGTGCTTTGGGCTCACGTGCAAGTGTGTATCTTACAAGGTCAATATTAAACAAGAGGCGATATTGTCCCACCCCAATGTTGTGAAGTCAGACCTACGCCCTTGCATGTGCTCTGCCTCATTGACCTGTCATTCTTAATGGTGAATTATCAGTGCAATCGTGTTTATTTGAGCACAAGAGGTAGCAACACATCAGAACAAAACTTTTGAAAAAGTGTATTGAAAACAGAAAAGACAGACAGAAAATATAGCAATTTGGACACATGACCTTCTTACAGACAAGTGTCACAAAATGACTGCAGTAGGGTCACACTGCAATTGTGTTTTGTAGGGGCAATAGAATAAGTTACCAGTCTCACGCCCAAATAAGTTAAACCCAAGACACTCAAACCATGACCTCCACTCTTCAAACTAACCCCATGCTCTCCTCTTATATCCCCCACTTCTCTTCTGTCCAACAACAAGAAAAGTTGTGACTTCACTGACCCTGAGGGTGAGCGGTATGAGACAACGGTTGGACCCGTGCCATAGTAACCAGGCCATGATGACAGACAGACAGACGCACAGCATGACCAGGTTCACACAGACATGCACACATGACAACAAGGCTCAAGGGGTGTCTCAGATCTTCCCACGCTTAGTCCCATAGACCTCATGTGTTCTTAGCACGTATAGGAGTTCACACGTAAGTTAATGACCCTCCCAGCTGCAAACGCCCTCCTCCTGTCGCGACTGCGATTGGGAGAAAGGTCTGGCTGTCATTTGTCTACGTCCTCTGTCATGTTCTCACGTGTGTAATGGCTCTTATGTGCTTTGGGCTCACGTGCAAGTGTGTATCTTACAAGGTCAATATTAAACAAGAGGCGATATTGTCCCACCCCAATGTTGTGAAGTCAGACCTACGCCCTTGCATGTGCTCTGCCTCATTGACCTGTCATTCTTAATGGTGAATTATCAGTGCAATCGTGTTTATTTGAGCACAAGAGGTAGCAACACATCAGAACAAAACTTTTGAAAAAGTGTATTGAAAACAGAAAAGACAGACAGAAAATATAGCAATTTGGACACATGACCTTCTTACAGACAAGTGTCACAAAATGACTGCAGTAGGGTCACACTGCAATTGTGTTTTGTAGGGGCAATAGAATAAGTTACCAGTCTCACGCCCAAATAAGTTAAACCCAAGACACTCAAACCATGACCTCCACGAACCAGTCAGCCAAAACAGTTTGACAAATAGTATGTCCTGAAAGGCCATGCAATCCACAATCATTCAATTCTGCACATCCTATTTCCCCCGTTCTTAACTTCACAAGAAAACATGAAATATTTCCAATATACATTGCAAAATGGTTTTTACAGTGAAAGCAAAATCTTATCAGCCAAGAAATCCCTTTCCAAATTGGTGCCATAACCCAACACCTAATCCCACTACCCCTCTGTAATCTGTAATCTCCTAATCTGTTTTTGTTGGTTAATTGATCTAATCCAGCCTGTTAGTTGGTGTCATTTTCAGGTATGAGTCCTATGACATGAACTAAATGCCGTCTGTGGGTGCCAGCGCTGGTTCATATGCTGTACAGTTCAACACTATTGAGAAGGTATGGAAAGGGAGGTGCTAAAATTCAAATCAACCCCTAGTCCCTATTCCCTATACACTCCCTTAGACCTGAAAAGTCCATTTTGGGATTGGGAATGATTTGATGTGGCTCAGGTTAGCCTGAATGCCAGTCTGTTTCTGCTTAAACTAACTGGCTTTATCACTATCTTGCCAAGAGACACGTCAGCTACAGCAGCAACAGATTGGCATCCTTGCTACTGGTGTTGGTGTGGTGGGTACAATCTACACCAGAGCAAGTAGAATGAAGATGATAACGGGTTACGAGTAGCCTGGTCCCAGATCTGTTCACTCTGTTTTCCCAACTCCTATGGTCACTGTCGTGCAATGATTGCAAGACAGCATCAACCAATCTGGGACCAGGCTAGACTAGAAGGGCATTCTGCCCCATGTACGCCCTCACCCCCCTGACCCCACTCAATCCCTGCCCCATACCCCTTCCCACCCCCTTACAGCTGGCTTGTTAATCTTGCTGGCCAGACATGCTCTTGGTCTTCAACTCAGCCAGCTTGCCTGTGACAAAGTTCCACTTGAAGGGTGTGTTCTCGCTCCCTCCTCCCAGCATGGCGTATTTGGAGAAGCTAGTGTTGCTCCCTCCTCCTCCATCTTGACTCTGCTCTCCCTCCACGTTCTCCTCCTGGTAACTCTCCCCCCCTCCTCCCTCACCAGCTCCCTCTCCCACCGCCTCCTGACCCTCCTCCACCGTGCCCGTCTCGTTTCCTGCTGCTTCAGCCTGTTTCGCGGTGGCCATTTGTTTCCAGTTGGTGGCGAAGCTACCCCAGAATCCTGAGGGCCTGGCCGGTCTCTGCGGCTCCTCAGGCATCACTGCTAGTGGACTGGGGATACAAGGAAGGGAAGGGGGACCGTCATTTTGTGTATCATTATATGTTTAACTCAATTCAAATAAATGACATGATTTATGTACTTATTGAATTAAACATTAGTTCATCAGACATGGCTAATATTCCCATGTTCAGTAGGAGGAGGAGGAAGAGGAGGGGGGAATAGAGAGCTGTGTAGAAGAGTCCCACTGACTGGTCTGGGACAGGCGGGCTCTCAGTCTCCTCCAATAGCTGGTGCTCATCCTCTTTGTTGAAGAGTGCTGACATCCTGTTCCAACCTTTAGCCCCGGCACCCTGCATCTGAACACACACACACAAACACACACACACACACACAGTGTCAAAGGTGTGTGTGTGTGCACTGGAGCACTGTCTCATGCCAATCCTTCGGAATGTGATTCATGATAGATGTAAAGTCGGCATTAAGTTCCATGCTCTGTGTGTGTGTGTGTGTGTGTGTGTGTGTGTGTGTGTGTGTGTGTGTGTGTGTGTGTGTGTGTGTGTGTGTGTGTGTGTGTGTGTGTGTGTGTGTGTGTGTGTGTGTGTGCTTACTCTCTTGGCCAGCTGAGACACTGAGTTGGGTCCCTCATCCTCCTGGACAGGGCTCATGTCAATCTCTGCATTATTGGCCTGGGAACACAAGCCCAGCAATGACCATCACACATTTATATTGTCAGCCTCAGCACAGCAGTACAGAGTTCTGAGTAAAAACACATGCTGTACTTGGCTACCCTGCTTTTCAGTGCATTCGATTTATTGGTAGTGGTTGCCCTCTAGTGCGTTAATATACACACTACAAGCACTTTCCAGAAAAATAAATACACAGAACATGTCAAGGAAAAGTCTGTCATTGAAAAGGCTGGACAGTGTCCAAATGTAGCACATAATCCACATCAACAGCAAAATCTTCATTTGTAGCAGCATCCTTTACTCTATTGAGGAAGTCAGATCGGAGTTATCCTTGTGGATCCCTTTTAATCCATTATGCCAAAGATAATAAACTGAGGGAGAGTATACAGCCTACTTTATTTCTGCATCCACTTGAAGAATAGAATCAAACTACCACAGAGGTCATTTCCAAGAGGGTAAATATACTTTGCTTGTCTCAGACATACAGTAAGAACGATGACAGCTAAAGTTCCCCCATAACTCAAAGATCTCTAAGGAAACAATGTATTCAAACATCATTCTAATGCAGTATCGTTCACATAGGCCCTGTCACCATGTCAAGGACACAGGGAGGGAGGTTGGTCTGAACAGACCTCAGCGTCTCAGGGGCTGATCTAGGATCAGCCCCCACTCCTATCCATATAACATTATTCATTATTATCTAATAGGCAAAACTGATCCTAGATCAGCACTCCTACTCTGAGACTTGAACACAGGACATTCTGTCTGTATCCGTCTCGTCCCCTGTCACTTGGAATGCCATCTAATCCGTGTACGCAGCTCCAGTTCGAGATCAGGTTTCCGATGTTCCGAAGAACTGGGTCGTCCTTATTCCTACAGCACGTTCCAATCCCGGACACATCAGGGGTGTCGAGAGACAAGAAAAAAATCCTGTGAACTCAATCATCGAAAGACCCTTGGATTTTTTTAACAACCATTCAATATCGGGCATCACTGATAGTATGTCTGACAGCACTCATAGCTTGTCCATCATATTAGCTAACATAGGTTACAGTATGAGGGTTGGGTGAATGTTCATATGAATAAACCAGTAGCTACTGCAGACAGAGTACTATAGCAACGATTTGGGTTTCGGTTTTGCAATTGAAAGCCTGTGCTACAGTGATTAGCGTGTTTCAGCCAAAACTATAACAAAGCACAAGAGGAACTGCTCTGCAGTTTCCTCAAAGCTCCAGCAGAAATAAGCCTTCAACAACAATGAATAAAACGTCAACAACAATGGATAAGCAAACCAACAGATCTGTCGCTGTGAGAACCCACAGCGATCCTAAATGAGAGGTTCTGTGTATCAAGCGTCTCAGAGTAGGAGTGCTGATTTAGGATTAGTTGTACCTTTTAGATCCCAAGTGAATAAGACTACATTAGTGGCGGTGGGGAATTGATCCCAGATCAGCTCTCTTACCTGCTTGCTTTCTCTTTACCTGATCTGACATCAGTGCCCACACCTGACAAACACGAACTTGAATTTGTGGAACACAAACTCGAATCAGGGAGAGCAAGACATCTGCAGGGGACATCTGCAGATGAGAGATAAGCTTTTTATTCCCTACCTCTTCCTCCGTGTACTCCTCTAGGTCCGGGTTCAGGGTCTTCAGCACTTTGCTCTTGTACACGTTCCATATGGGATTCATGCTTGTTCACCCTACAGGACCTCTAGAACTGTTGAAACAACTCTCAGTAAGGCCTCACAGCTTCGTGAGGCAGACCACCCTCCACCAAAGTCCCCTCTGCAGGTCTTCTCAGTTTGACTAATGCCCTTTTCCCATTCGTACACTTCCAGCTCTTAGACAACGACTCAGCCTCGACGGAACTTTTGACCTGACTCACTCTAGGCCTGTCTACAGTGTTGTAGGCCTGTGCTTTTTCATGTTGTTAGAATGTCAATGTCTCTTGTCAGGAACACAGGTTGCTGGTAACATCCCTATGAAGCATCTGATCAGCTAGAGGAATCAAACAGTTGCCGATGTGAGCACACACACACACAACCCCGGTGCATGTACGCAATCACACACACAAACACACACCGACACACACACCGTCACGGTTCTGGATTCAGGCTGCATCGGTTACCTGGAAACAGGTGTGGGTTTCCTCATGTATTTTTCAGCAGGGCTCTTTCCCAGAGGTAGTGGGCCATTGTCGACTGGCACCGCTAGACTGGCCGCTGTAACCCTAACCCAGTGGGCGCTGGCTCCACACGGGTGCCATGTTTAGATGCCCATTACACTCAGATACAGATTAGAGTGTATGTCCCATTTGACCAACATTATGAGAAGTCAGGCCCAAAGCCCAACGATGCTCCTGTTCAGTAGATCAGTACACAGGGCTTAATCTTCGTTCATTTCTGTCACACGTTGTCATGTGGTAGACTACAAGCAAGATCAGCTCTTTATAAAATGTGGCACAATTCTGGCTGAACGTTCAGGGCAGACTACTGCTACCAAATGAAGTTGTACCATCGCAACATGTACGTCGATACACTTATAGTTCTGTTTAGGGTCGGGGGACTAAAGAGTAGAGTACTTCCTGGACTCCAGATACATTTGAAAAGTGTTGAGTGACAAAACTTTATCATGCCTTTCTTGTTTCTTTCTTTATCTTCTACCTAATTAACTTTCAGTGCATTTGTACACTGCAAACTCCAATCCTTACCTGTTCACCTCCTTGGAGAGCTGGATTCCAAGTTCTGGTTTGTTGGCAACCTGAGGAGGGCTTGCCAGTGTAATGTAGATGGAGACAGATATCATAAAGCTTTGATGACCTATACGGTTTCATTGACTACTGAGCACAATACAACCAGATAGTTAAAGGAAATATGTTTCTGCTCGATTTGTATAAACTCTTTGACAACAGTTTTACAAAGTTTCATTATTTATTATCTGACTTTATTTATTACAAAAAAAAGTGTTATATAGTGTTATATAGTTTTGCGTACACCAATCATAACCATGGTAAATATAGCCTCAATCCTAAATGCATTGGTGGTGTTTTGCCAATGTAATATTGGCAGCCTTGACGATAATCTTGATTCTACTACACGTCGGTGTGATCTTAGCATGCCTGTAGTTCTCATTATGCCGATTTTGATGACCATGTAGAGTTCCACTTAATTTAGGGGCTGTATACCTCTAAGATTAACTTCAATAATGTATGGGCTTGTATGAGAGAGGCATCTACACACACACACACACACACACACACACACACACACACACACACACACACACACACACACACACACACACACACACACACACACACACACACACACACACACACACACACACACACACAGAGTATAGGCTTGACTGCTGATGGATGTTTCCTGTTTCCAGCCACTGATCATGGCTGCCCGGGATTGGATTTCCTCAGATGGAGATATCCAAATATTTATCTGGGTCCTATTCATTAGGAAACAAGGTTTTTCATTGTAAACCAGTGCCTGTTGTACAGGCCTAAAACTCACTGATCCCCTTCACTCACAGTGTGTTGTTAATGTTTGCTGCACCTGATCATCATGCCTCTGTCTGCTGAACGGTTGTGTCCTTCTACATTAAAGTTCCATCTGCATTATTCAACAGGAAGTCTACTGGCACAGTAAATCAACTCCGGCAATTATTATAGACTTAGGCTGGGATTCAATCCAAAGGTGCGTCACCCTGTACCTAGTTCTAGTCAAGGAATGATCAAAACGCACTAATATTGTAGGAATGTAGCCTCAGCTATGTATTGTAGGCTTTATGGGCCTTCTATTTCATGCATTTTCTCCTTATAGACCATAGACCATAACCCTCCACTTAGCTCCATCCTCAATCAATCCTAAGAGGCCAGACTGATCTGACAGCACTGGCCATCTGGAGGTGAAAGAAACAGCATTGGGTTTTCCTTTACCTTGCGCTCAACCTCACATGTGTCTTATTCCATTAGATTTACAATGCATCATTCCTTCTTCCCTTCCTTGAAGTAATCGCTGATCTTTAAGTGATTGGATTGGTGTAGGCAAGGCTACCACCGTATTACTATGACCAATCCAAACCATTTAGATCTGTGATAACAAGGAACATAGGAAGGCTCTGACATGTGTAGTACATCCTTTGTGCATTGCCTTTCATGGCCACTAGATGACTCAGGAAGTCTAAACGTTAATATTTCACAATAGTTTTTTTTGTGTGTTTGACTTCATGGATAAGAATGTATTGATTTACCTTGTCCTGTTTTACCTTTGCTCCTTGACTCAGGATTGATTTACCCTTTATGTTATTACATATGGAGCATGAAACCAGTTGAAACCGGTGTATCTGTACGAGGCTACCAAACAAAATCAATTGTGGTGGGCTAGGAAATTTGAGGAGAAGAAACACCGAATGCTCTTTTTAATGATTATTTAAGAGGGTGTTGTATGTGAATGTTGGCTAAAAAGAAGTCAGAAATCATCTTGCATCTATGAAGTGTGATACACCTTGACAGTCGGTTACTTCCTGGTACATGTCAGTTTAAAGTGGCAATCAGCAGTTGAAACAATAACAAAGCACTTCGCCTGCCCCTGTTTCGCTAAAAACCTGTGGGACTGGAGAAATGTAACCACTCTAAAAACCTATGGGGCTGGAGAAATGTAACCACTCTAAAAACCTGTGGGGCTGGAGAAATGTAACCACTCTAAAAACCTGTGGGGCTGGAGAAATGTAACCACTCTAAAAACCTGTGGGGCTGGAGAAATGTAACCACTCTAAAAACCTGTGGGGCTGGAGAAATTTAACCACTCTAAAAACCTGTGGGGCTGGAGAAATGTAACCACTCTAAAAACCTGTGGGGCTGGAGAAATGTAACCACTCTAAAAACCTGTGGGGCTGAAGAAATGTAACCACTCTAAAAGCTGTGGGGCTGGAGAAATGTAACCACTCTAAAAACCTGTGGGGCTGGAGAAATGTAACCACTCTAAAAACCTGTGGGGCTGGAGAAATGTAACCACTCTAAAAACCTGTGGGGCTGGAGAAATGTAACCACTCGAAAAACCTGTGGGGCTGAAGAAATGTAACCACTCTAAAAACCTGTGGGGCTGGAGAAATGTAACCACTCTAAAAACCTGTGGGGCTGAAGAAATGTAACCACTCTAAAAACCTGTGGGGCTGGAGAAATGTAACCACTCTAAAAACCTGTGGGGCTGGAGAAATGTAACCACTAAAAACCATAGACAGAGTTTAGTTTTAACCATG
Source organism: Oncorhynchus nerka (assembly GCF_034236695.1). Taxonomy (NCBI): domain Eukaryota; kingdom Metazoa; phylum Chordata; class Actinopteri; order Salmoniformes; family Salmonidae; genus Oncorhynchus; species Oncorhynchus nerka. The sequence continues at coordinate 23,862,476 of NC_088398.1, read as the reverse complement.
TTTTGCGGCTATATAGTGTTTGTTTACATTTACTTTGTTTACAAACTAAGCTTATATTTCGACGGTTGAACTAAGCTCATGAGGCATTTATAAGTGATATTCTTAAAGAATCAGTAGGTACATATTCATTTAGAAGCCCAAAAATGTTGCAACTGCTGATTGCCTCTTTAAGGAAAAGTATAAAGTAATTGAAGGAAGGGTGTTGGGGTGACATTATTAGTACGGAGAGTATCATATCAAGCTTAGTGAGTAAATGTTCACCAATCAATGATTATGGAACAATGCTTTTCTCTCCATATGTAGACAAGTAAAGTCCAACAACATAGCAGTAATCATTATAGGTCACCTAATTCCTGGGACTAGGAACATCAGTAAATGTAAAACATACTGTATGTGTGTGTGCACATGTGTGCGTGTTTGTGTGTGCCTGCCCACCTGCCTGGCTTTTTGTGTATGTATGTATGTATGTATTCGATTCCTTCGGTATGTATGTATGTATGTATGTATGTATGTATGTATGTATGTATGTATGTATGTACAGTAACTACATTTTAGCAGTGAGGGCTAAGGGTAGATGCATTTCCACAATACACCACCAGCTGGCGACGGGGAGCCATGTCACTACTCTCAGCTCTGGGCATGAAGCACTGCCTGAAATGTAGAACAAAATGTACAGAACACAGTGTTCCATCCCCACACACACAGTTTTATCTAGCACTTCCTAACATTACTCTTCAGGCAGTATTGGTTCTGTGTTTATGTCCAGACGCTTCTCTTGTTTTGTATCGCTCAATATTCTTTATTATTATACTCACCAACTGCACCTTCTTCCTGACTCCTAGCGTCATTGTTACAGAATACTGCCTCTACAAATGGAAGCACTAGGGACTCAAAACATCTCCTAGATGGTCGGCGAACAGAGACACCTACTTCTCCAACGCCACAATGAGCTGGCGCAACTGGGAATGTCTATGTATGAGGTCCTCCGTGTTCTTCAATGTCTCGATATTACCCAAGGGGCGTCACCTCCAACGAGCGGAGGATTCTCTGCCACAAGTCAACCCAGCGAGCCAGCACCCCAGCCCATCCAGCATTCCACACAGGTCAGCGATGGCCGTTGGTCCTCCCCCGGAGAAATACAAGTAAGAGATTGCGTTTTAATCTGACAAAGCCGATGTCCTGTTCAGTCTCTACGACTCGGGAGATGTTCCTGTCCTGAGTATACCCATAGTTCCGCTCTCTCGAGTCTTGACCCTGTGCTCCTGGACGTAGTTGTGAACATTCGCCAGGCCCTGGAGAGGGAACCTGCTACCGTTCCCACGGGGATAAGGGATCGGCTGCTGACCTGGGCGCACCTACGTTCCCACGGGGATAAGGGATCGGCTGCTGACCTGGGCACACCTACGTTCCCACGGGGATAAGGGATCGGCTGCTGACCTGGGCGCACCTACGTTCCCACGGGGATAAGGGATCGGCTGCTGACCTGGGCACACCTACGTTCCCACGGGGATAAGGGATCGGCTGCTGACCTGGGCACACCTACGTTCCCACGGGGATAAGGGATCGGCTGCTGACCTGGGCGCATCTACGTTCCCACGGGGATAAGGGATCGGCTGCTGACCTGGGCGCACCTACGTTCCCACGGGGATAAGGGATCGGCTGCTGACCTGGGGCGCACCTACGTTCCCACGGGGATAAGGGATCGGCTGCTGACCTGGGCGCACCTACGTTCCCACGGGGATAAGGGATCGGCTGCTGACCTGGGCGCACCTACGTTCCCACGGGGATAAGGGATCGGCTGCTGACCTGGGCGCACCTACGTTCCCACGGGGATAAGGGATCGGCTGCTGACCTGGGCGCACCTACGTTCCCACGGGGATAAGGGATCGGCTGCTGACCTGGGCGCACCTACGTTCCCACGGGGATAAGGGATCGGCTGCTGACCTGGGCGCATCTACGTTCCCACGGGGATAAGGGATCGGCTGCTGACCTGGGCGCATCTACGTTCCCACGGGGATAAGGGATCGGCTGCTGACCTGGGCGCACCTACGTTCCCACGGGGATAAGGGATCGGCTGCTGACCTGGGCGCATCTACATTCCCACGGGGATAAGGGATCGGCTGCTGACCTGGGCACACCTACGTTCCAACGGGGATAAGGGATCGGCTGCTGACCTGGGCGCACCTACGTTCCCACGGGGATAAGGGATCGGCTGCTGACCTGGGCGCACCTACGTTCCCACGGGGATAAGGGATCGGCTGCTGACCTGGGCACACCTACGTTCTCACGGGGATAAGGGATCGGCTGCTGACCTGGGCGCACCTACGTTCCCACGGGGATAAGGGATCGGCTGCTGACCTGGGCGCATCTACGTTCCCACGGGGATAAGGGATCGGCTGCTGACCTGGGCGCATCTACGTTCCCACGGGGATAAGGGATTGGCTGCTGACCTGGGCACACACAGCTGTCGTTGCTGGACATCCAGGTATCACCCGCACTATTCAATCCATCTCTGGAAAGTACTGGTGGCAAAAATTAGCGCAGGACGTCACTCGCTACATCAACTCTTGTTCCGTATGTGCCTAAACGAAAGCTCCCCGGCATGATCCAGCACGGAAACTCCTTTCCCTTCCTGTGCCTCAGCATCCCCGGTCTCATCTGTCCACTGATTTTGTCACTGATCTTCCCTCCTCTGATGGTTTCACCAGCATTTTAGTGGTTGGGGACAGGTTCTTTATATCCTGCCGTTTTACCCCTCTCTCTGGTTGCCCTACCACTCCCCAGGTTGCTGAGGCACTGTTCCAGCAGGTCTTCTGGCACTATGGCCTTCTGGAAGACATTGTCTCTGACCGCTGCCCCCAATACATGTCAAGGGTATAGAAAGCCTTCATGGAGACACTGGGGGATCACGGTCAGCCTCACTTCTGGGTACAGGCCTCAGTCTAACGGGCAGATGGAGAGGATGAACCAGGAGCTGGGGAGGTTCCTGAGGAGTCACTGCTAGGGCCGGCAGGGGGAGTGGGCCCGATTCCTTTCCTGGGCAGAGCATGTCCAGAATTCATTGCGTCACTCCTCCACCTGGCTGACTCCCTTCCAGTGTGTTCTGGGTTATCAGCCAGCCCTGGCTCTGTTGGACTCCAAACTAGACTGAAGCTCCTGCGGTGGACAAGTGGTGCAGGCGTGAAGAATAAGTTTGGAACAATGCCTACGCGAGGCTCCAGCGCACCGTCCTCCATCAGAAAGAGCAGACTGATTCGCCACTGCAGTGTGGCCTCCATGTTCCATCCTGGTGTTCGCAGCTGGCTCTCCACCAGGAACCTCCCACTCCGCCTGCCATGTAAAAAGCTGAGCCCCTGGGTTTGTGGGGCCGTTCAAGGTCCTCCAGAGGGTCAACGAGGTGACGTGTAGATTACAGCTCCCCACTAACTACCAGATCTCACCCTCTTTTCATGTTTCCCTCCTCAGGCCGGTGGTTCCTGGTCCCCTGGCTGAAGCCATCCGCCACAACACTCCTCCGCCTCCCCTGGACATTGATGGAATCCCCGCCAATGCCATCAGATCCCTCCTGCACTCCCAACATCATGGGGATCGGCTTCAGTACCTGGTGGACGACACTCTAGATCGTCCACCAGGGGGGGGTACAGTCATGTCTACTCCCCCTCTGGCGATCGACGTTGCCAGTTTACTAACCACTGGTCCTGGCAACCCATCATTACACACCCATGGCAACCCTCATTACGCACACCTTTATGTCCAGACGCTTCTCTTGTTTTGTATCGCTCAATGTGCTTTATCATTATACTCACCAACTGCACCTGCTTCCTGACTCCCAGCGTCACTGTTATACAACGCTGCTGGGTTTTTCACGCTCAACAGTTTCCTGGGTGTATCAAGAATGATCCACCACCCAATGGACATCCAGCCAACTTGACACAACTGTGAGAAACATTGGAGTCAACATGGGCCAGCATCCCTGTGGTACGCTTTCGACACCTTGTAGAGTTCATGTTTCGACAAATTGATGCTGTTCTGAGGGCAAAAGGGGGTGGGGGGGTGAAACTCAATATTAGGATGGTCTTCCTAATGTTTTGAACGCTCAGTGTATATAGATAATAGGCTTCTTGTATTTGGATTCTTTACCAAGACAGGACAAAAAATGCTTACAGAGGAAAGTGAATCTGCTTAAGAAACCAAACAGAATGGGTGGCATGTTGGTGACTGATGGCGGTCCTTGGTGGTCTGTAGTGGATTAGCCTGCATGGGGGTCCGTGACCCTGGACATTAGGGTGTCTCTGTTTCTCTCTGCATTAGGCTTTATTCAGGAAGGTACACAGTCACCCCATGATGAACGTGACTAACGGTTTTGTAGACTGAAGAGACAGTGAGATAGGGTCATGGGTTGAGGTTAGAAATCCCCACTAGGACAATGTACTGTATAGCCTTGAGAAAAGCACATTATCGCCTTAAATATGTCACATGAAGAGTACATTGATATTTGTAGGTTAAGTGATTTACAAGCCCATTTTTGTGCTGGTATCATCTCTCGAACAGCTGATGTGTCCATGGAGAATAATGACTAACAGATCAACACATCTTTGAGGCACTTTATCCCAAACCCATCTCTGTATCCATACGCATGTGGATCCTCAGACTACCGATGTATGGTGTGTTTTCGCTCATCACCTCGAAACCAACCTCCAACCGAACTGTAGTCATCTGATGAGTCTTCACCGTGCACTCACATACACCATGGTCCATTACCCAGAATGCATCTCAGAGTTAGCAGAATACCCACACACCATGGGCTACTGTAAGACCAGTCGTTGTTTGCGGCTGTGCGCAAAAGTATCCACTTCCATGCACCTCGTAGAATTGCTATATTGGTATGAGGATCTTGGCAGATGTCAATATATCTGCGCTCGTCCCTTTTCCCTTTCGTTATCTGAATCCCAAATCAAACTCTGGCTCCTCCTTTCTAGTCTCTAGGTCCTAATGGGGATCTGAAGGGATTGGATAGGTGCAAGCAATATGGCCAAATTCCACACAGTCTAATAAGGTGAAGCACGGGTGTGGGGTGAAGTTTCCCCTAGATCTTGAGTCAGTTTTGCATTTTCCTATTAACAGATAAGGTTGGGATTGGGGGAGCTAGGACACGCACACACACACACACACACGACACGGACCCGCATTTAGTATTATGCGTCTGGCTGTCACTGTGATGTACATACAGTTAGTGCACAGAATGTTCCCCATCGAAATAGCACCTTATGTAAAGAGATCAACCCTGGGAGGATTCCAACTGGTTGGCCCTCCTCTCCATGCCAAACACAGTATGGTTCCTATAGTCAAGGCCTAGTGGCTGGAGTGAACTGGACTGATATCCTCCTAGGGGGTCCTTTATGACAGGCTGAGTCCCACATGGCACCCTAATCCTTTTATAGTGCATTGCTTTTGACCAGGCCCCATAGGACTGGACAAAAAGTAGTGCACTAGGGAATAGTATGCCATTTGGTACTCACCCTTGGGTCGTCCAGTGTGTCCAGGGACATCTTCCCCATCAACATGTTGACGCTGAAGACAAATATAGATGCCAAACCAATGGTGGGTTTAATCTGCACAAAATGACCATTAGTTTGCCATCTACATATGACACTAGCTCCTCAGGCAATGCATTTTACACAAACAAGTCACATGTCATGTAACTATGATCCATAAACTAGGAGTAGGACACCACTCCTAATATATTTCAAAGCTAGATTTTTTTTACATGCATCTATGCTCTACTCGTCTTTACAAACACGTAGAGACAAACATACACCCAGCACAGGAGGCTGCTGAGGGGAGGACGGCTCATAATAATGTCTGGGATGGAATGAATGGAATGGCATCAAAAATATGGAAACATGTGTTTGATGTATTTGATACCATTCCACTGATTCCGCTCCGGCCATGACCATGAGCCCGTCCTCCCCAATTAAGGTGCCACCAACCTCCTGTGACACCCAGCAACATGTTTGCTGTGAGCACACACAACAACAATCCAAGTTCTCCAAACCCTCCCTGTCCTTGGTTCAGCAGAGAGTTTTAAGTTACTGCTTCTGGGAGGTGCAGCCATTATTAGATACTCTTCCGTGTGTTAGATACTCACACTCTTCCGTGTGTTTGATACTCACACTCTTCCGTGTGTTTGATACTCACACTCTTCCGTGTGTTTGATACTCACACTCTTCCGTGTGTTAGATACTCACACTCTTCCGTGTGTTAGATACACACACTCTTCCGTGTGTTAGATACTCACACTCTTCCGTGTGTTTGATACTCACACTCTTCCGTGTGTTAGATACTCACACTCTTCCGTGTGTTAGATACTCACACTCTTCCATGTGTTTGATACTCACACTCTTCCGTGTGTTTGATACTCACACTCTTCCGTGTGTTTGATACTCACACTCTTCCGTGTGTTAGATACTCACACTCTTCCGTGTGTTTGATACTCACACTCTTCCGTGTGTTTGATACTCACACTCTTCCGTGTGTTAGATACTCACACTCTTCCGTGTGTTAGATACTCACACTCTTCCGTGTGTTAGATACTCACACTCTTCCGTGTGTTAGATACTCACACTCTTCCGTGTGTTTGATACTCACACTCTTCCGTGTGTTTGATACTCACACTCTTCCATGTGTTAGATACTCACACTCTTCCGTGTGTTAGATACTCACACTCTTCCGTGTGTTTGATACTCACACTCTTCCGTGTGTTAGATACTCACACTCTTCCGTGTGTTTGATACTCACACTCTTCCGTGTGTTAGATACTCACACTCTTCCGTGTGTTATACTCACACTCTTCCCTGTGTTAGATACTCACACTCTTCCGTGTGTTATACTCACACTCTTCCGTGTGTTAGATACTCACACTCTTCCGTGTGTTAGATACTCACACTCTTCCGTGTATTTGCGTAACGCTCCACATGGGATGCCAAGAAATGGACTGATAGAGGGGCATTGTAGCTAGTGGTCCTCAATGACCATGAGGATTGTCACTTGTGCTTTCCCATTGAACTTGTATTGTGGTGTTGCCGTACAAAGATAGTGTTGATTCTTTAACCTGCGTAGCCCAGCTATGTCATAGATCATGACTCTGTCACGCCCTGTGGGGGGCGCCCTGTCACGCCCTGACCGTAGATTGCTTTGTATGTTTCTATTTTTAGTTTGGTCAGGGTGTGATGTGGGTGGGTATTCTATGTTTTTGTTCTATGTTTGTATTTCTATGTGTTTGGCCTGGTATGGTTCCCAATCAGAGGCAGCTCCACCTTGGTCCTCTCCTTCTTCCACCTACGACGACCGTTACAGACTCATTAATAATGATTGGAACACTATAATAGGGGTTCTATATATATATATATACAAACCCATACGTATGTTTTTGGACAGTGATGCCTCTGTACTCCAGAATTTGGGATTTGAGATCAAATGTTTCATATGAGGTGACAGTTTAGAAATGAAAGCACTTTATAGATCATTTGACGTCAGAAGTATGTGGACAAATTCCATTTATAGTGTACCAAGTGTTAGCAGTTGATGTTATTCTTCAATAACACAGACCCCAAAGCAAATCAGGTGGAGAATTTATCTTTGAAATATTCTTACACAAGGTTGTCCGAAGCTTACTATCTGTTCTAATGTTAATTGCACACAATGACAACATCAAGCTTGTGACTCTACAAACTTATTGGATGCATTTGGTTTTGGTTATGTTGTGGGTTACGTTTTGCCCAATGGCGAGCTTGGGACTATGAGGTTCTACTTGTGTTTTTGTCGAAATGTAGTTATTGGCATAGCCTTGTTCTGTTCAATGGTCTCTACCTATATAGTACTCTAATGATCTTCGTCACTCTGTAACTTTCTCACTCATCATTCACAATTAGTTCGTGATTATCCATAATCACGGTAGCATCCACATTCATGTGCACATGTAGGATCTTAATTTGAGCCCGTTTGCTACAGCAAGAAAATAATAATTACAGCAACAGAAAATGTGAATTATTATATAGATATTAGATATATAAAGCCTTCATTACGAAACGGTAAAACATATGCATGAAAATACCCTCAAATAAAAGGTGACATTCTGTCCTGTCACCTCATATAAAACATTTGAGATTCAATCCAAAATCCTGGAGTATAATGACAAATTAAACATTTTAGCATCACTATCCAAATACATATGTAGGGGAGTGTATCATGTATCACAGTACATGAACAGAGTATGTTCTGTATATTTAGAATCGGAAGAGTGTATACAAACCTATACATTCGCTCAGCAAACATGATTTTGGCATCATAGTACAGGTTTATGTCATCTGAAATCCCAAACCTTAGTGGAAACAACAGTGAATGACTGTTGTAATGACGATGAGAGGTGAATGGGTGCTTCATAGTTTGTTACGCAACAGTTGGAATAGTAGTAGCTAGGAAAATACCTCATTCTACTGCCATTCCCAACAGGCACTTAAAACATGAGTAGCCACACAGCATAGAATGTGTGTGTGTTTGTGTGCAAACCTGTTTATAGGACACAAGCACATGCTTGTGTTTGCTCAAACGCACACACGCGCGCACGCACGCACGCACGCATGCACGCACGCACGCACGCACGCACGCACGCACACACACACACACACACACACACACACACACACACACACACACACACACACACACACACACACACACACACACACACACACACACACACACACACACACACACACACACACACACACACACACACACACACACACACACACACACACACACACACACACACACACACACACACACACACACACACACACACACACACACACACACACACACACACACACACACACACACACACACACACACACACACACACACACACACACACACACACACACACACACACACACACACACACACACACACACACACACACACACACACACACACACACACACACACACACACACACACACACACACACACACACACACACACACACACACACACACACACACACACACACACACACACACACACACACACACACACACACACACACACACACACACACACACACACACACACACACACACACACACACACACACACACACACACACACACACACACACACACACACACACACACACACACACACACACACACACACACACACACACACACACACACACACACACACACACACACACACACACACACACACACACACACACACACACACACACACACACACACACACACACACACACACACACACACACACACACACACACACACACACACACACACACACACACACACACACACACACACACACACACACACACACACACACACACACACACACACACACACACACACACACACACACACACACACACACACACACACACACACACACACACACACACACACACACACACACACACACACACACACACACACACACACACACACACACACACACACACACACACACACACACACACACACACACACACACACACACACACACACACACACACACACACACACACACACACACACACACACACACACACACACACACACACACACACACACACACACACACACACACACACACACACACACACACACACACACACACACACACACACACACACACACACACACACACACACACACACACACACACACACACACACACACACACACACACACACACACACACACACACACACACACACACACACACACACACACACACACACACACACACACACACACACAGGATATATGTCCAAGAGACAACTGTGGTCAACAACCCTTGCATAGTGGACCGGGCACCTACCTACCCACCCACCTGGCCTGTGTACCAATTTGTATAAACTTTAGCCAACTCCTTTGTTGTTGTCATTCCAAACCTGTCTGAGAACCTGGCTTACCACCCATGACCATAATGCCATTTGCAACACTCGTCCCATATAGCCCATAGGTAACATACCTCCATATTGCCAACCCTTGTGTTTACCCCAAAGCACACCCAAAATCCATAAATCAGGAGGCAAAAATAAGCCTGGACGAAAGGTAAAGAGGCTGAAGGAGTAAACAACGGAGCATTCTGGGTGAGAGCCTAATGGCTGACATTTAGTGCCCTTTTCATCACAATAATGACCTATCACAGAGTCACTACAAACACAGGATGCATTCCTCCAGGCCCCAGCTGCTGATCTGTGGAGGTATACTCAAACACTGGCCAGCCTTCCTGCCCCTCCCCCTTTAGGGCCCCCGTGAGTTGCATTACCAACCGTCTGCCCCATCTCGTCCACCTTGACTTGAAGTGTATGTAGCCTATATGTGAACTGGTTGACATGTAAGGGAAAAGTCTGCGTAATGAAGTCCTAGCCAGTCTCTATAGGCATGAGGCATGCAGCGACTCGCCCCTTAACCTCCTCGAGTCGAGGCTGCGAGCTGGAGCATTTCTCATATGCCTGGTAACATTCCGTCACTTAAAGTCAAGCTCCTGAGTAACTTTCACCCCTCTTAACATATAACTACCAACACTTGGAGTGCTTGTAAAAAGCACTATATCGATGTAGTTTTTACCATTACCCTCTATCTAGATGCAATGCAATAGAAGTTCCCTCGTTGGCCTTCTAGGATTATTAATAGTCCTTCAAGGATTGCTCATCTGTCACAGCTGGCATTCATTCATATCATCATAATGTTTCTGTCAGGTCACAAGAGAACATTGGCGTCAGGTTTGGCTGGGGAAAGCAGCTCAACCTTTGTGGGGGTGTTTATTTCGGTGGAGTTTACTGGGGTGCACACGCGTGTGTTCCTGTGTTCCTGGGCAAGCTGGAATGACCTTTGGGCTACTTTGCCAGCTTGTTGAGGGAAACAACGGGGGGAGATTTTGGGGTACGCAGTTGCAAAATAGCCCACGGTAAACTGTTCAAACTGGCTGTGGAGGAGTAGGTTACACAACAAGTTTTCCTGCGTAGTTACACGTACATACCCTACACCGGACCATATGTCTATGTCTCAGCACGGTTAACGTCTCAGTGGCCGTTATTGAAAATAACACATACATCCTGCATTGGACTGTACAGACGTGCAGATACACACACAAACAAATATGTGTACAGTGAGTTATGACCACAGCCTTGACAAACGGTCTACAGTAATGTATGTTTCCAGGTGCCCAATGCCAGCTGAATAAAGGTGCTCTCCATACGTGACACACAACACGCATACCGCAAATGAGCCTGGCTCATGTAGAACCCTTCCTCTACATACATACATGAGGGTAATATTACCCTGTCACTAGGTTGTAGAATAAGGCTCGTACAGGGGGGCAGTGACATATGTTATATCATATTACTGCATGCGCAAAACATGAATTGGATTGAATGTCTTGATATCCAATTTTAGAAAATGATCATGTGACCAGCCCTCTTGACATTGCAGAGCACCAAAAGGGCTATATACTGAAACAACTTTACGGTTAAATTCAACCTAATTCACGTTATGTAAGACTTGTGACCTTTGACATTTGGGTGACACACTTAAAGCGAGCGTTCCTTGAAACCATCCAAGCCCTTTTGTTATGTTGGTATGCTTGAGGGCACTGGATTATGCTTGTATTGTCATCACGTTATTCACTTTGATCCTTTGAAGGGCTTGCACAAAACATTTGAGAGAGAGAGAGAGAGAGAGAGAGAGAGAGAGAGAGAGAGAGAGAGAGAGCGATCATAGCCATGATAAAGAGACAAACCGGTGCAGACAATTCAACATCATTATTTACACACAAGACAGAGCCATAGATCAGATTAAGCAACATAACCATGTGATTCAACTCAACCAATCAAAGACCTCCTCTCCAGTCACACTGCATGTTTTCAACTGTTGTTGGCACAACAGAGCACATGCGAACATCAATTCCCTTCCATTCCCAGCCAGCCTATCCTGACAGATCTGCTTTTAAACATATTATGATTGACAGCTCTCTGGACCAATAAGGAGGCAACTCAGCCCACAACAAAGGTATCGGCATCCAGTGAATGGCTGTAAATCCTTTGGGCCCACTTTTAGAGAACCCTGCTGCTGCTACTGCTGGCTGTCGCATTTGGCTACTCTCCCTCGACATGCCATCCCTACACACGGGTCTGACTCGTTGTCTCTCAGATGGCCATCTGCACCTGTCCCCTTCAGCTGTGCTTTCTTAAATAAACCAGCGCTGGTGTGGAATAAATCACTCAAGGAATAAGTGCCAGGGTGAGGAAAGGGCTAATATGTACCTCTGAACTCTTCATCCTCATCATTGTACCTGCATCTGCAGTTGTTTTAGGAGGGGGTTACTGTGGTGCATATTTAGGTTTTTATACATGCACACACGCACGCACACATGCACGTGCACGCGCGCACGCACACACACACACGCACACACACACACACACACACACACACACACACACACACACACACACACACACACACACACACACACACACACACAGAGGGAGAGAAGTTAAAGATCTACACCCTACACAATACGCTGTTGTAATTACACTCCACGATACAAAAGCCACCCAATCCTGGCGGACTATGTGCCTTTGTTTTCTCCACCGTCAGCAGTGAGGAAACCAGAGCACTCAGCAATGTCAGTCTATGTCACTCACTTTGGGGGAAAGACTGACTGGCCTGGGGAGTGCTATACACTGCACAACGGTCATACAATGATCACTGCCCACTGCTGTCCTTCATTTCTATATAGCGGGGAATGTTGTTGTAGCGATGGATGTTGCTAAGTGAGAAAGATCCTCTGTTGACGAAGCGGTGTGAGTATTGCCACCCCAATGAAAGACTGTATTTGCATAATGAGGGTTTATTACAACGTGTGCTTTCACAAACACCTCAGCCATACAGCCCTAACAGGCTCAGCCTCCCAGGTGGTGAAAAGGTTATAGTACCACCAGTAATCTGCAGTTTAGCAGTATGTTAGATTCTACCACATGTACAGTGAAGTTATACTCTATACTGACTCCTCTGGGCTTAATCTATTGCATGCCTTTGCTCATGATCCAGATAAACTGTATATTCCAAGTATATGTCCTGAAAGTATAATGTAAACCTTACTGTTACTAGGCCGACAAGAAGTATAGGGTGCGGTTCCATTTGATCGCATTAAAACAAATATAGGTCATATGTGGCAGGTGTGAGTGAGTTCTACTGTCATGTCATAACCAAATCAACTGGATCCAGATTATTTTTTAATCTACTGTAGAAACTAGGCTGCCTTCCTAAAGGGTATGTGGGCTAGGTAGGTACTGTATGTGTCAGTTAGTGAAAATGACATGTTTTACTCAAGGGGGAAAGATCCAGGCTGATCTCCGTGGCGGAGATCTTTGTGGGCTATACTCAGCCTTGTCTCGGGATGGTAAGTTGGTGGTTGAAGATATCCCTCTAGTGGTGTGGGGGCTGTGCTTTGGCAAAGTGGGTGGGGTTATATCCTTCCTGTTTGGCCCTGTCCGGGGGTGTCCTCGGATGGGGCCATAGTGTCTCCTGACCCCTACTGTCTCAGCCTCCAGTATTTATGCTGCAGTAGTTTATGTGTCGGGGGGCTAGGGTCAGTTTGTTATATCTGGAGTACTTCTCCTGTCCTATTCAGTGTCCTGTGTGAATTTAAGTGTGCTCTCTCTAATTCTCTCTTTCTCTCTTTCTTTCTCTCTCTCGGAGGACCTGAGCCCTAGGACCATGCCTCAGGACTACCTGACATGATGACTCCTTGCTGTCCCCAGTCCACCTGGCCGTGCTGCTGCTCCAGTTTCAACTGTTCTGCCTTATTATTATTGGACCATGCTGGTCATTTATGAATATTTGAACATCTTGGCCATGTTCTGTTATAATCTCCACCCGGCACAGCCAGAAGAGGACTGGCCACCCCACATAGCCTGGTTCCTCTCTAGGTTTCTTCCTAGGTTTTGGCCTTTCTAGGGAGTTTTTCCTAGCCACCGTGCTTCTACACCTGCATTGCTTGCTGTTTGGGGTTTTAGGCTGGGTTTCTGTACAGCACTTTGAGATATCAGCTGATGTACGAAGGGCTAATATAAATACATTTGATTTGATTTGATTTGATCACAACCAGCCGTGATTTGGAGTACCATAGGGTGGCGCACAATTGGTCCAGCGTCGTCCGGGTTTGTCTGGTGTTGGCCGTCATTGTAAATAAGAATTTGTTCTTAACTGACTTGCCTAGTTAAATAAAGGTTTTTATTAAAAAAGGCTTTTAAAATGGCTTTGCTTATCTCCCTGGCAAGCCACGCCCTCCTCTCCCTTTGCAGAGGCTTTTCAGTCAACTCTTTGAACTGGGCTGGGCAAAGCAAAATGTTTCTGCTGTAGACTAGAGAACTGAACAGGCAGAAAAACGGGTGATTGTAGCTATGTTCCTACAGTGTGTTTTCATGTACAGTACCTGTCAAAAGTTTGGACTGGTGACAACATCAAAACTATGAAATAACACCAATGGAATCATGTAGTAACCAAAGTGTAAAACAAATCAAAATATATTTTATATTTGAGATTCTTCAAAGTATCCACCCTTTACCTTGATGACAGCTTTGCACACACTTGGCATTCTCTCAACCAGCTTCATGAGGTAGTCACCTGGAATGCATTTCAATTAACAGGTGTGCCTTGTTAAAAGTTAATTTGTGGAATTTATTTCCTTCTTAATGCGTTTGAGCCAATCAGTTGTGTTGTGACAAGGTAGGGGTGGTATACAGAAGATAGCCCAGAACAGCTCAAATAAGCAAAGATAAATGACAGTCCATCATTACTTTAAGACATGAAGTTCAGTCAATACAGAAAATGTCAAGAACTTTGAGTGTTTCTTCAAGTGCAGTTGCAAAAACCATCAAACGCTATGATGAAACTGGCTCTCATGAGAACCGCCACAGGAAAGGAAGACCCAGAGTCACCTCTGCTGCAGAGGAGAAGTTCATTAGAGTTACCAGCCTCAGAAATTGCAGCCCAAATAAATTTTTCACAGTGCTCAAGTAATAGACACATCTCAACATCAACTGTTCAGAGATGAATCAGGCCTTCGTGGTCGAATTGCCGCAAAGAAACCACTACTAACGGACACCAATAAGAATAAGAGACTTGATTGGGGAAAGAAACACTAGCAATGGACAATAGACCGGTGAACATCTGTCTTTTGGTCTGATAAGTCCAAATTGGAGGTTTTTGGTTCCAACCGCCGTGTCTTTGTGAAACGCAGAGTAGGTGAAAGATGATCTCCGCACGTGTGGTTCCCACCATGAAGAATGGAGGAGGTGTAATGGTGTGGAGGTGCTTTGCTGGTGACACTGTCAGTGAATTATTTAGAATTCAAGGCACACTTAACAAGCATGGATACCACATCATTCTGCAGCGATACGCCATCCCATCTGGTTTGCGCTTAGTGGGACTGTCATTTGTTTTTCAGTTTTTCAACAGGACAATGACCCAACACACCTCCAGGCTGTGTAAGGGCTATTTGACCAAGAAGGAGAGTGATTGAGTGCTACATCAGATGACCTGACCTCCACAATCACCCAAACTCAACCCAATAGAAATGGTTTTGGGTGAGTTGGACCACAGAGTGAAGGAAAAGCAGCCAACTTGTGCTCAGCGTATGTGGGAACTCCTTCAAGACGGTTGGAAAAGCATTCCAGGTAAGCTGGTTGAGAGAATGCCAAGAGTTTGCAAAGCTGTCATCAAGGCAAAGGGATGCTACTTTATTTTAGAAGAATCTAAAATATATTTTGATTTGTTTAACACTTTTTTGGTTACAACATGATTATATGTGTTATTTCATATTTTTGATGTCTTGACTATTATTTTACAATGTAGAAAATAGTCGAAATAAGGAAAAACCCTTGAATGGTGTGTCCAAACTTTTGACTGGTACTGTATATCAAATGTGTGTTTGTTAGAAAGAGATAGACAGAGAGAGAGGGGGGATAGGGAGAATTTTAAAAAATGCCTCTGGCGACCTAGTCTCCCCCGATCTAAGCACAAGTGAAGAGGCTTCTTACACAAACCCATTGAGATTCACACAAAGCCTCCAACATTCCTATTTACAGTGCAACGCCTATCACCCTTCTTAGAACAGGAATATAATTTGACTTGACAAGCATGTCCAAATCTTAAAATGACTGTAAGCCACAATGATAAGACTGTTTTGCTGCTATACTCAACACCCCTCCACTGGGAACTTGTGGAGAGTATAATTCTCTAACCACTGTCTATAACTGGCCCCGGCGTCTATAGCCACAAGGTCTGACAAACAGTACTCCCTAAAAACCTGGGCTGCGAGCCAATCAACTTTTGCTTTAGCTCCCGTTGCTTCCAGCTGTGCAATGACAGGGCCTGTAGAAAACATAGAGCTGACCTACATTTCCTTCCTTTGATTATTATCAAGAGGTTTTTAGCATCAATTAAGGTGTGAGCCCAAGTTCAAGAGAATAGACCGTGTGTCCCTGAGAGATGATATTGGTAACACTACTTGACGGAGGTATACATAAGGCAATCATAACACTTTTATGACACCAGTCATAGCACCTTTATTAGTGTTTCAGTATCACTCAGAACAACCTTCATAATGTATTCATTCAACATCATTCATAAGCCCTCCCCCCCTCAGTAAATGGTTACATGTCACCTATTTAGGCTAGTTTGTAGACACATGTTTGTAGACATCTGAGAATAGCATCAAATAATGAATGATTGACTCTACTCTAAGTTTCCAAACTATTTATATACTGTATGACTTGTTTATATATGAGCAGTCTAAGACGTCCCACAGTGTTTTTATTTAGCTCTCCTGCCTGTTGAGAGGAACTGTAGCCTTGTCCTTGGGCCAGAACTAAGAGCTGTTGAATCAGATTGTAGGGTGTCAGGTGGTTGTGGTCTGTTATGTCAGAGCACTTCCTGATCGGGTTTAGCAACATCTCTTGGCAATGCCTCTCTGCCCCTCATGTTTTCTCTCACAAATGTAGTTCTGCTCATGAAATGTCTGTGGTGAAGGATTTGTAGCTGTGTTATGGGAGGGTAACCCAGATGGTCACTTTTAGTATGCTCATACTTAAATCGCTCAGTGCATTGATTTTTACGAAGAAACAGGGAAACATTGTGAGGACATTTCTGAGCTCAACATTGACATAAGATGTTTGCCTTGTGTAATCTTTGTTTCAAAATAATTTGAACAGCGATGAGGTTATCTGCACCAAACATGACATCTGGCAAGAACCCATTCTGTCCTTAGGTCAATCTGGAGTTTATTGTAGGGGTAGATTTACACCTAACAAAGAATCCCTTTTAGAACTGTGATCTTGATGCCCAGTAGAGGGTGCTTTCTTTTTCTGTTTTCCAGTAACAGGTACCAGACAGTAACTAACAGTAACAGGTATCAGACAGTAGCAGGTACCAGACAGTAACTAACAGTAACAGGTACCAGACATTAACAGGTACCAGACAGTAACTCACAGTAGCAGGTACCAGACAGTAACTAACAGTAACAGGTACCAGACATTAACAGGTACCAGACAGTAACTAACAGTAACAGGTACCAGACATTAACAGGTACCAGACAGTAACTAACAGTAACAGGTACCAGACAGTAGCGGGTACCAGACAGTAACTAACAGTAACAGGTACCAGACAGTAACTAACAGTAACAGGTACCAGACAGTAGCAGGTACCAGACAGTAACTAACAGTAACAGGTACCAGGCAGCAACTAACAGTAACAGGTACCAGACAGTAACAGGTACCAGACAGTAACTAACAGTAACAGGTACCAGACAGTAAGTAACAGTAACAGGTACCAGACAGTAGCAGGTACCAGACAGTAACAGGTAGCAGACAGTAACAGGTACCAGACAGTAAGTAACAGTAACAGGTACCAGACAGTAACAGGTACCAGACAGTAAGTAACAGTAACAGTAACAGGTACCAGACAGTAAGTAACAGTAACAGGTACCAGACAGTAGCAGGTACCAGACAGTAACAGGTAGCAGACAGTAACAGGTACCAGACAGTAAGTAACAGTAACAGGTACCAGACAGTAACAGGTACCAGACAGTAACTAACAGTAACAGTAACAGGTACCAGACAGTATCTAACAGTAACAGGTACCAGACAGTAGCTAATAGTAACATGTACCAGAAAGTAGCTAATAGTAACAGTTACCAGAAAGTATTTTTTTATTTAACCTTTATTTAACTAGGCAAGTCAGTTAAGAACAAATTCTTATTTACAATGACGGCCTACTCTGGCCAAACCCGGAAGGCGCTGGGCCAATTGTGCGCCACCCTATGGGACTCCCAATCACGGCCGGATGTGATACAGTCTGGACTCAAACCAGGGACTGTAGTGATGTAGTCTTACACTGAGATGCAGTGCCTTAGACCGCCGTGCCACTCGGGAGTCGCTAACAGTAACAGGTAATAGACAGTAGCTAACAGTAACAAGTACCAGACAGTAGCGAACAAGTCTAAATAGAAAAAGCTAAAAAGATTACCACAAAAAACAGAGATACTGTGTCTTGCGAATCCCCCCTTGGTATTTTCCTATTTTTTGCCTTACATCCTGAAATGTACATTTATTTTTGGGGGGTTTGTATCATTTTATTTATACAACATGCCTAACACTTTGAAGATGCAAAATATTTTTTATTGTGAAACAAACAAGAAATAATTGTCCTGTTGGAAGGTGAACCTCCGTCCCAGTCTCAAATCTCTGGAAGACTGAAACAGGTATCCCTCAAGAATTTCCCTGTATTCCCAGTCCCTGCCTATGAAAAACATCCCCACGGCATGATGCTGCCACTACCATGCTTCATTGTGGGGATGGTGTTCTCGGGGTCATGAGAGGTGTTGGGTTTGCGCCAGACATGGCATTTTCCTTGGTGGCCAAAAAGCTCAATTTTAGTCTCATCTGACGAGAGTACCTTCTTCCATATGGTTAGGTAGTCTCCCACGTGCCTTTTGGCGAACGTGTTTGCTTATTTGTTTCTTTAAGCGATTGCTTTTTCTGTCCACTCTTCTATAAAGCCCAAATCTGTGGAGTGTACGGCTTAAAGTGGTCCTATGGACAGATACTCCAATCTCCGCTGTGGAGCTTTGCAGCACCTTCAGGGTTATCTTTGTTGCCTCTCTAATTAATGTCCTCCTTGTCTGGTCTGTGAGTTGTGGTGGGTGGCCCTCTCTTGGAAGGTTTCTTGTGTTGCCATATTCTTTCCACTTTTAATAATGGATTTAATGGTGCTCCGTGGGATGTTCAAAGTTTTGCATATTTTTTTATAACCCAATCCTGATCTGTACTTCTCCACAACGTTGTCCCTGACCTGTTTGCAGAGCTCCTTGGTCTTCAGGGTGCAGCTTGCTTGGTGGTGCCCCTTGCTTAGTTGTGTTGCAGACTCTGGGGCCTTTCAGAACAGGTGTATATATACTGAGATCATGTGACAGATCATGTGACAGATTGCACACAGGTGGACTTTGTTTAAGTAATTATGTGACTTCTGAAGGTAATTGGTTGCACCAGATCTTACTTAGGGGTTTCATAGCAAAGGGGGTGAATACATATGCATGCATTACTTTTCCGTTTATAAAAAATAAAAAATGGAACAAGTCATTTTTTTCATTTCAGTTCACAAATTTTGACTATTTAGTGTAGGTCCATTACATGAAATCCAAATAAAAATCAATTTAAATTACAGGTTGTAATGCAACAAAATAGGAAAAACGCCAAGGGGGATGAAAAGTTTTGCAAGGCACTGTATATGTATACATTTACATATATGGGCGTAATAAAACCATGGGAAAACCATAACAGGCCATAAGTAAACAATGTTTGAGTCCAGAGAGATAATCATAGAGTTAAGCAGCTTTCACAAAATCCTGATTAAAAAAGTTTTCGATAGACAGATGGTAAAAAAACAGCTAGATTATGAGGGGGAACATGCTGCCCTACATTAATGGCTCACCAGGCCAAAGGCTGCCATGGCAGAGGGTGGAAATGATCTAAGGTCAGTTTTTGTATTTCACCAGCTAATGTCAAGATTTGGGGAGGGTGCACTGATCCTCGATCTGTGTCTTGGTAACGGAGTAACAGTGGTGGGGTTGCCACCAGTGTCGTATTCATTAGGCCCACTGTAGCAAAACGTTTTGCAACAGAAAATCAAAAGCAGCATACGGCTCATAATAATGTCCGGAGTGGCGCAAATGGAATGGAAACCATGTGTGTGATAGTATTCCACTGATTCCGCTCCAGTCATTAACCACGAGCCCGTTCATTAAGGTGCCACCAACCTACTGTGGATGCTAGAGACTGACCGGATGGGGTGTGGGTGCGTATTTGTGAAAATAAAGGTCCTATAAAACACTTATAGAGTTAATAAGTACATGTCTGTGAGCAGATACTGTGTCCTTTTGAGTGGTATTCATTTTGCAAGCCTTTCCACTGTCCCAGTAGCCATTCATGTACTTCATCCATTTGTTTTAGTCATGTTAAAACATTTTTTTAAATAACTTAAACTAAAGACTAGAATCAATGATCACAGATACAGAGGACTAACAATTCAACAAATAATTTCGTAGGGAAAGGGACAGGGGGTTTGCCCAACCCACTCAGGCACCACAAAGTAATATAGCATTTGCAGAAAACACACATTTCTGGAACCTTCTCTGACAAATCCTCTCACTCAAGAATTGTTACGTTTAGACTTGGAAGGCCACTTTGTTCTCACTTCTCCCCTAAGTGCTATTCTTTGACCTCCTCCCTCACTTATGGTTAAAAAGGAAGCATGTTGGAGCATCATAGCAGTAGACATTTCCCCAGCCCTGAATTTCTCCCCCGCCAACCTGAACCCCATCCCTTTGTCTCTGTGGCTCATATCTGGGCTGATTTCTGTGACGCATCACTGGATAGCCAATGAGAACGCTTCTTTTAGGTTTGTTGTCCCAGGCTCGCATCATGGAGACACCAATGTGGTGTTTTTGCCCAGTGATGGCCAGACAGAACGGTAGGGTGGAGGGGGGCTAGGGCCATGGGCAGAGGGACACGTGTCACCCAACGAGGCCCCATCCCTGGACTGTCACAGAGCATCACATCTGCAAGTGAGCGTCTGAGCGAGCAATGAGCATGCATTCTCTAGCTTTAGCCCACTGACTCGTTAGTTGAAGAGGAAATGTGGAGAATAGCAGGCTCCAATCTGCCTTCTCTGGGCTTGCGATGAATAAACAAAGCGATTTTGATGTGATCCCCTGTTGATCAAGCTATCTGCCTGACTGAAGATCATTCAGAGGGAAATCGACAATATTTTGTCTACTGCTAAAAGTGCTAACAGTTTCATTATTGCTATTGGTGGCTTGGGGCTAATCTATCAGACTGGTTTTCAAAAGCCAACCAAAACAAGGACAATTCAGACTTCTCTATTATGTGACAGGTTAAACCTATTCATATAACTACTTGAACACAAATTCCTAACACTCAACATGGAACATTCTAACACTACACATACTTTCTCCTAGTTATGACAAACATCACTTAAGCGCAAGCAATGATCCTTCGATCATTAAAACATTCTTATGTCTTCCAAATTTTTTAAGAGCTCAATATCTATCTCCTTTATACTCATCTTCCTAAACTTTAAAGGAGGACAATGAGGAAATAAACTATTCCTTAGATCCATTTGTACCAACTCACCATTGCCATTCCAACTATTTTCTTATTTTGTCCTGACAAAAAAAAAAACATTCTTCAAAATAACCTGTATAAAGAACTGGACTGGTGAATCAACACGCCATACACAAACAGCTTTCAACCCCCGTCCCTCTCCTCTGAAGTCCTCATCAGTCACCACTACCCTCTCACCCTCCCTAACATGGTCATGCTATAAGTACCTCAGATGCATAGCTTCTATACAGTCTACCCAGGTATAGAAGAGAACATTCTGTAGAGGTAACATGGAACAGACAAGGAGGGGCCTCAGAATGGCTGATGTTTAACCGGTGCATGAGTCTTCCTCCAACCCTCGGGATGTATGATCTGCACACATTCTAAAATGAGTGCCATTGGAGAACATATAGTAACAATTCAGATTTTGCTGCTTTTCTCTATTAACAAACTGTCTGACAGTTAAAGCAAAACATACTGAACAGACATATAAACACAGCATGTAAAGTGTTGGTTCCATGTTTCATGAGCTGAAATAAAATATCCCAGAAATTTTCCAAATGCACAGAAAGTGTATTTACCTCATATTTTGGGGACAAATTTGCTACATCCCTGTTAGGGAGCATTTTTCCTTTGCAAAGATAATCCATCCACCCGACAGGTGTGGCATATCAAGAAGCTGATTAAACAACATGATCATTACGCAGGTGCAGCTTGTGCTGGGGACAATAAAAGGCCACTAAAATGTGCAGTTTTGTCACACAACACAATGCCACAGATGTCTCAAGTTTTGAGGGAGTGTGCAATTGGCATGCTGACTGCAAGAATGTCCACCAGAGATAAATGAATGTTCATTTCTCTACTATAAACCGCCTCCAACGTCATTTTACAGAATTAGCAGTACATCCAACCGACCTCACAACCGCAGACCAAGTGTAATAACGCCAGCCCAGGACCTCCACATCAGGCTTCTTCACCTGCGGGATCGTCTGAGACCAGCCACCCAGACAGCTGATGAAACTGAGGAGTAATTCTGTATGCATTAAAGCCCTTTGTGCTGAAATAATCATTCTGATTGGCTGGGCCTGGCTGCCAGTGGGTGAGCCAGTCTCCCAAGTGGGTTGGCCTATGCTCTCCCAGGCCCACCCATGGCTGCACCCCTGCCCAGTCATGTGAAATCCATAGATTAGGGGCAAAGAAAATTCAATAAATCAATTTCCTTATATGAACTGTAACTCAGTAAGATCGTTGAAATTATTGCGTTTATATTTTTGTTCGGTATAGATTAAAACATTGCCCTGTGATTTTGCCACCACTGTTAAATTGGTGCAGGAGGGGCAACGGATTTGAGGGCAAACTGGTACAGACTACAGATACAGATGCCCCAGTTATGATGAAGACAACGGCTGTCTGGAGGCCTGAACACTTCCTGTTGCGTGCAGACTGCACGCTCCTGCGGACACCAGACACCCTGCGATACAGGAAGTGGTGCTGCAAGAGTCTAATATGCCAAATCCAACCAAGCAGCTATTGAGCTGAAATGGTGGGGCAAGATCGTCTTTTCACAGAAAAAAATTGAGATTAAAGAAGTTCCCTTAAACTAAATAGTGATAAAATGCTTGTTCACGTCGGTTTTTCCAAAATTCCCAAACACCTTAAAATCATTACTAAACTGCCACAGTTCTTATTATTCAAGTCACAGCTTTATTCAAGTCACAGCTTTTCTATAAAAACATCATAGAAATATACATTCATGGTTATTATCCTTTAAAAAAACTGAATGTGACAGTATTAACGAAGAGATTAAAAGCCGCACACCCATGCAACGTTTACTAAAGTTAGAATATTTGTGGTAACACCTAGTAGCTATTGCAGATCGAGTTCTTTAAAGAAAGCCACACATTTTTATCAAGACTTTAATCTGGAAACATTGTGAAAAACAAAGTTGTGATTGAAGTGCCTTTCTTTCATATATTTGGATAAGCAAGTTCCCAAAACGTTAAAATACTTAATTTCACCAGTAATGTACGGTTGTTTGTGTCTGACATTAACAGATATTGAACACGTGTGGAATTATTGACCAGTTTGAGACTCCTCCACATCTAGTTCACATGGCTCACTTTAATTTTTTTAACAATAAGGAATTACAAAAAACCTAAGAGGGTTCCTTTCTTCCCACTTTCAACCACACTACGGGCCCGCCTTCAGTCATTACTAGATACATCTCAAGTGCAGATAGCCTTCCCTTAAAAAAATAATTACTGTTCAGTTATTTTAGACAAACTGTCATATAGTTGGCAAGATTCACAGGCAAGATTCACAGTACATTAGAATATTCAATTAAGCATTTCTCTATCCCTTTTTAGCTCAGAACAGTATTGACGGCATCCTGCACGCATGTACCCTGGCAACGACTGAAGCAGGGGCCAAGCCTGACCATAGACAGCTGGTTGTACTTTTTACCCCCCAAACTTTATCAGGACCACACAAACCCCACCATGGGCCTTTCCCACATACACACCCCCATTTTTTTTTAATCGACCCACAAGGTCCTCCCAACATCCATTGGGGTGAAAAATGAAGATACCCTTAACAGCAGCAGCCCCCGAATTCTCCTCGCATTGAGAGTGATCCCAGTAAAACTCCAGTGTCTGAACGACGTGACTACGACTGATTGGTTGTGAAAAGGTGTTGTTCTGGACACCGACACTGTCATCTCCATGGAGGGGGGGGGGTCTCTTCAGGGGGTATGGGGATCTCTTCTCTTCTGGAGCCTCTGGACCTTCTCGGTCATCTGTTTGGCACTGTAGTAGGACAGGCTCAGGCCCATGATGGCCAGCATCAAGGCTATCTGGTTGACCGCGCGGTCCTGTGGCTGGGTCTGCACCTCACCCGCCACCTGTCTCTGTAGAGAGAACACACAAAAGGCAAAAGTTGAGTTATCAACATATGGGTCGGAGAACATATCTGAACCAAATCTGGAAAAACAAAACCAATGCCTTAGGCAACATTAAGTCAAAGATTCTATAAAAAGATAATTGAATGTGACGAAACATGAAAATGTACAGAAAAAAAAAATGCAATAAAGCTTCTTCCTTTTAAAAACAATACCGCTACCTGGGCAGCAGGGTAGCCTAGTGGTTAGAGTGTTGGGCCAGTAACCAGCAGGTAGCCTAGTGGTTAGAGTGTTGGGCCAGTAACCAGCAGGGTAGCCTAGTGGTTAGAGTGTTGGGCCAGTAACCAGCAGGGTAGCCTAGTGGTTAGAGTGTTGGGCCAGTAACCAGCAGGGTAGCCTAGTGGTTAGAGTGTTGGGCCAGTAACCAGCAGGTAGCCTAGTGGTTAGAGTGTTGGGCCAGTAACCAGCAGGTAGCCTAGTGGTTAGAGTGTTGGGCCAGTAACCAGCAGGTAGCCTAGTGGTTAGAGTGTTGGGCCAGTAACCAGCAGGTAACCTAGTGGTTAGAGTGTTGGGCCAGTAACCAGCAGGTAGCCTAGTGGTTAGAGTGTTGGGCCAGTAACCAGCAGGTAACCTAGTGGTTAGAGTGTTGGGCCAGTAACCAGCAGGTAGCCTAGTGGTTAGAGTGTTGGGC
Source organism: Oncorhynchus nerka (assembly GCF_034236695.1). Taxonomy (NCBI): domain Eukaryota; kingdom Metazoa; phylum Chordata; class Actinopteri; order Salmoniformes; family Salmonidae; genus Oncorhynchus; species Oncorhynchus nerka. The sequence goes on along the minus strand of NC_088398.1, from coordinate 23,837,117 downwards.
CAGTAACCAGCAGGGTAGCCTAGTGGTTAGAGTGTTGGGCCAGTAACCAGCAGGGTAGCCTAGTGGTTAGAGTGTTGGGCCAGTAACCAGCAGGTAGCCTAGTGGTTAGAGTGTTGGGCCAGTAACCAGCAGGTAACCTAGTGGTTAGAGTGTTGGGCCAGTAACCAGCAGGTAGCCTAGTGGTTAGAGTGTTGGGCCAGTAACCAGCAGGTAGCCTAGTGGTTAGAGTGTTGGGCCAGTAACCAGCAGGTAGCCTAGTGGTTAGAGTGTTGGGCCAGTAACCAGCAGGGTAGCCTAGTGGTTAGAGTGTTGGGCCAGTAACCAGCAGGGTAGCCTAGTGGTTAGAGTGTTGGGCCAGTAACCAGCAGGGTAGCCTAGTGGTTAGAGTGTTGGGCCAGTAACCAGCAGGGTAGCCTAGTGGTTAGAGTGTTGGGCCAGTAACCAGCAGGTAGCCTAGTGGTTAGAGTGTTGGGCCAGTAACCAGCAGGTAGCCTAGTGGTTAGAGTGTTGGGCCAGTAACCAGCAGGTAGCCTAGTGGTTAGAGTGTTGGGCCAGTAACCAGCAGGTAACCTAGTGGTTAGAGTGTTGGGCCAGTAACCAGCAGGTAGCCTAGTGGTTAGAGTGTTGGGCCAGTAACCAGCAGGTAACCTAGTGGTTAGAGTGTTGGGCCAGTAACCAGCAGGTAGCCTAGTGGTTAGAGTGTTGGGCCAGTAACCAGCAGGGTAGCCTAGTGGTTAGAGTGTTGGGCCAGTAACCAGCAGGTAGCCTAGTGGTTAGAGTGTTGGGCCAGTAACCAGCAGGTAGCCTAGTGGTTAGAGTGTTGGGCCAGTAACCAGCAGGTAGCCTAGTGGTTAGAGTGTTGGGCCAGTAACCAGCAGGTAGCCTAGTGGTTAGAGTGTTGGGCCAGTAACCAGCAGGTAGCCTAGTGGTTAGAGTGTTGGGCCAGTAACCAGCAGGTAGCCTAGTGGGTTAGAGTGTTGGGCCAGTAACCAGCAGGGTAGCCTAGTGGTTAGAGTGTTGGGCCAGTAACCAGCAGGTAGCCTAGTGGTTAGAGTGTTGGGCCAGTAACCAGCAGGTAGCCTAGTGGTTAGAGTGTTGGGCCAGTAACCAGCAGGTAGCCTAGTGGTTAGAGTGTTGGGCCAGTAACCAGCAGGTAGCCTAGTGGTTAGAGTGTTGGGCCAGTAACCAGCAGGGTAGCCTAGTGGTTAGAGTGTTGGGCCAGTAACCAGCAGGTAGCCTAGTGGTTAGAGTGTTGGGCCAGTAACCAGCAGGTAGCCTAGTGGTTAGAGTGTTGGGCCAGTAACCAGCAGGTAGCCTAGTGGTTAGAGTGTTGGGCCAGTAACCAGCAGGTAGCCTAGTGGTTAGAGTGTTGGGCCAGTAACCAGCAGGTAGCCTAGTGGTTAGAGTGTTGGGCCAGTAACCAGCAGGTAGCCTAGTGGTTAGAGTGTTGGGCCAGTAACCAGCAGGTAGCCTAGTGGTTAGAGTGTTGGGCCAGTAACCAGCAGGGTAGCCTAGTGGTTAGAGTGTTGGGCCAGTAACCAGCAGGTAGCCTAGTGGTTAGAGTGTTGGGCCAGTAACCAGCAGGTAGCCTAGTGGTTAGAGTGTTGGGCCAGTAACCAGCAGGTAGCCTAGTGGTTAGAGTGTTGGGCCAGTAACCAGCAGGGTAGCCTAGTGGTTAGAGTGTTGGGCCAGTAACCAGCAGGTAGCCTAGTGGTTAGAGTGTTGGGCCAGTAACCAGCAGGTAGCCTAGTGGTTAGAGTGTTGGGCCAGTAACCAGCAGGTAGCCTAGTGGTTAGAGTGTTGGGCCAGTAACCAGCAGGTAGCCTAGTGGTTAGAGTGTTGGGCCAGTAACCAGCAGGTAGCCTAGTGGTTAGAGTGTTGGGCCAGTAACCAGCAGGTAGCCTAGTGGTTAGAGTGTTGGGCCAGTAACCAGCAGGGTAGCCTAGTGGTTAGAGTGTTGGGCCAGTAACCAGCAGGTAGCCTAGTGGTTAGAGTGTTGGGCCAGTAACCAGCAGGTAGCCTAGTGGTTAGAGTGTTGGGCCAGTAACCAGCAGGTAGCCTAGTGGTTAGAGTGTTGGGCCAGTAACCAGCAGGTAGCCTAGTGGTTAGAGTGTTGGGCCAGTAACCAGCAGGTAGCCTAGTGGTTAGAGTGTTGGGCCAGTAACCAGCAGGTAGCCTAGTGGTTAGAGTGTTGGGCCAGTAACCAGCAGGTAGCCTAGTGGTTAGAGTGTTGGGCCAGTAACCAGCAGGTAGCCTAGTGGTTAGAGTGTTGGGCCAGTAACCAGCAGGTAGCCTAGTGGTTAGAGTGTTGGGCCAGTAACCAGCAGGTAGCCTAGTGGTTAGAGTGTTGGGCCAGTAACCAGCAGGTAGCCTAGTGGTTAGAGTGTTGGGCCAGTAACCAGCAGGGTAGCCTAGTGGTTAGAGTGTTGGGCCAGTAACCAGCAGGGTAGCCTAGTGGTTAGAGTGTTGGGCCAGTAACCAGCAGGTAGCCTAGTGGTTAGAGTGTTGGGCCAGTAACCAGCAGGTAGCCTAGTGGTTAGAGTGTTGGGCCAGTAACCAGCAGGTAGCCTAGTGGTTAGAGTGTTGGGCCAGTAACCAGCAGGTAGCCTAGTGGTTAGAGTGTTGGGCCAGTAACCAGCAGGTAGCCTAGTGGTTAGAGTGTTGGGCCAGTAACCAGCAGGTAGCCTAGTGGTTAGAGTGTTGGGCCAGTAACCAGCAGGTAGCCTAGTGGTTAGAGTGTTGGGCCAGTAACCAGCAGGTAGCCTAGTGGTTAGAGTGTTGGGCCAGTAACCAGCAGGTAGCCTAGTGGTTAGAGTGTTGGGCCAGTAACCAGCAGGGTAGCCTAGTGGTTAGAGTGTTGGGCCAGTAACCAGCAGGGTAGCCTAGTGGTTAGAGTGTTGGGCCAGTAACCAGCAGGTAGCCTAGTGGTTAGAGTGTTGGGCCAGTAACCAGCAGGTAGCCTAGTGGTTAGAGTGTTGGGCCAGTAACCAGCAGGTAGCCTAGTGGTTAGAGTGTTGGGCCAGTAACCAGCAGGTAGCCTAGTGGTTAGAGTGTTGGGCCAGTAACCAGCAGGTAGCCTAGTGGTTAGAGTGTTGGGCCAGTAACCAGCAGGTAGCCTAGTGGTTAGAGTGTTGGGCCAGTAACCAGCAGGTAGCCTAGTGGTTAGAGTGTTGGGCCAGTAACCAGCAGGTAGCCTAGTGGTTAGAGTGTTGGGCCAGTAACCAGCAGGTAGCCTAGTGGTTAGAGTGTTGGGCCAGTAACCAGCAGGTAGCCTAGTGGTTAGAGTGTTGGGCCAGTAACCAGCAGGTAGCCTAGTGGTTAGAGTGTTGGGCCAGTAACCAGCAGGGTAGCCTAGTGGTTAGAGTGTTGGGCCAGTAACCAGCAGGTAGCCTAGTGGTTAGAGTGTTGGGCCAGTAACCAGCAGGTAGCCTAGTGGTTAGAGTGTTGGGCCAGTAACCAGCAGGTAGCCTAGTGGTTAGAGTGTTGGGCCAGTAACCAGCAGGTAGCCTAGTGGTTAGAGTGTTGGGCCAGTAACCAGCAGGTAGCCTAGTGGTTAGAGTGTTGGGCCAGTAACCAGCAGGTAGCCTAGTGGTTAGAGTGTTGGGCCAGTAACCAGCAGGTAGCCTAGTGGTTAGAGTGTTGGGCCAGTAACCAGCAGGTAGCCTAGTGGTTAGAGTGTTGGGCCAGTAACCAGCAGGTAGCCTAGTGGTTAGAGTGTTGGGCCAGTAACCAGCAGGTAGCCTAGTGGTTAGAGTGTTGGGCCAGTAACCAGCAGGTAGCCTAGTGGTTAGAGTGTTGGGCCAGTAACCAGCAGGTAGCCTAGTGGTTAGAGTGTTGGGCCAGTAACCAGCAGGTAGCCTAGTGGTTAGAGTGTTGGGCCAGTAACCAGCAGGTAGCCTAGTGGTTAGAGTGTTGGGCCAGTAACCAGCAGGTAGCCTAGTGGTTAGAGTGTTGGGCCAGTAACCAGCAGGTAGCCTAGTGGTTAGAGTGTTGGGCCAGTAACCAGCAGGGTAGCCTAGTGGTTAGAGTGTTGGGCCAGTAACCAGCAGGTAGCCTAGTGGTTAGAGTGTTGGGCCAGTAACCAGCAGGTAGCCTAGTGGTTAGAGTGTTGGGCCAGTAACCAGCAGGTAGCCTAGTGGTTAGAGTGTTGGGCCAGTAACCAGCAGGTAGCCTAGTGGTTAGAGTGTTGGGCCAGTAACCAGCAGGTAGCCTAGTGGTTAGAGTGTTGGGCCAGTAACCAGCAGGTAGCCTAGTGGTTAGAGTGTTGGGCCAGTAACCAGCAGGTAGCCTAGTGGTTAGAGTGTTGGGCCAGTAACCAGCAGGTAGCCTAGTGGTTAGAGTGTTGGGCCAGTAACCAGCAGGTAGCCTAGTGGTTAGAGTGTTGGGCCAGTAACCAGCAGGTAGCCTAGTGGTTAGAGTGTTGGGCCAGTAACCAGCAGGTAGCCTAGTGGTTAGAGTGTTGGGCCAGTAACCAGCAGGTAGCCTAGTGGTTAGAGTGTTGGGCCAGTAACCAGCAGGTAGCCTAGTGGTTAGAGTGTTGGGCCAGTAACCAGCAGGTAGCCTAGTGGTTAGAGTGTTGGGCCAGTAACCAGCAGGTAGCCTAGTGGTTAGAGTGTTGGGCCAGTAACCAGCAGGTAGCCTAGTGGTTAGAGTGTTGGGCCAGTAACCAGCAGGTAGCCTAGTGGTTAGAGTGTTGGGCCAGTAACCAGCAGGTAGCCTAGTGGTTAGAGTGTTGGGCCAGTAACCAGCAGGTAGCCTAGTGGTTAGAGTGTTGGGCCAGTAACCAGCAGGTAGCCTAGTGGTTAGAGTGTTGGGCCAGTAACCAGCAGGTAGCCTAGTGGTTAGAGTGTTGGGCCAGTAACCAGCAGGTAGCCTAGTGGTTAGAGTGTTGGGCCAGTAACCAGCAGGTAGCCTAGTGGTTAGAGTGTTGGGCCAGTAACCAGCAGGTAGCCTAGTGGTTAGAGTGTTGGGCCAGTAACCAGCAGGTAGCCTAGTGGTTAGAGTGTTGGGCCAGTAACCAGCAGGTAGCCTAGTGGTTAGAGTGTTGGGCCAGTAACCAGCAGGTAGCCTAGTGGTTAGAGTGTTGGGCCAGTAACCAGCAGGTAGCCTAGTGGTTAGAGTGTTGGGCCAGTAACCAGCAGGTAGCCTAGTGGGTTAGAGTGTTGGGCCAGTAACCGAAAGGTTGCTAGATCGAATCCCCAAGCTGACAATTTAAAAATCTGTCGTTCTGCCCCTGAACAAGGCAGTTAACCCACTGTTCCTAGGCAGTCATTGTAAATAAGAACTTGTTCTTATTACCTAGTTAAATAAAAAGGTACAATACATTTAAAAAATAAAATGGAGAATCTTGATTTACTAACCAGATGTACAGTTGAAGTCAGAAGTTTACATACCTTAGCCAAATACATTTAAACTCAGTTTCACAATTCCTGACATTTAATCCTAGTAAAAATTCCCTGTTTTAGGTTAGTCACCACTTTATTTTAATGTGAAATGTCAGAATAATAGTAGAGAGAATGATTTATTTCAGCTTTTATTTCTTTCGTCACATTCCCAGTGTGTCAGATACACTCAATTAGTGTTTGGTAGCATTGCATTTAAATTGTTTAACTTGGGTCAAAGGTTTCCGGTAGCCTTTCACAGTAAGTGAATTTTGGCCCATTCCTCCTGACAGAGCTGGTGTAACTGAGTCAGGTTTGTAGGCCTCCTTGCTCGCACACACTTTTTCAGTTCTGCCCACACATTTTCTATAGGATTGAGGTCAGGGCTTTGTGATGGCCACTCCAATACCTTGACTTTGTTGCCCTTAAGCCATTTTGCCACAACTTTAGAAGTATGCTTGGGGTCATTGTCCATTTGGAAGACCCATTTGCGACCAAGCTTTAACTTCTTGACTGGGGTTTTGGGATGTTTCTTCAATAAATCCACATACTTTTTCTTCCTCATGATGCCATCTATTTTGTGAAGTGCACCAGTGCCTCCTGCAACAAAGCAGCACCACAACATGACGCTGCCACCCTCGTGCTTCACAGTTGGGATGGTGTTCTTCAGCTTGCAAGCCTCACCCTTTTTCCTCCAAACATATGCATGGACATTATGACCAAACAGTTATATACACTGCTCAAAAAAACAAAGGGAACACTAAAATAACACATCCTAGATCTGAATGAATGAAATATTCTTATTAAATGCTTTTTAAAAAAAATGTTTAAATGCTTTTTCTTTTTCTTTTCTTTACATAGTTGAATGTGCTGACAACAAAATCACACAAAAATAATCAATGGAAATCAAATTTATCAACCCATGGAGGTCTGGATTTGGAGTCACACTCAAAATTAAAGTGGAAAACCACACTACAGGCTGATCCAACTTTGATGTAATGTCCTTAAAACAAGTCAAAATGAGGCTCAGTAGTGTGTGTGGCCTCCACGTGCCTGTATGACCTCCCTACAATGCCTGGGCATGCTCCTGATGAGGTGGCGGATGGTCTCCTGAGGGATCTCCTCCCAGACCTGGACTAAAGTATCTGCCAACTCCTGGACAGTCTGTGGTGCAACGTGGCGTTGGAGGATGGAGCGAGACATGATGTGCCAGATGTGCTCAATTGGATTCAGGTCTGGAGAACGGGCGGGCCAGTCCATAGCATCAATGCCTTCCTCTTGCAGGAACTTCTGACACACTCCAGCCACATGAGGTCTAGCATTGTCTTGCATTAGGAGGAACCCAGGGCCAACCGCACCAGCATATGGTCTCACAAGGGGTCTGAGGATCTCATCTCGGTACCGAATGGCAGTCAGGCTACCTCTGGCGAGCACATGGAGGGCTGTGCGGCCCCCCAAAGAAATGCCACCCCACGACTGACCCACCGCCAAACCGTTCATGCTGGAGGATGTTGCAGGCAGCAGAACGTTCTCCACGGCGTCTCCAGACTCTGTCACGTCTGTCACATGTGCTCAGTGTGAACCTGCTTTCATCTGTGAAGAGCACAGGGTGCCAGTGGCGAATTTGCCAATCTTGGTGTTCTCTGGCAAATGCTAAACGTCCTGCACGGTGTTGGGCTGTAAGCACAACCCCCACCTGTGCACGTCGGGCCCTCATACCACTCTCATGGAGTCTGTTTCTGACCGTTTGTGCAGACACATGCACATTTGTGGCCTGCTGGAGGTCATTTTGCAGGGCTCTGGCAGTGCTCCTCCTGCTCCTCCTTGCACAAAGGCGGAGGTAGCGGTCCTGCTGCTGGGTTTTTGCCCTCCTACAGCCTCCTCCACGTCTCCTGATGTACTGGCCTGTCTCCTGGTAGCGCCTCCATGCTCTGGACACTACGCTGACAGACACAGCAAACCTTCTTGCCACAGCTCGCATTGATGTGCCATCCTGGATGAGCTGCACTACCTGAGCCACTTGTGTGGGTTGTAGACTCCATCTCATGCTACCACTAAAGTGAAAGCACCGCCAGCATTCAAAAGTGACCAAAACATCAGCCAGGAAGCATAGGAACTGAGAAGTGGTCTGTGGTCACCACCTGCAGAACCACTCCTTTATTGGGGGTGTCTTGCTAATTGCCTATAATTTCCACCTGTTGTCTATTCCATTTGCACAACAGCATGTGAAATTTATTGTCAATCAGTGTTGGTTCCTAAGTGGACAGTTTGATTTCACAGAAGTGTGATTGACTTAGAGTTACATTGTGTTGTTTAAGTGTTCCCTTTATTTTTTTGAGCAGTGTTTTTGAGCATTTTTGTTTCATCAGATCAGTACAATCTTTGTCCCCATGTGCAGTTGCAAAACGTAGTCTGGCTTTTTTTGGTGGTTTTGGAGTCGTGGCTTCTTCCTTGCTGAGTGGCCTTTCAGGTTATGTCGATATATAGGACTCGGTTTACTGTGGATATAGTTACTTTTGTACCCGTTTCCTCCAGCATCTTCACAAGGTCCTTTGCTGTTGTTCTGGGATTGACTTGCACTTTTCACACCAAAGTACGTTCATCTCTAGGAGACAGAACAGGTCTCCTTCCTGAGCGGTATGGCGGCTGCGTGGTCCCATGGTGTTTATACTTGCGTACTATTGTTTGTACAGATGAACATGCTACCTTCAGGTGTTTGGAAACTGCTCCCAAGGATGAACCAGACTTGTGGAGGTCTACGATTGTTTTTCTTAAGTCTTGGCTGATTTATTTTGATTTTCCCATGATGTCAAGCATAGAGGCACTGAGTTTGAAGGTAGGCCTTGAAATACATCCACAGGTACACCTCCAATAGGCTAATTGACATAATTTGAGTCAATCAGAAGCTTCTAAAGCCATGACATAATTTTCTGGAATTTTCCAAGCTGTTTAAAAGGCACAGTCAACTTAGTGTATGTAAACTTCTGATCCACTGGAAATGTGATACAGTGAATTATAAGTGAAGTAATCTGTCATTAAAACGAGTTTTAATGACTCAAACCTAAGTGCATGTAAACTTCAACTTACTGTATCTGAAAGCGTAATAACCATCATGAACCATAAATTCAAACCAGAATGCAGAGAAGTCCTCACTACCATCACACCTATTCAATTCCTCCTACCACAAAGCAATTATCACAGCAACATGTGTAATTTTATGTAACAACGAGTCACTTTCTCCTAAAGTCTGTATTTGGGGTATTTGTTTTCCAATTAGTTAAAATATCAGAGAAAACACTTTACACAAATGATGACATGCATCACATTCATGTCCGTAAAGGATTATTGCGGCGGAGGAGGAACAACAGAAAGGGGGAGGAAATAATATCACTAGCATTAGCGTCAATGCTAATCATATCAGTGGCTTTGTTGATGAAAGCAGATTGTGCGTCGCAGATGGGGGGGGGGGGGGGGTCCTGGGGAAAGTGGCTACTATTATACACCAGGCCCAGATTCCCGCCTGGCTGAATTCAACATGACAAGTTAGTGTTGGTCATGCCGTTTTAACAACTGGTCACTTGCACCGTTTAGAGTCCACAGTAGAACTCAGACAATAAGGGGGAAACACTACTTAATTTTAAGAGGATTAGAGGCCGTTTTCATTAGCTTTTAGCTACTGGATGTGAGGAGAGAAACCATGGCCTTGGAGTAATGCTCAAATACTCTGACGTGGTCCATTTTTCATTTAGCTTACATCCACATCGGAGCCAAGGGGGAAGTTAAACCTTGTCACGCTGCTCTTACATTCCAAGTCGAGTGAATCATAACTCCCTCATAAGAGATACATCTTAGCTGACATTTCCTAAGTCAACAAGGACTCTATTCAACAAAAAAAACACAAATAAATAAATAATTGGTCATGGCCATTGTTATTCAAGCGTAAAGATCAGCAAATACCAAACTGTGGCAAGGAGAATAGGAATTTCATTGACTGGGTGGGAGCGGATATGCTGCCCATATGACTAATTTCTAATGCATCTGCGACTCTAGAACACAATACTGTTTTTCTGAACTTGAATGGCGTTTTTTTTTTTCAAGTGTTGACGATTCCACATGGACTGCATCTTTACATGATTCAGTGCTGACTCACTGTAACAAGTCATATCAATAAGTAGAGAAATGTCAATATATTCCCTTCCGCATGAATTCATACAGTATTAGGCACACACAAAACCCCAATGAAAGGCCGTCAATAGTTTACAAACCTGTAGGAGGCGGAAGTATCCAGGGGTCAGCCTGCCCAGTCTGATGATCATGTCTGTAGTGGGTCTGGGGTTGGTTTCTTTGCACGGTGTGTTGATGCAGCTCTGGTCTGGAGACCTGAAGAGAAAGAGATAATGGAGTCACTCCATCGGCCCACTAAGCCAATAGGAAACCATAATTCATCCCATGTGTAGAGGCATACCGATGCCTCAATAAAAAAAAAAGTGTTTTTAGAACCATCCAAGTAGAAGACAATAGCATCAAACTAAACTTTGTTGAACACTGAGGAAGACAAACGTGTGCTTACAAATGAAACCAAAGCCTATCTTCAAGTTTGATACCGGCGACAGACTGGCATTATGAGAAACGAGGCAGTTTTCTATGCTTGCAAATAAACTCAAACCATCTGAACGGCTTTGAGGAAGGGAACAGTTCTTGCCTGAGGCGAGGACTATGAACAAACCCAGTCTCCCTGATCCGGTCATGTCCAGTGCAGTCTAGTCTAGTTGCAGACAAACCCATCCAGAAAAGAGTGCCATCGTCAGAACTAATATCTGGTCTGGTTTTGGACCTGACACCATTTCTCAGAACCTTTAAAAGAAATGTAATAATAATCTCCAATCGACATGCCTGAACTAGATCTGACGAGGGAAACAATGCTGCTATTCACAAAGCCGCAAACTTGGACTCGAGTCGAAAAACGTTACATTCATTCAGCCTCTGAAGATATCACATGTAATGAGAGGTCATCTTGATTGTTATCATGCCAATTTAAGGAATTCCCTCAACACTAAATTCAGGACAATATTACAGATCTTATTCAAAAGTGACAACCATAATTGGAAAGAGCCCAGTTCTATCCTTTAAAAAAAAAAGTGTTCAATTGTATTTTTTCTTTACTTCCAACTGCTCGAGTGGCTTGCTTTGAAGTACATTCCTGCGAGATGCGGAAAACTGAGCGATAGTGCTCCAACTCACAAGTCAAGTAAACAGGACCAGCTGTGTGTGGTGGTGGGGTGTGGGGGGGCACACCACCACTAAAGAGATCCTAACTAACTCATTATGCCACCATCTAAATGCATCTCTCCATGACCAATAACATGGGTCTTATGTCGAAGTTCACCGCATCAATAACAACAATTTCACTGGGGAGGCAAGGGGAAAAGCTGGCAGTGTGCAGGGAAGGTAGAAACGTGAGGGATTCATATGCCAACCTGGTTGCGATTACACCCTTTTGGTCAGGCAAAAAGGAGGAATGCGGCAAAAAATGACTTGAAATTCAGGGTTTCCGACTTGCTCCAGGGGAAAAAGGCGGTCCGGAATGCAGTCGTGAAAAAAAAAGTTGGATCCTCCACACCTTCCACAGGCTCTGTGGTGGTAAAGATCCTGTGGCTGCTACTCCAACTGGCCAGTCTAACCTCCAACCATCTAGCGCCCAGCCAACCAAAGAGCACCTGGTAGTTTGGGTACCCAACAGTGTGACGGGAGAACTACTGAGAAAGCTTCAGCTTTGTGCTCCGCCCTTTTATATAGCCCGGTCTCACCCAACCAGATCTGCAGACTTGCCCAACACACACACACACACACACACACACACACACACACACACACACACACTGTCACACACAGCTGAAATGCATCAATCTCTGTGGCTTGCGCTCTAACACACATAAGCCCAACCCACCTCCCCATAGTGTAAAAACTCTTTGCGATCTGTCAGATGGTATTTGCTCATCCAGCCAACAAAGTGGAAAGAGAGAAAAAAATACAAATAAAGAGTTCATAAGCTTAAAAGGCACACGTCTAAGGGAACATGCGTGTCAACGCATTGGATTATGTAACAACGTTGACCTGCCCTCAGGAATGATATGTGAGAAAGATCAGGATTTGCCTTCCAGAACTGACCACTCCTTGTTCATGTTGACTCGGAAGAACAGCATCGTTCACATTAGTGGGTAATTTCGCCTTTATGATTGTGGAGTCATGGAGTTTGTTTTGGTGTTACATAAACTCCTTCCATTTCACTGGGCTAAGAGTTTCAGTTTCTCTTCCAGAAATCTTCCAAACAATTATGAAACGAATGTTTACGTCACCAGAATCTTACTTTTAATTATGTCCATGGCTTCATGCCAAATTGTGGCATTGCTTGACATCCATACTGTTAAATGGACAATGACCTCACAGCCTTGTAGTAGTATCCCATCATCATGCCATGCTAGATCAATGTCCCTTTGGGAAATGCTATTTGATGTGTTCTATATCTTTGAAGGTTTCCTTCACTACTCAACTATCAAAAAATGTGTTACTACAGAGATTCATGGCCAATCACCTTGTGGCCAAGATCACACAGTAGACCAATCCAAAGCTTTCTTTTAAATCTGTCAGCAAAGCAGGGGTCCGATAAACAACCTTAAAATAAAGTAATCTGATTGTTGGGTCTCCTTTCAAATAATCCGATGAGGAGATTAAATTAAGTCAATCTTTGGCTTTGAACAGGTTCTCGGTCAACATTCTCAAAGCGAATAAAGAACATAACTGATATCAATTTATCCAATGTAATTTAAATTGACAAAAATCAGGGACACTTGTCTGGTAAACCAATTTGGGGAATTGTAGCTCTGGAACGTTTTGGATGTCGAGGTTCGGATATAGGCTAAATCTATTAAAAATATTAGTACAGTGAAAGAGACAGCCACCCTCGTCAATACATCCTCTCAAATGACATGACATTTCAGATCAAGCTATAAAATGCCTGCCCAAGAGCTGCTGTCAGACCAGGAAGAGAGGGACAGAGAGGCTATGGAAAAACACAAAGGAGATGGGATGGGGAGAGAGAGCGAGCGAGCGAGCGCAGCAGCAGCAGCCCTCCAAAAATATCTAATCTCTCTCTCAATTCAATTTAAGAGCTTTATTGGCATGGGAAACATACGGTCACATTGCCAAAGCAAGTGAAGTAGATAAAAAAAAAAAACACAAGTGAAATAAACAATACAAATTGACATTAAACATTACCCAGAAGTTCCAAAAGAGTAAAAGACATTTCAAATGTCTATATACAGTGTTGTAACGATGTGCAAATGGTTAAAGTACAAAAGGTAAAATAAACAAATATGGGTTGCATTTACAATGGCGTTTGTTCTTCACTGGTTGCCCTTTTCTTATGGCAACAGGTCACAAATCTTGCTGCTGTGATGGCACACTGTGGTATTCCACCCAGTAGATATGGGAGTTTATCAAAATTGGGTTTGTTTTTTAAATCTTTGTTGATCTGTGTAATCTGAAGGAAACATGCGTCTCTAAGATGGTCATACATTTGGCAGGAGGTTAGGAAGTGCAGCTCAGTTTCCACCTCATTTTGTGGGCAGTGTACATGGTCTGTCTTCTCTGGAGAGCCAGGTCTGCCTACGGCGGCCTCTCTCAATAGCAAGGCTATGCTCACTGAGTCTGTACATAGTCAAAGCTTTCTTTAAGTTTGGGTCAGTCACAGTGGTCAGGTATTCTGCCACTGTGTACTCTTTGTTTAGGGCCAAATAGCATTCTAGTTTGACGACAAATTGAGCAATGTGTCAAGTAATTATCTTTTCTCATGATTTGGTTGGGTTCAATTGTGTTGCTGTCCTGTGGCTCGGTTTGTGTTAGTGAACAGAGCCCCAGGACCAGTTTGCTTAGGGGACTCTTCTCCAGGTTCATCTCTCTGTAGGTGATTTTTGTTATGGAAGGTTTGGGAATCGCTTCCTTTTAGGTGGTTGTAGAATTTAATGTATCTTTTCTGGATTTTGATAAATAGCAGCCTAATTCTGCTTTGCATGCATTATTTGGTGTTTTACATTGTAAACAGAGGATATTTTTTGCAGTATTCAAATCTCTCTCAGACACAGGAGCAGTAAAACTGTCATTAGCTTCATGTTTCTGCTGCACCAGTCTCGTGAGCACATACAGCAAGCCCCCAAACTCACAGCCAATGACAGCCTTCCATAGCTCCTTCCTGCATCCTCACTCCCCCTACTGTTCCCATCAAAAACAACTCGGGGGTTTCTCCACTGAGGGATGTGGGCTGATAAATGGTGAGAGCTGGAGGCATCAGCAGCTGAGACTGTGCTACAGTCAGAGCTTCAATCTCTCCTCAGAGCCACCGATCTGATAGCAACGACTCCGCATCAGCAGCTGAGACTGTGCTACCGTCAGAGCTTCAATCTCTCCTCAGAGCCACCGATCTGATAGCAACGACTCTGCATCAGCATTACAGCACATCATAAATCTGATTGATTTAAAAGTTGTGTGATCTCCATTCTCCCCAGCGCTTACCGGGCTTAAAGACCTACCCTCCACATCACATGACCCTAGTGTGTGCACTACCGTTTCCATATTTACTCATTATGACCGTAGTGTGCACTACTGTTTCCATATTTCCTCATTATGACCGTAGTGTGTGCACTACCGTTTCCATATTTACTTATTATGACCGTAGTGTGTGCACTACAGTTTCCATATTTCCTCATTATGACCGTAGTGTGTGCACTACCGTTTCCATATTTCCTCATTATGACCGTAGTGTGTGCACTACCGTTTCCATATTTCCTCATTATGACCGGTGTGCACTACCGTTTCCATATTTCCTCATTATGACCGTAGTGTGCACTACCGTTTCCATATTTCCTCATTATGACCGGTGTGCACTACCGTTTCCATATTTCCTCATTATGACCGTAGTGTGCACTACCGTTTCCATATTTCCTAATTATGACCGTAGTGTGCACTACTGTTTCCATATTTCCTCATTATGACCGTAGTGTGTGCACTACCCTTTCCATATTTCCTCATTATGACCGTAGAGTGTGCACTACTGTTTCCATATTTCCTCATTATGACCGTAGTGTGCACTACCGTTTCCATATTTCCTCATTATGACCGTAGTGTGCACTACCGTTTCCATATTTCCTCATTATGACCGTAGTGTGTGCACTACCCTTTCCATATTTCCTCATTATGACCGTAGAGTGTGCACTATTGTTTCCATATTTCCTCATTATGACCGTAGTGTGCACTACCCTTTCCATATTTCCTCATTATGACCGTAGTGTGCACTACCGTTTCCATATTTCCTCATTATGACCGTAGTGTGCACTACCGTTTCCATATTTCCTCATTATGACCGTAGTGTGTGCACTACCGTTTCCATATTTCATCATTATGACCGTAGTGTGCACTACCGTTTCCATATTTCCTCATTATGACCGTAGTGTGCACTACCGTTTCCATATTTCCTAATTATGACCGTAGTGTGCACTACTGTTTCCATATTTCCTCATTATGACCGTAGTGTGCACTACCGTTTCCATATTTCCTCATTATGACCGTAGTGTGTGCACTACCCTTTCCATATTTCCTCATTATGACCGTAGAGTGTGCACTATTGTTTCCATATTTCCTCATTATGACCGTAGTGTGCACTACCCTTTCCATATTTCCTCATTATGACCGTAGTGTGCACTACCGTTTCCATATTTCCTCATTATGACCGTAGTGTGCACTACCGTTTCCATATTTCCTCATTATGACCGTAGTGTGTGCACTACCGTTTCCATATTTCCTCATTATGACCGTAGTGTGTGCACTACCCTTTCCATATTTCCTCATTATGACCGTAGAGTGTGCACTATTGTTTCCATATTTCCTCATTATGACCGTAGTGTGCACTACCCTTTCCATATTTCCTCATTATGACCGTAGTGTGCACTACCGTTTCCATATTTCCTCATTATGACCGTAGTGTGCACTACCGTTTCCATATTTCCTCATTATGACCGTAGTGTGTGCACTACCGTTTCCATATTTCATCATTATGACCGTAGTGTGCACTACCGTTTCCATATTTCCTCATTATGACCGTAGTGTGCACTACCGTTTCCATATTTCCTCATTATGACCGTAGTGTGCACTACTGTTTCCATATTTCCTCATTATGACCGTAGTGTGCACTACCGTTTCCATATTTCCTCATTATGACCGTAGTGTGTGCACTACCGTTTCCATATTTCCTCATTATGACCGTAGTGTGTGCACTACCGTTTCCATATTTACTCATTACGAGAGATTTTCTTGGAAATAGGAGGGCCACCATTTCCATCACATCTTTGCAGTGTGGCTTGTAAACAAGGCTTCTGGACAATCAAAACCATTAGCACAAGCCATTTGAAGTAAATGGGAACCAACTGGGCTGGCCATAAGTGTAAACAGGCCAATTTGAATGCAGCTTAGAACACCTACTACCCAGAGTTGACATGTTAGTGGGAGAAAATCAGGCAGGGGGGAGTGTGATGACAATCATCAATTGGCATTGAGACAATGATTACGTAGATTAACGAATGAATGTAAAGATCACATAATGCTTGATGCTTCTAGGAATCTCATATATCAATACATTATCACCATATTGTGCACTCTCGACTCATGTGGGAGGGGTGGATGGGGGACGTGTAGTCTGATCGGAGATACAGCACCAGAAGTGAACATGTGAAAGGTTAGCTATCAGGTTAGTCCGGAGAAAAGGTCAAACTTATTCATAACTAGATTGTATAGTTAATGCATACAGTCCATGCATATAGGCCTAGAGGCATTCTAAACAAGAGCCAAATAGCTACTTTTAACCAAAATAGCTAGTACTTGGTGAGAGGTGAACATATCGGCCTTTTGTGCTTTTTAAAAAAACAACCAAACAGCAAATTCCAATGACAAACACCCGCGCGTGAAGTTATGCCAATCCCTGGCATGTAATTAACCGGAAACGCAGTTACAGAATTTCACATACCATGCCACCCCTCATCCCCCTATATGACCCCTCCCCTCCAGACATGCCACTGCCCTTTTAAATGACCACATTGTTCTCCTAGCTTTTCCCAGTCAAAGCCCCTACACCACCACCTCAAACCTGGAATGAAGGATCACTGCTGCCACCTGCCTCTTGCATGTGTGAACAACTACCATTACAGTTACAGTATTTACACATATAGTAGTACTTTTCTCAGTTAAACTAACAAAATGTAGTAAAACCTTTTTGATTTACAAAAAAAATAAAATAATGTATTGGTCACATACACATGGTTAGCAGATGTTAATGCAAGTGTAGGGAAATGCTTGTGCTTCTGGTTCAGACGGCACAGTAATATCTAACAAGTAATCTAACAAATCCCCAACAACTACCTAACACACACACAAAAAAAAAGGGGGTGAATGAGAATATGTACATGTAAATATATGGATGGGTGATGGCCGTGCGGCATAGACAAGGTGCAATAGATGGAATAAAATACAGTATATACATATGATATGAGATATGTAAGATATGTAAACATTATTCAAGTGGCATTGTATAAAGTGACTAGTGATCCATTTGTTAAAGTGGCCAGTGATTGGGTCTCCATTTAGCCAGCAGCCTCTCCGAGTTAGTGATGGCTATTTAGCAGTCTGATGGCCTTGAGATCTCTCAGTCCCAGCTTTGATGTACCTGTACTGACCTCACTTTCTGGATGGTAACGGGGTGAACAGGCAGTAGCTCAGGTGGTTGTCTTTGATTATCTTTTTGGCCTTCCTGTGACATCGGTGCTATAGGTATCACGGAGGGCAGGTAGTTTGCTCCCGGTGATGCGTTGTGCAGACCGCACCACCCTCTGGAGGGCCTTGCAGTTGAGGGCAGAGCAGTTTCTGTACCAGGTTGTGATACAGCCCGACAGGATGCTCTCGATTGTGGATCTGTAAAAGTTAGTCAGAGTTTTGGGTGACAAGCCAAATTTCTTCAGCCTCCTGTGGTTGAAGAGGCGCTATTGCGCCTTCTTCACCACGCTGTCTGTGTGGGTGGACCATTTCAGTTTGTCCGTGATCTGGGGGGGTGCGCCCTCTGCTGTTTCCTGAAGTCCACGATCATCTCACTCAGCGTCAACAAAATAAAGGAGAGGTGGTTTTCCTGACACCACACTCCAAGTGCCCTCACCTCCTCCCTGTAGACTGTCTCGCCGTTGTTGGTAATCAAGCCCACTACTGGTGTGTCATCTGCAAACTTGATGATTGAGTTGGAGGCGTGCATGGCCACACAGTTGTGGGTGAACAGGGAGTACAGGGGGGGGGGGGGGGTCTGAGCACACACCCTTGTGGGGCCCCAGTGTTGAGGGTCAGCAAGGTGGAGATGTTGTTTCCTACCTTCACCACCACCTGGGGGTGGCCGGTCAGAAAGTCCAGGACCCAATTACACAGGGCGGGGTTGAGGCCCAGGGCCTCCAGCTTGATGATGAGCTTGGAGGGTACTATGGTGTTGAATGCTGAGCTGTAGTCAATGAACAGCATTCTTACATAGGTATTCCTCTTGTCCAGATAGGGCAGTGTGCAGGCGAATGCATCGTCTGCGGACCTGTTAGGGTGGTATGCAAACTGAAGTGGGTCTAGGGTGGCCGGTAAGGTGGAGGTGATATGATCCTTGACTAGTCTATCAAAGCACTTCATGATGACAGAAGTGAGTGCTACGGGGCGGTAGTCATTTAGTTCAGTTATCTTTGCCTTCTTGGGTACAGGACCAATGGTATCTATCTTGAAGCAGACTGGGATAGGGAGCGATTGAATATGTCCATAAACACACCAGCCAGCTGGTCTGCGCGTGCTCCGAGGACGTGGCTAAGGATGCCGTCTGGGCCAGCAGCCGTTTAAATGTTTTACTCATGCCGGCCCCGGAGAAGGAGAGGGATGCAGCTCTTGTTAGCAGGCCACGAAGGTGGAACTGTTTTATCCTCAAAGCGGGCAGAGAAGGTGTTTAGTTTGTCTGGAAGCGTAATGTCGGTGTCCGTGACGTGGCTGGTTTTCTTCTTGTAGTCCGTGATTTCCTGTAGACCCTGCCACATTAATTTTTTAAAATTGTTATTTTACCTTTATTTAACCAGGCAAGTCAGTTAAGAACACATTCTTATTTTCAATGACGGCCTGGGAACAGTGGGTTAACTGCCTGTTCAGGGGCAGAACGACAGATTTGTACCTTGTCAGCTCGGGGGTTTGAACTCGCAACCTTCCGGTTACTAGTCCAACGCTCTAACCACTAGGTTACCCTGCCGCATACGTCTCATGTCCCATGTTTTCTGAAGATATTTTACACAAGAGTTAAATAATCTCATGAAATGCAATGCATCAATTCCCATCAAAACATTACCTAATAAATCTAGTGCACAGATCCAGGAGTTTCTCATAAAAAGTTACACCATATTTCATAAGCTGTTGAATCAAGATGCGTTCCATTTGAGCAGACCTCCAACAAAATGAAAAGAATAAAAATACAATGAATACTTTTAGATAAGCAGTGCTACAGGGCAATTGCTCTCAAAGTTGATACAACGTTTTTCCCCCACTAAATTAGTCTTTTGACCAATCACATTAGATCTTTTTAGAGCTGATCTGATTGGTCAAAAGATCAATTGTGGGGAAAGAATTGTGATATTGGGCTGCCTGTCTAAGCAGCCTAAGTGTTTCCATTCCCAATTTAAAACCCACACCTATTAAATTCCAAATGATAAGTAAAATTATTTATTTAACAATCGATTAATTTATCAAGAATATCTATCCAATTGAGCGGTTATACATTCGAATGACTTAAAAATCGGTATTGTATAAAGTAAAAATAAAAACTTTTCCTAGCGGCTTGTTGTTACCCAACCAAGTCATATTGGGGCGTAAACAATCTGTTCTCTTTCCCTCCAAATGTAATATAACACAATTCAACAAGTGTTCTACACCTCCAGTACGTGCTCATTTCCATTGTTAGCTAATTAATCATGGAGTCAACCAATTACAAACTATTGGAAATCATTTGTGGACATATTTAAAATATATTTAACAAAAACGAATTGTCGCGCAAAAGTTTCATTTAAAACCCTGTAGTTTGAACTGACCTGCAACTGCTCGGATTGAGCTGGTTGAAACGTGCCCAAACTATTGAAGGAGTACAAGCACACGATGTTCACGTATCAAGCTATATAGGAAACCAGGCCAGCCTATAGATACATGAGGTGGGTGGGGCAATCTGAGACATGAGCGCGCAAGACATTTAAGTGTGGGTACAAGTCGCACAGACCCGTCTGAATAGAATATGATCGCCTAGTGTGATCGATTACACGTATTTCTAGTCGGAGAAATAATGTTTCTTTATTGGTCATTAATAACTTCGTCCTATACATGAAAGTATTGTATTGCTTTCGTTGACTGAAAAAAGGTTATTAGGCCAACGCGCAACCGATAGACATTTAGCACACAAATGGTTAGTTTAGCGCTCTGCTGTGTAGGCTAGTTGTACGTAGTTGAACTCTAGTCTAAGGCAGGGATGGGCAACTCCAGTTCTCGGGAGCCTGATTGGTGTCACACTTCTGGCCCCTGGTCTAATGCCATGGTGATGGAAGACAGAAGCTCTACATTATTATAAACTGGGTGCTGATTGGCTGACAGTCACGGTATGAAAAAGAAAAGGGAGAGCCGCACACTCTAGGAGCTCAGATGCAATAATATAATAACCATCGTTTCGACAGACAAGCTGTCTTCACCAGGGTATACCACGGGTATGACAAAACATGTATTTTTACTGCTATAATTACGTTAATCGGTGTATTATGTAACCAGTTTATAATAGCAATATGGCACCTCAGGGGTTTGTGGTATATGGCCAATATACCAACTGAAAAGAAACAGCCACCGCAAATGTGTTATGAAACAACTGAACTACCGAGACCAATATACGGCTAAGGGCTGTATCCAGGCACTCTGCGTTGTGCCTTAAATACAACTACAATTGCTTAAATAGGCCTAAAGAAATGTTGAATGTTCATATCTATTCCTCTAGTCAACACTATCCTAGAACAAATAGCAGAACTCTCAGCAACCTCCATCTTCCTCTTTCCGTTTAGGTTGCTTTACCCTCTCCATAATTTGTTCTCCTTGTGTGAAACTTTCCCACTCCCTCCTCTTTCCAGCTAGTCCCCATTTGGGTAGTTACCCTCAAATAACTGCTAGTAGGCCTATGTGTATAGCTTAACATTTGCCATCCCCTCCCCCTTCATGCTAGTCACATGAACTCAGCGGAATGTATGGAGTTTGCAGGGTGGAGATGGACAACCATCCCTTTATGGTGTCTCGGTAGTTCAGTTGTTTCATAACACATTTACCGTGGCTCTGTTTCTTTTCAGTTGAAAGGCTGTTTTCATTCGTTAATTTACGTTTCTTGTCCATTAAGTGCAACCTGACTATAGGGAATTCCATTAGGCCTACACTATTTGAAAAAGGCGCACCCCGTCCAACGTGTGAGACCTGCGCGATAGAAGACAGCACATTCACTATCTCCTACCCGAATGATGGTGGAGTGTGAAATCTTCATCTGTTCATTTTGATACAGGCCAATCCCACATTTAGGTCCAACCCCTCTCGTATAGGCAGCGTCAAGGGCACATGTTGCTATGTTTTGCTTCTCTGCTGACTCGGATTTGTACTGTATACTGTACTGTGTAGGCTTGTGTTTTGGATAGCGACACTCACAGGTTTACATCTATTTGCCAGTCATATTGGCCCCCTGGTTCGTGGAGCGAGGGTTGTGTCTGTGTGTGACATCCCACTGTAGGGATAGCCTCTCCTATTTGGTTGAAAATATAGTCACTTGCCTCACTATTTTTCCTAATTCCCACGTTCGGGCGGAGAGGCTATCCTTCAAATTTACCAAAATGTGTTAGGGCCTAGCCATGTTGATGTTGCAAAGTTTGGTAGGCAAATGGTTGGATGTATTTTTTAGTCATAATAAAATGGCTATATATAAACTCTAAGTACAATGCATGTAAATTGAAAACACCAACATGTCTCTCCTTATGTCAATTCTAAAGTGCTGGCGATAAGAAAGCCATCTGGTGGATAGGTAAGCCACTGATTAAAGTCCCTTAATTCTGGTCAGACACTGCCCTCTATTGGAGGCTAAAAGGTATCACACTGAGGTCTCATGTCAAATTGAAATCATGTCAGATTCTACGGTGATTTCGGAAAGAATTCACATCCCTTCCCTTTCCCACATGTTGTTATATTATAGCCTTATTCCAAAACACAATACCCAATAATGACAAAGCGAAAACAGGTTTAGAAATTTTAGCAAATGTATAAGGAATAAAAATATAATGACCTTATTTACATAAATATGCAAACCCTTAAATATGAGACTCAAAATTGAGCTCAGGTGCATCCGCTTTTCCATTGATCATACTTGAGATGAATCTACAACTTGATTGGAGTCCACCTGTGGTAAATACAATTGATTGGACATGATTTGGAAAGGCACACACCTGTCTATTTAAGGTCCCACAGATGACAGTGGATGTCAGAGCAAAAAAACAAGCCATGAGGTCAAAGGAATTGTCCGTAGAGCTCCGAGACAGGATTGTATCGAGGCACAGATCTGCTGAAAGGTACCAAAAAATGTCTGCAGCATTGGAGGTACCCAAGAACACAGTGGCCTCCATCATTCTTAAATGGAAGAAGTTTGGAACCACCAACTCTTCCTAGAGATGTCCGCCTGTCCAAACTGAGCAATCAGGGGAGAAGGGCCTTGGTCAGGGAGGTGACATAGAATCCAATGGTCACTCTGACAGATCTCCAGAGTTCCTCTGTGGCGATGGGAGAATCTTCCAGGACAACCATCTCTGAAGCACTCCACTACTCTGGACTTTATGGTAGTAGCCAGGGGGAAGGCACATGACAGCCCGCTTTGAGTTTGCCAAAAGGCACCTAAAGGACTCTTAGACCATGAGAAACAAGATTTTCTGGGCTGATGAAACCAATATTGAATTATTTGGCCTGAATGCCAAACGTCACGTCTGGAGGAAACCTGGCACCATACCTACAGTGAATCATGGTGTTGGCAGCATCACGCTGCGGGTATGTTTTTTAGCGGCAGGGACTGGGAGACAAGTCAGGATCGAGGGAAAGATTAACGGCGCAAAGTAGAGATCCTCTATGAAAACCTTTTCCAAAACGCTCAGGACCTGCCTGACTGGGGCGAAGTTTCACCTTCCAACAGGGCAACAACCCTAAGCACACAGCCAAGACAATGCAGGAGTGGCTTCAGGACAAGTTTCCGAATGTCCTCGAGTGGCCCAGCATGAACCCAATCGAACATCTCTGGAGACCTGAAAATAGCTGTGCAGCAACGCCCCTGATCCAACATGCTAGAGCTTGAGGGTCTGCAGAGAATGGGAGAAACTCGCCAAATTCAGATGTGCCAAGCTTGTAGCATCATACCCTAGAAGACTCTAGGCTGTAACTACTGAGTAAACGGTCTGAATACTTATGTAAATTTAGATTTCAGTTTTAAAAAATATATACATTTCTAAAAACCTGTTTTTGCTGTCATTAGGGGTATTGTGTACATTGAGGGGGGGGGTGGTGTAATCCATTTTAGAATAAGGCTGTAGCGTACTTGGAAAGTCAAGTGGTTTGAATACTTTCCTAATGCACTGTATACCCCACAGCCATGCATTATTTATGGTCAAAGGGATTGGTGGTAGAAAAATTACAACACAGAACTGCCACATAGCAGAGAAAGCATACTTTTTCTGACACAGTAGCAGATGCTCTATAGACGGGGAATTGGTAGGTAATGCATTTTAAAGGCCTCAATATTGTAATCTAAGAGAATAGAATCCATCCACTTTCACCCTATGCATTTTTCTCACACGTAACACCAGCACGAGGTCCCCAATCTACAGATTGAGGAAGCAGTTGATGTCCCTGCCCAAATAGGCTATTGACAGGTCTAGAAAACATGTGGATTTGTGCACAAACTGGCATGGCAACTAACAAAGAATGTTTGATAATGATTTGCTGTGATATTTAACCAAATCACACAAACAGCCTTTTAATCATTTTATTCAAGAACATTTAAATTTCATAGGAGTCACAATAGCTCTTTCCACTGTTTTTACAGAACAATTTAATAAAATAAACAATAGAACAAATGATTAAGTTCACATTATTAATTTTGTGTGGTGATTTTATGTGTTGACCTAATACAAGTTAGTGATTACTTTCAAACTGTCTTATGTCTCCTGAATGAGAAGAGCTGATGTTGATTCAAAACATTTGGTAAGTAATTCATATTAAAAAAACTTAAAAGGAGTGGCAAAAACCCTATTCCTCTTAACATTTTAGAAACACACTTTAGCTGCCTTTAATGTTTGGATTTATGTAGGAAAATAACATTCAGCAGTTAAAAACAGGTTTAGAAGGGTATTTTTTTTGTGTTTTTTATATACTTGGACAGGATATGGACGGTATTCATTTAAACAATGCATAAAAATGGATATGAACATGAGAACCCCTTGGAACAGCTTCATTACCTCAAATGTAAGCCCACAATGAACTATAAATGATATCTTTTAATATAAAAAAAACTTGGTAAAAAATACTTATTTTAAACTGTACAGTCACCAAGTACACAGAATGATCACAACTTCAAACAGTTCTTCATTTGGCGTCTCCAGCGGCCTCAACTTTAGCCTAGAAATTAAGAATGGACTTATTTCAGACATACAACAAAAAACTTTGTATGCAATGAATAACCTTGGGAAGAAAGTTAATTTGAAGTTATTTTCAAACGAGAATAGAAAATAAGAAACCAACCATTTACGTATACTGAACTGCATCTAACCCCTGTATTGGCCTACTGTATTGTTATAGTGAAAATAATATTTTCTAAAGACCAATTATTTTTGTGCAAATCAATTAAATTACATGCACTAATTTATGCCAGAAGCAAATAAATGACATAGAACCAACACTATAATAACAGTGTAATAACAATTTCCACAGAACTGCTTGATTAATATCCTTCTACAATTCACAATTGAGTTGAGCGCCCATCAAATAAGTAATGCTTGTATGTACAGGTGGGCTGAATGAATCACATCTCCTAAGAGGTTGAATCCCCATCAAGGGGCAGTGTTGTTTTTTCCCTGGTAAGGGTAACTGATGTATTGCAGACAAAGTCATGTACAGCCTAAAGAGAAACCAAATCTAAACCCTAAGGGGCGGGGGAAGAATCACATTGAATAGAGAGAGCAAACAGATCCTTTCAGGAAACAAACCTCAGCCTTGGCGTCACCGTTCTCAGCGGCCTTCTTTCCCTTGACTGCCTTCTGAAGAAGAAAAAACACATTAGCCACTGACTGAAAGAGTAATTTTCTCTCTCCTCTCACTTCCTTCAAGATGTTATGCATCTTGTCAAATGCTCAGCAGTGCCAAAATACTTGAGATACTTTTGAGGCTTTCCCTCATGTGGCTGTTAAAAAAATAACAGGACAACTTCTGAGTTGATGCCAAAGGTCATGAATCAATAACGCTTAGGCTACGGGTTAACACAACTGCTAATAAACTCTAGATGAAAAAACAGCACATACTTTATTAATAAAAGACAGATGAAACAAACACTTAACATACTTTGGGTGCTGCCGCTTTTTTGGGTTTGGCCGCCGGTTTTGGCACAGGTCTCTGCCACAAACAAAAAACAAGACAGTAATTAGGGTAAGTAACAATGAGTTTGCAATACAAAGAAATGTACAGTTCCTAAAGTAGCCTATTTGAATGGTAATACTTACAGATGACAAACGTGCGGAACGTCTTGCAGGCTGAAGAAAGGAACACATTTTACATATCTAACCATGACTCAACTACTACTATAACGATCCCACTTTAACAAACTACAACTTTTAAAGCATAAGGAAGCCTTCATAAATAATGATTGCATAGATGTATCGGCAAATTATCATTCATAAGCAAATGTCATGCTTTATAACGCATTTCAAACGAGTAATGCCACATTTGACAAAGCGCCAACCTTTTATAGCACCCTTTATGTATAAAATTGTGTTTACAAATGATCTGTGAAGCATTTATGTAGACCAAATTTCTCAAGACTTTATGAACATCCTATACAGCATTTGTAAGCTGTAGTTCAGTTAAAGTGTAACAATTATAAACGAAAACACTAGTTAACAGATTAGAATTAACATTGTGAATATTTGTATGCATACCTCATCGCCCTTGGTAGCACTCTGAAAACAGTAGAAAAATGTTTAGAAACTGGGAGGAAATGGAATTCCTAAAGAACATTTTTAAATACGACGAATAATAAATAAATTCAGCTAATGTATCAGACAGTACTGCATATGCCTGGGTTGTAGAGCATTAGGTCGTTTTCAAAAAGTAAGGTAACTGGTGCGAATGCTATGTCCATTGTTGCCCGCTCTCATTCTATGTAGGGTCCCTTTGATCAAAATGAAGCATCACATTCCCAGAGAACATGCTGGGCTTTTGTAATAATGTATATTTTGCATAACGGATTACATACACCACAGTGAGCGAGTTAGATACACATTTTTGATGACATACATTTCCACTGTTCTAGGCTACTTCTGACTTCGAAGGAATTCCCGCGCATATTCAAATTCAAATCTGTCCTGTCACAACAGTCGGGCGCGCTTGGCACTTCCTTTGTTTTGCGTCAATTCGCGCTCGACAGCCGTCAACAAGATGAAGTTCGCGCTCAATAAATGTACCTATCAACATTATTTCGACGAAGTTAATGCGGTTAAAGATTCAGTAATATGTTTTAAAAAATGTATAACTTTAAGGTTCAACGATAAACCTAATAGAAAATGTCATTGAAAAGCACATATGCTGTTTGTGCGTTCACAAAGATGCTAGCTAATGTTGGCTATGCAAAGATGGCAGCCTGACGTTGAAATTAGCAGGGCTGGGGAAATGACTGAAGTTAACGTCAACAACTCTAGCTAATGTTTGTTGAAAAAAAATGCATTGGCAATGATTTAGTATTTACTGGTAAAAATAGAGGATTCATAAGATTGCATTTAAGCGTTGCGTCGGGTGCAAATGATTGAAAAACGACCAAGCATCTTTTCCCACCAATTTTTGAGGCTCACTGATTCAAGCCTGCCTCAAACATGACTAGAAAACTAGACACCGATAAGTTCTAAACTACTCTAATTAATAGTTAGATGTATGAAATACAGCAGTTGAGCCCCGCGAGCTTCTTCACAACTTCCAAGAAGCACCTAGCGTGTGATGCACAAATCGTACTTAGGTTGAGTGAATGAACTCGTCATAGGTATGCTCAATGTAGGACGAATAACCTTAATAAATATGGTTAATATCTTTACACTTTATTTCTTATGTAATTGTCCTTTTTTATACGGTTTATTTGATATATTGATGACTGCGTTGAGAGGATGACCCATTTTGCCGCCATTTCTAAACGACGACATACAGTACTGATGAAGAGACCAAATGCAATTTTAAAACGGCAAGATGCAAGTAAAAAAAACTACAAATATATTTGTTAGCCGGAAAATTAAGCATTCCTTACCTTTCTTTTAGGCATATTGATGATTGTTCGGGAATTGCAACACAATTCCAATTTTTTTTAATTTTATGGAAGTTGTTGGGTATCTCACTAAGCTCTTCTAGCCACGTTAGCAATGCAACAATGGTGAATGTAAAATAATGACCGAATGTAAAATATAAGATAGAAACCGGTTTGAACCAGTTTTTATATTTTGAAGTCAGACATTGGATGAAAACAAATCACGTGTTTGTGGGCGTCTCCATATTCTTAAAGAGAGAGTGAATAGAAAATACCACCGCTGTAACGAGGTGGCGTGGTTTCTGCAGGATCTGCAGACTGCAGCAAAGACAGTACAGTATGAAGATATGGATAAACTGCTTCTCCAATAAAAATCCCCGATCACGCTTGTAGGCGACCGCGGCTAGCTAAACTCAGGCGCCGAAACACGTAATCGGGTCTAAGGTTCGTCTCGCGCCGAACTGCGCATTTGCAGGCAATCAAATCAAAGGTACCCATTCCATTCAGTTGTGTCAGTTGGTCAATTTCACGAAGTTGGAGTAATAACATGCTCAACTACTTAATACATTGGGTTGTGCCTATATTTCGAGAAAATTAACAACCAATGAATTATGTTTAACTTCTGTCATTGACTTCTATAACACCAAACCCCGGCCTTGTCGGCTTGATCTGCTTCGCAAGCGTTCCCAGCAGTCTCGCGATGTTGCGCCTCTGGGTTTAGAAACTTTATGCCTGCATCACCCCGTCAATGATCCAAGCAAGATACAATATAAAAGGTTACCTATGTTACAAATAATACATTTGGATGTACAATTTATGAATATAAGTAGCATAATGTACATTAAACTAAATGAACATAATCACGTTTATTCTGCAAGATAAAGAAACCTGGTAAAAATATAGTTTTCATGTTTTACATGTCAAATATGGGCATCCATGACCATAAAACAGTTATTGCACAATAACATGCATTGAAAATTTTACTTGACCAGTCCAGTACACATACACTATATATACAAAAGTACGTGGACACTCCTTCAAAATTTAATTTGGCCATTTCAGCCACAACCATTGCGAACAGGTGTATAAAAATGGAGCACACAGCCACACGATCACCATAGACAAACACTGGCAGTAGAATGGCCTTACTGAAGAGCTCAGTGACTTACAACATTGTACAACATTGATCTGCTGTTATTGTGAAGTGGAAACGTCTAGGAGCAACAACGGCTGACAAATCACACTTCACCATCTGGCTGTCGGACGAACAAATCTGGGTTTGGCAGATGCCAGGAGTACGCTACCAGCCCCAAAAGATTGTGCCAACTGTAAAGTTTGGAGAAATAATGGTCTGGGGCAGTTTTTCATGGTTCGGGCTAGGCCCCTTAGTTCCAGTGAAGGGACATCTTAACGCCACAGCATATGACATTCTAAACGAGTCTGTGCTTCCAACTTTGTGGCAACAGTTTGGGGGAAGCCTCTTTCCTGTTTCAGCATGACAATGCCCCCGTGCACAAAGCGGAGGGCCATACAGAAATGGTTTGTCGAGATCAGTGTGGAAAAACTTGACTGTACAAAGCACTCACCGTAACCCCATCGAACGCCAACTGCCTGCCAGGCCTAATCGCCCAACATCAGTACCCAACCTCACGAATGCTCTTGTGGCTGAATGGAAGCAAATGTTCCAACATCTAGTGGAAAGCCTTCCCAGAAGAGTGGAAGCTGTTATAGCAGCAAAGTTGGGGAATGAGATGTTCAACGATCAAGTGTCCACATACTTTTGGTCATGTAGTGTAGCTGGTGCTGTGGTAAATGGTGGTCTCCGATGTGTATCTCCTCTGGGAGTGAGTACTCCGATTACATTGTGAATATCAATCCAAAGAGAATATCCATGGAATCCATTTGACGGGCAGATTTTACAGAACAACTTATAGAATCATTAGCTCTTTACCAGACTTATCTTTTTATTAGACTTTGATCAGACTTAGAATACACACATAAATATCCCACATATAGCCCCATAGGGGTAAACTTACTCGTACAAAATAAGAAGTTTCAAACCACTCAGCCCTTTAGGGAAGAGATGGAGAGATGTGATTGCTCCCCCAATTCAAGATGGGGAGCATTGTGTTCCCCTCATCCCCTCTTCATGCCAGAGCAGCTTGGCTGGTTAAGTCAGTGAGGAAGGAGTCTCTCTTGTGCTGGAGTGCACCAAGGAAGTCCTGAACCCGTTCCTCTCGGCTGGCAGTGTAGTTGAGCAGTGCTTCCTGTCTCCTCTGGGCATCCAGGGGCTTTCCATTGCCGTGGTGCTGTAGGAGGTCTGCAACACAGGCCCGGTCTGCCTCATGCTGCTGTAGAGCCTGTCCCTCTCTGTGTTGATCTCTGGCTTTCTGCAGCATACATAGGGATCAGTCATTCAAGCAGACCTCAGTGTTCCACACAACACAGTAGTTTATTACAGGTATTCAGATGATCCTGCTAATGAATTCTCGCTCAATGCTGGAAATGCAACTTGAAATAATGGGCTAAACATTTGTGGCAAAAGTGCACACGCGTTTAAAGGTTGGGTAAATATTGTACGGTGGAATGTATGTGGGGGATGAATGAAGGAAAGAGAGAGTTCATACCTGAAGAGGTCTGTGATTGAGCTGATACTGCAGAATGGCATCACACAGATTCCAGAAGGAGTACTCTGGCCACAGGACTGACTGGAACACTAAGCAGGAGTGGGACGTCTACAGGATAGCACAGACAAAATAAAATATTACATTTGTGTCTGCAACATTCTATTAACATTGCACCCTACTGAATAATCCCCACAGGTAACACCAGACAGCCTACATTTACAAAGAACAAGTCACGAGGTAGTGGGAGAGGCAGCTAAACCAGAGGCTCCATTGTCTGTCACTGAAGTCACTGAACAGGAAGTAGGTCTTGTCCTTACCAAAGGATGCTAGGCAAGAGGCTAATCTCATTAGCATTCAACATCACGCTGGAAACAGCTAGCAAGGAGTGTCTTTGTCCTTACCTGCCACAGCAGGAAGTCACTGAGTCGCACCTCTCCAGACGTGCGAATGAGCAGATCAGGATTGGGGGAGTTACTGCTGTACAGACAATGACCCAGCAGGGCCTCCGACACATCACTGGACACAACAACCAAGACAAGACAATATTTATTTTACCTTTATTTAACCAGGTAGGCCAGTTGAGAACAAGTTCTCATTTACGACTGCGACCTGGCCAAGATAAAGCAAAGCAGTGCGACAAAAAACAACACAGAGTTACACATGGGATAAACAAAAGTACAGTCAATGACACAATAGAAAAATCTATATACTGTGTGTGCAAATGGAGTAAGGAGGTAAGGCAATAAATAGGCCATAGTAGCGAGGTAATTCCAATTTAGAAAATTAACACTGGAGTGAAAGATATGCAGATGATGATGTGCAAGTAAAAATACTGGTGTGCAAAAGAGCAAAAAAAAGTTAATAAAAACAATATGGGGATGAGGTTGGTAGTTGGATGGGCTATTTACAGATGGGCTGTGTACAGCTGCAGCGATCGGTAAGCTGCTCAGATAGCTGATGCTTGAAGTTAGTGAGAGAGTTAGAAGTCTCCAACTTCAGCGATTTTTGCAATTCGTTCCAGTCATTGGCAGTAGAGAACTGTAAGGAAAGGCGGCCAAATGAGGTGTTGGCTTTGGGGATGACCAGTGAGATATACAGTGGGGGAAAAAAGTATTTAGTCAGCCACCAATTGTGCAAGTTCTCCCACTTAAAAAGACGAGAGGCCTGTCATTTTCATCATAGGTACACTTCAACTATGACAGACAAAATGAGAAGAAAAATCCAGAAAATCACATTGTAGGATTTTTAATGAATTTATTTGCAAATTATGGTGGAAAATAAACTTTTGTTATTGACCAAATACTTATCTCAATACTTTGTTATATACCCTTTGTTGGCAATGACAGAGGTCAAACGTTTTCTGTAAGTCTTCACAAGGTTTTCACACACTGTTGCTGGTATTTTGGCCCATTCCTCCATGCAGATCTCCTCTAGAGCAGTAATGTTTTGGGGCTGTTGCTGGGCAACACGGACTTTCAACTCCCTCCAAAGATTTTCTATGGGGTTGAGATCTGGAGACTGGTTAAGCCACTCCAGGACCTTGAAATGCTTCTTACGTAGCCACTCCTTCGTTGCCCGGGCGGTGTGTTTGGGATCATTGTCATGCTGAAAGACCCAGCCACGTTTCATCTTCAATGCCCTTGCTGATGGTGATGTTTTCACTCAAAATCTCACGATACATGTCCCCATTCAATCTTTCCTTTACACGGATCAGTCGTCTTGGTCCCTTTGCAGAAAAACAGCCCCAAAGCATGATGTTTCCACCCCCATGCTTCACAGTAGGTATGGTGTTCTTTGGATGCAACTCAGCATTCTTTGTCCTCCAAACACAACGAGTTGAGTTTTTACCAAAAAGTTATATTTTGGTTTTATCTGACCATATGACATTCTCCCAATCTTCTTCTGGATCATCCAAATGCTCTCTAGCAAACCTCAGATGGGTCTGGACATGTACTGGCTTAAGCAGGGGGACACATCTGGCACTGCAGGATTTGAGTCCAGGGCGGCGTAGTGTGTTACTGATGGTAGGCTTTGTTACTTTGGTCCCAGTGTAACGGATGTGAAACGGCTAGCTTAGTTAGCGGTGCGCGCTAAATAGTGTTTCAATCGGTGACGTCACTTGCTCTGAGACCTTGAAGTAGTAGTTCCCCTTGCTCTGCAAGGGCCGCGGCTTTTGTGGAGCGATGGGTAACGATGCTTCGTGGGTGTCAGTTGTTGATGTGTGCAGAGGGTCCCTGGTTCGCGCCCGGGTATGGGCGAGGGGACGGTCTAAAATGATACTGTTACACCAGCTCTCTGCAGGTCATTCACTAGGTCCCCATGTGTGGTTCTGGGATTTTTGCTCACCGTTCTTGTGATAATTTTGACCCCACGGGGTGAGATCTTGCGTGGAGCCCCAGATCGAGGGAGATTATCAGTGGTCTTGTATGTCTTCCATTTCCTAATACTTTAGTTATAATAGTTGATTTCTTCAAACCAAGCTGCTTACCTATTGCAGATTCAGTCTTCCCAGAGTGGTGCAGGTCTACAATTTTGTTTCTGGTGTCCTTTGACAGCTCTTTGGTCTTGGCCATAGTGGAGTTTGGAGTGTGACTGTTTGAGGTTGTGGACAGGTGTCTTTTATACTGATAACAAGTTCAAACAGGTGCCATTAATACAGGTAACGAGTGGAGGACAGAGGAGCCTCTTAAAGAAGAAGTTACAGGTCTGTGAGAGCCAGAAATCTTGCTTGTTTGTAGGTGACCAAATACTTATTTTCCACCATCATTTGCAAATAAATTCATTAAAAATCCTACAATGTGATTTTCTACCCTCATTTTGTCTGTCATAGTTGAAGTGTACCTATGATGAAAATTACAGGCCTCTCATCTTTTTAAGTGGGAGAACTTGCACAATTTGGTGGCTGACTAAATACTTTTTTGCCCCACTGTACCTGCTGGAGTGCGTGCTATGGTTGGGTGTTGCTATGGTGACCAGTGAGTTGAGATAAGGCGGAGCTTTACCTAGCAAAGACTTATAGATGACCTGGAGCCAGTGGGTTTGTGGCGACGAATATGTAGCGAGGGCCAGCCAACGAGAGCATACAGGTTGCAGTGGTGGGTGGTATATGGAGCTTTGGTGACAAAATGGATGGCATGGTGATAGACTGCATCCAGTTTGCTGAGTAGAGTGTTGGAGGCTATTTTGTAAATGACATCGCCGAAGTCAAGGATCGGTAGGATAGTCAGTTTTACAAGGGTATGTTTGGCAGCGTGAGTGAAGGAGGCTTTGTTGCGAAATAGGAAGCCGAATTCTAGATTTAATTTTGGATTAGAGATGCTTAATATGAGTCTGGAAGGAGAGTTTACAGTCTAGCCAGACACCTAGGCATTTATTGTTGTCCACATATTCTAAGTCAGAACCGTCCAGAGTAGTGATGCTAGTCGGGCGGGCGCGGGCAGCGATCGATTGAAGAGCATGCATTTAGTTTTACTAGCATTTAAGAGCAGTTGGAGGCCACAGAAGGAGTGTTGTATGGCATTGAAACTCGTTTGGAGGTTTGTTAACACATTTGTCCAAAGAAGGGCCAGATGTATACAGAATGGTATCGTCTGCGTAGAGGTGGATCAAGGATTCACCCGCAGCAAGAGCGACATTGTTGATATATTCAGAGAAAAGAGTCGGCCCGGAGAATTGAACGCTGTGGTACCCCCATAGAGACTGCCAGAAGTCCGGGCAACAGGCCCTCCGATTTGACACACTGAACTCCATCTGAGAAGTAGTTGGTGAACCAGGCGATGCAGTAATTTGAGAAACAATAGAAACGCTCAGAAAACAAATCTCTGATAATGCAAATTGAACAATTACATTTGAGAGGGCCATGAATGCACTCTTATGTAATATTAACCTCCTGAATCGCTGTTGAAGTAGTTTACCTGGATTTGATAAGTCCCTGCTCCACGCCCCAAGCCATCTCTCTGACGGCATTAGCGATTTCATGTCTTGAGGTGTAGGCAAAGCACACGTTCAGAAAGCATCTGTTGGCAAAAGAGGGTGGGCCGTTAATGAATGAGTTATTACAGCTGTAAGTAGCCACTCCTGAAGACAGATGACTGAACAGAAGCCCATGTGTTGTTTTATGCATAGAGAAATTGCATTGCATTATAAACAACTGAAGTCCAGCATCTGCAATAATCCTTGGTGCATTTGTCAAAAATGCAATGTTTTTCAGATGGCTGCACACAAGCTCACAGCCACCTCAGAGAAGTGAGGAGCAGCAGGATGATGAGGTGGCGATGCCTACTTGTTATGAGTCCTGGTGGCCACCACAGCCCGGGCTATGTGCTGCTGCAGGTCCAGAGGCAGTAGAGTCAGGTCTCCCAACACCCGAATGCACACCCCATGCTTCTCTAGATTCTCCCTGGATTGGAAGAGAGCAGACATGACCAAGTCAGGGTGGCTTTTGCCCCCCCCCCCCCAAAAAAGAACAGCTGATATATAAAACTGTTGCTGGCCACAATGACCAGTAGGAAAAAAATCCCATTGTAAAATAATTTATGGAAATACCGGTTGGTCTATAGGTTAATTTGCATAATTGAGTGGAATTAAATTGGTGTGTATTTTCGTTAGTTGTTGGATTAATAAAATACTATCACATGCACACAGCATAAAGATGCTATTTTGAGGGGGATGTCTCCTGCAGCAACTCAGCTGGTTGTTGTATTTATAAGCCCATTCATTGCACAACAATTCTAAATGCAATCCCATGTAATATATATATATATATATATATATCAACTGATAATTGAAGCGCGTCTCCCATTCAGCATTTAAGTGCAGGCAACAGGATATCAGCGCTTCAACATGTAAGAGGGAGGCAGTACGCATTTTGAAAACATCCTTAAATTGTTTGAACGGCGCACACAGATTTGGCCGTCATTGTAAATAAGAATGTGTACTTAACTGACTTGCCTAGTTAAATAAAGGTTAAAAAAAAAAGAAGATTGCTGCAATGTAGCCTATAGGCAAAATCCGACCACGGAAACGTGGACACAATTATTTTACAAATACTTAATTGACAGCGCGCGATTTTCAAGTTTGGGGAAGCTTACAATTTATGCAACCATTTCTAGCAATTCTGATTTTCATATGCGCATTTTCGTGTTACAGTTTCATTTCAATAATAACGTTTTCGTTTCTCAAAATCAGTCACGTGTTTAAATCATACAACTCCCGAGTTAAACATTCTACTAATGCGAGAGCACCAGCCTCTGCCATATGGACACATTGATGATCCATTGGTCGGCTAAAGAAACGAGCGCACTGAACTCATCGCCTAATCAACTAAGTAAAAATACATAGTCGACTAAATAAAAACATACAATATGACACATTAATGTTCTTTCAAAGCACATTAATCTCTCTACTCAGACTCTCCTGCCTCCCTTTCTATCTTCTTGACTTGAGCCATTGTAAAGTGCAACATTTGTATCAAACCAATCAACTGTGTCTGGCCGGAAGATTTCTCTAGTGAACTTGCAACATTTTATCAACCTATTCCAGGCCCGTTTCCTGCGCTAGTGAGCTCGGCCCAAACAGCTGTTTTTGCCTAATGGAAAAGTGTTCAGGTATTTTATGAAGTTTCCACTGGTTATATGGGCTCATCAGATCCATAAAATGTTGCTCTTTCACACCGACGCTTGGTGATTATCGAGGGGGAGATTGTTCAAATAGCCTACCGTGAGGAACTATATTTTTAATAGTCTTCATTATCATTCGCAATGGATGTTTTAAAAAACGACTTCGTTGACTTTCCTGTATTTCCGTAACTTGTATGCGTTCATTAACAGGACAAAGAAACCAGACACATGCTCATCGCGCAAAAGAACATTACATTATTTTTTTTTTACTCAGAAATGATGTTCATGAAATGAACCAAAGCATGTTTCTCACAAGCGTAGCAGGTTGTGAACTCCGCAAATCGCATTTCCACTTCGAGAATGAGAACAGTAAATGACTAATTAATACATGCAGTAACAGAAATGTATGTAACCACATGACAGTGATTAACGGTACATTTACTACTGGTGACATACACAGCTTATACAAAACATTATGAACACCTGCTCTTTCCATGACAGACTGACCAAGTGAATCCAGATTAAAGTTATTATCCCTTATTGATGTCACTTGTTAAATCCACTTCAAATCAGTGTAGATGAAGGGGATGAGACAGGTTAAAGAATATATTTTTTTTGCAACTCAATATTAGGAATGTGTTCCTAATGTTTGGTGTACACATATGTAATGGGCAATTGATAAAAAAACAAAACAATCAAAGGGTAAACAATTCACACAATAAATGCTTAAGAATTTACGTGAGACAGCGGAGCCATTCTAGAAAGAGACTCTCCGACAAATACCCAACCCATTCTTCGTCTCAACATTTTCAATTATACCCAAGACACTTTATCTTCACACATATTTTAGATGCTATTCACTGACAACCGCAACTCAATAATCAGCTAAGCCTATTTCCCAAACGCGCTGCCCAAATTGCAAATATGCCTACTAGCTTGTGATTGGAATCAATCCACAGCTATTTTCTAAAGAAGATAATGATCCTCAATTTCTCTGTGGCTAAGTCATGCTTTCTACTGAAGTATTTTGAATGACTTGATGAATTTCTGTATAGACATAAGTAGTTTTTTCCCTCACATTTGGATCCTCTCTCATAAGCTGCGCTGTTTAGAATGGTGTTTTCCTGCAAATTCCATTTTAGCAAATGTTTCAAAATGACGTTTTATTGGCTGCTTCATTACAGGAGTTGCATGTCCTGTTAAGATGAATTATCATAATCTAAATGTGATTTCTGTTATTCTGAGCACCATGGGTTGATTCCCTAATGGTTTACGCACCCAATGCATATGGATCCGGCAAATCTCTGAAATGGCCGGTAAATTGACATTTTCCGTTGTCTGGCCCAAGTGAATTACTGAAACATCCTCCTTGTCGAGTTTTTAATTAAAGTGTCTGTAAAACACTTTCTGTGGAAAGATACCCATCATTTAGCAGGTAGCTATGCTGCTTTCTCTCCCACTCGCTGGGACTCCCACACCTATGCATCTTTAATGGGAGCACTCTGGCTCCTCGGTTCTGACACTCACTGTTCTTGTAGCAGTCTGATGAACTTCTGCTTGGCCAGCTCCATCAGGCCGTCCACCTCGTCTTTAGACCGCTTGAAGTTCTCGATGCTGAAGGCGTATACAGTGACCTCATGGATGCTCAGGTTCAGGCACCAGCGTAGTGTCTAAAGGAAGGAGCCACCAAGGTTGATCATCAGTAAAGCCAACAGAGTAGTATGTATTTCTAATGTACTTGGTGACAGCCCTATACAAATACATGTTATGATGGTAAATGGTGAAGAATATGGGTGAAGTGCATTTACCTACTTTTCTAAGACAATGTGAAAGCTCATGCAAAAGGGAAAGTATGAATGAGAACGACTATGATAGAAAGAACAATGACGACATCATGACACTGATGTCCCCTGGGAACCTCACCTCTGCCAGTTTGTCAAAACCCTGTGTGTGTCCCTCTTGGCGCTCCACATGACGCTTGCGGGCGTAGCGCCGGTTGCCATCCATGATAAAGGCCACATGTTTGGGCATGGGGCCAGCCTGGGAGAGACCAAGGAGGGGTGGATGGATTCCATACAGATAGAACCATATTACATATCATAAACATGTGGTTGTGATTCATTCAAATATCCTCAGAAGGGATGCATTTGCAAATAGATCACCATACCTTCAGTATGTTGGCTGAGAGCTTCTCAATGAGGTTCAATTCACCTTCCCTTATCCACGACATATTGAAAAACTCTAGACACCCCTGTGGAGATGCATGCATTACATCTTATTACATACATCAGAGATACATATAAACAGATACCTATAAACAAGCAATTTATGAACATGGTTAGCCGTTAGGCTTGTCTGACAAATTCAGCAGTCGCTGGTTTGTATAGCCATGGGCTGCATTAGAAACAGTAGTGAGGGGTATGTAGCATAGTTATATATAGAGCACAGGCCTAGTTCAGTGGGGTGCATCAACAAACATAATGGCAGTGCATTCATTGACATTAGTAGGATAAGGTGTGGTGGTTCCTTGCAATTTCCCTGACAAAGGACTTCAGAGGCCACTGCTTTCTAGTCTTGAGCTGTGCTACAGGGGCTTTTCACCACATACCAGACGTACAGGGAGGTCTGAAATTATTGACACCCTTGATAAAGGTGAGCAGAACTGACTGTATAAAATAAATAATTCAAACATGAGCTGTATTGTATGCTCCAAAACAGTGATATAATTTTATACTAATAAAATTGCTCAGAGAAAGAGATTTTGATTAAAAAGTAATATTTTTTTCTCAAAAAAGGTAGGGGTCAAAATTATTGACACCCCAGTTTTGAATACCTTTCAATACCTCAACTTGCAAGCAAGCATAATGGCACGGAGCCCTTTTCGGAGTACACATTGGGAGGGATCTTAGACCATTCCGCCATACAGAATCCTTCCAGATCCTTAATATCCTTTGTCTGCCCTCCTCAATAGAGCCCCACAGTGGAGGTGTCATAATACCCATAAAACCTAGCGGTCAAACAGGGAAATGGTTCTGAGAAAAACGATTGGAACCATTTCAATGTTTGACCACTAGGGTTTGGGGTATTATGACTCATACTGTGATACTCTATTCAAACCACAGGTTTTCAAATGGGGTTTAAGTCCAGAGACTGAGATGGCCATTGCAAAATATAGATTTTCTGGTCAATTAACCATTTCTTTGTGGATTTTGAAGTGTGGTTGTGATCATTGTCTTGCTGGAAGATTCACTTGCAGCCAAGTTTTAACCTCCTGGCAGAGTCAACCAGGTTTTGGGCTAAAATGTCCTGGTACTTGGTAAAGTTCAAGATGCTGTTGACCTTAACAGGGAACCAGTGGAAGCAAAATAGCCCCATAACATCAAAGATCCACCACCATATTTTACCGTAGTGGGTTATTTTCTGCTCATGCATTCTCATTTAGACACCAAATCCACCACTAGTGTGTGTGACCAAAGAGCTCTGTTTTCATGTCATCCAACAAATGTAAATGCCTGGAGTTTGCTAAACAGCACTGGTATTTGGATTGGAACCGGTGCATTGGTCCGATGACATGAAAATAGAGCTATTTGGTCATGCACCCACCAGTGGTGGGTTTGGGGTAATGTTGTCACGACACCCGAATTTTGAACTAGGTTTTTGCTCCAACCTTAATCAGGCTTAATCAGGCTACCAAAACAAGCTCTCCAGGAACAGGGTTGGAGAGCCCTGCATTAATGAATCAATGATATTCATACAATCAATATGACTTTGTTTTTACCAATCTAACTGCATAACGGTAATAATTTATTTGAATTGTAAATCGCTATTGATAAACAGGGTAAATCAAGATGTAGTATAGGCCTATTCACAATACAGGTGAATGCATATTCAATAGGAGTGTGTGCATGCATTGAATTATTGAGGGTTAAGGTTAGGTTAAAGGGTTAGGGTTTGCTAAAAGGGTTAAGGTTAGGCTTAGCTAACATGCAAAGTAGTTCAAAAGTAATAAGTAGTTGCTAAAATGCTGAAGTTGTCCATGATGAGATTCTAACACCCATCCACCTCGACCAACCCCCCTGCTTTCGTTTTTTCCTATCTTATGTAACCATACTAATTTGAGTGTCTTGGACTGACATCTAATCTATGAGACCAGTCTGAGCTACTGGTATCTTCTTGCATTGTAAAGTGTTCTAGCCTGTAATGAACATTGTTTAGCTAACAGTTGCAACATTTTCTACATTCCATGTTGCATCATTCAAGTTTGTTCACCATAAGCGTGGAGCTAGCAGCCAAGACTCCCAGTGAGTGCAGTGTTTCCTCAGGACAGGCTAGAGTTAGCAATGAGTAAGTGAAGCAGGCACGATGCGCTCGTGCTATAAGGGGACATCAACTGCGCTGATAGACAGACTTGATCCTCTCTCAATCAGTAGATGACGTGACACAATTTATATAAGTACTGAAACTTTTTTTCATGTTCTAGTTTTTTAAAAAGTACTGACGTTTCCGTTTTACCGTGCAACACTAGTTTGGCGTCAATTAGAATGCATGAGCAGTAAATAACCCCATACCTACTTGTAAAAATATGTTGGTAGACATCCACGTCATCGGTAGTTTTTGTTGGAGGTTAACTGCCTTGCTCAGGGGCAGAACGACAGATTTGAACCTTGTCAGCTCTGGGATTCAATCCAGCAACATTTCTGTTAATGGCCCAACGCTCCTACCCACCAGGCTACCAAAACAAGTGTGTCAATCATTTTGAACCTTAGCTTTTGAGGAAAATCATGTATTACTTGTTAAACAACCTTTCTTTCTCTGAGCAATTGTATTCGTATAATATAACTTACAAAACATGTTGAGCATACAATTGCCCAGTATTTAAATTATTTATTTTATAGTCATTTCTGCTGATCTTTATGGGTGTTAATGATTTCGGACTCCATTGTATCTGATTTGTTCTGATACATACGCCACTAGTCTACATGCATGCATGAATAAACGGGATATATTAACCAAATCATATTCTGAAAACTAGCTATATGATTATGCATCTCTGATTCATGTGGATCTGGTCTTGGATAGCTAGATAACGATATCATAGCTACTGTAGCTAGCTAGCTAACACAAACCGGACAGGGAGCGATAACCAATGATGAACACTGTTTGAAATGTACAAAGCAATTGCACTTTCACTAAAATGTTCGATTTCATTCATATTGTTGAAAGAGATCATGAATTATCAACATTATGAGCCGTATTTTTACATATTTCACATACCTTCCAACTCACAGTTTAAGATGACGTCCCCTTCCTTATTCGATGGAGTGACGTAATCAAAAGACCGACCACTTCCGCTTGGAACTGTTTGTACAGATTTCTCTGCATGT
Organism: Oncorhynchus nerka; assembly: GCF_034236695.1. Taxonomy (NCBI): domain Eukaryota; kingdom Metazoa; phylum Chordata; class Actinopteri; order Salmoniformes; family Salmonidae; genus Oncorhynchus; species Oncorhynchus nerka. The sequence goes on along the minus strand of NC_088398.1, from coordinate 23,796,410 downwards.
GGATTGACAGGAAGCTTATTCAGATAAATTGGTGTTCTGGGGTTCGAATATAATATTTAAATATTTACTGGATAGGTTTCAAATTGGACTCAGTGCTATCCGGGATCTTGGGACGTCCCTACTCCCCACTGAAGTGGGATTTAAAATAGTTAAGGTCAGGTAAGGGTTATGCTTAGGGGTTCCCCAAACTCGGTCATGGGGACCCCAAGGGCTGCACGTTTTGGCGTTTGCCCTAGCACTACACCGCTGATTCAACTAATCATCCAGCTTTGATTGTTTGAATTTGCGGTGTAGTGCTAGGGCAAATCCCAAAACGTGAACCCCTTTGGGTCCCCAGGACCAAGCTTGGGAAACGCTGGTAGGGTAAGGACGTCCCAAGAATTCCGGATAGCAATAACCATGTACAGCTCAGCTGCTACACCAAGATATAGTCGCCTCCAGTAGAGGGCGACTACAACAACTCGTCTACAGAATGCAACATCCTTCAAAGTCAAAGAAGAGGTTACAGAATTCGGGGAGGGGGGGCTGGTCCTTTTTTGTTCCGCTGGAGAATCGTGCTTGGACGGTGAGCAGGAGCATAACAGACCGATAAGAAAGCATAGCGCCACGGACAATCTTTTTAGGCCAGGCAAAGAGCGTTCAACCCGGAGGAAAGAAGACCGACGCAAGGTATCACACAAGAGCCGTTCAGCAGCGGTTCTTGTGTTATCAGACAGGCAGCTTTTGTCGTTACAACTCTGTGTCTGGGGGTACTGGAAGGGGTGGGGGTTTAGCGAGTACGGAGAAGACTACACGCCGAGAGGAGGGGGCTGGAAGTCTGCAACTCTTCCAGCCTGAAAGGGCCGGCGCTGTGACCATAGAACCCTGGACTGTCTAGTGCCCGCGCGGTTAAGTGGATGGGATGGAGCCGGGACCGTCTGGCGCTGGTAGGTCTCTCTCTTTTCTCTGTCAAGGGTTGAATTGTTTCTTATCTTCAGCTATAGCAGCTGATGGTATCATGCAATTGCCCACATTTTTGAAAACGGGCGTCATATCTGGTGCAGCATTCTCTAATGCTAGCTGGCTGGCTGAAAAACCCGTCCATCACAACGATTGTGGGTCTTTTTCAACCATAGCTCGTGCACTATACGAAATGACTTATCATAGCGAGAGACGGGTCTTTTGGTGCACTGACAATGTCCAGGGTCAGGGGCGGGGGCAGGGGGCCGTGGGAATCTCTGGCGTGGAGACACGAGGTAAAGCCCGCCTTCACTACTCAGCACCCCTCTCACTCACACACACCAAATACAAGACTGTCTGTTTTGTCAGTCTGTGTTCTACATACAGTTTTAGAATGATCGAAAAGTGCACTGATCCAAATGTTATTTATTCACACCCCACCAAAATGAAGCCACAATGAACTAACTCAAGTCTATGTGAACACCACAATTAGTTATGTATTTGAATACTGCAAAGAGTGGCTATTGGACTACCTCTTTATGATGTGATTTTTTAAAATATTATTTTTTACATTTTTTTTTAACTAGGCAGGTCAGTTAAGAACAAATTCATATATACAATGACAACTCACTGTTCCAAGGCTAACTGCCTTGTTCAGGGGCAGAACGACTGATTTTTACCTTGTCAGCTCAGGGATTCAATCTTGCAACCTTCCAGTTACTAGTCCCAACGCTATAACCACTAGGCTACCTGTCGCCCCAATATTATCATTTAGATTAGTACATGCTATAGAAATGAAACCACACCTCCATGGAACCCTCGGTGCCAACATTTTTACATCAAGGTCATTCCAATTGAATGTTCATATTGGGTAATGCTAGAGTTATTTACATTGGAATCATTTAGCAGACCCTCTTATCCAGAGCGACTTACAGTTCATTTATTCATCTTAAAAAAGCTAGGTGGGACAACCACATATCTTAGTCATAGTACGTAGATTTCTCCTCAAAGTAGTTATCAGCAAAGTCCGTGCTAGTAGCGGTGGGGGGGGGGAGTCAAGTGTCAGTGTTATTTCACGAAAGGCTAGTTATGGCATATCAAAAAGCACGTGGTGTTTCACTTTTGTTACTTAGTTCAAGTGGGCAGACAGGCATACAACTCTAAATATTATGATGACCTGTGATATTATGACACTGCGCTTTAGTCTGGTCTGAAGTCCAATCTGTGCATAATCAATGGTCCCCAGGTGTTAGTGTAGATCACAGTTATGTTAGCTAAAATTCACTGTCATTCAAGTGGAGTCGGCCTATCCTTCGACAGCTTGTTGACACTTAAATATGGAGTTGTTTGTGTTTAGGCAGGGGAGGGGGACAAACAGCTAATGACCCTCGGACCCGCCCATCTCCAGAAGTTTTCTTCTCTGACCAAAGCGACATATTCTTTGTTGTGTAATCTTCACGCAACTACATTGACTGACTGGCCTCCAGGTTTGGGACTAGTAGGATTTTACTGAACATCCTATAGGACACCATTTACACATTAATATTAGTCAGTTAATCAGTAACACTTAAAGGAAGATTCCACTCAATCTATCTTTTGGTATTTGTTTCATTAGTCCACTGTTGATCATATGATGCAAAACGCAGCACACTGGGACACTTTCTGTGTTTTGAAGGTTCTATATCTTCACAACTTGATGGCTGACATGCAAAACATGTTGGGACTGTATCAACAGTGGAGTAATGAAACGAATACCAAAATTATAGTTGAAGTGGTATTTTTCTTAAAATGGCTGCATTGGACCTTTAAATCTCAATATCAAAATCATTTCTGGCTAGCGATTAACTACCTTACTGTGATCGATTTCAATTCAAATGGTAAAATATGAACAAAAATAGCTTCTTGGAAAAATGTAATTGCTCAAGCAAATATTTAGCTAGGACTGACTGGGAGTGGAGCCTAATGGGAAGGATGTATAACCTGAAAAATAGCTGTTATTGGCAGAGAGAATGACAAACTGTCTTTGCTACTGGCCTATTAGCTTATAGCATCTGATGTCACAGGCGGTCCAAAAACCCCACCCAGCCAAACAAGCTGACATTTCAGACTGTCTTTTCAAACAGCTCTTACACTAAAATGCATTATCATAATTTTCAGTCTTTTTTTTTTTTCCAACCTCCGTGTGGAAATATAAAAAAACACAGTAAAATCACGTTTGACTGCACCGCCCCATTTAACACGGATTCTGTCCTCAAGACTAGAATTAAGCTACTAGACTGTTTTATACCTCTACCTCAGGACAGTGTTTGAATACTTATCTGAACCTAAACCTATAGATAGTTAACTCTTAGCTATATCACCATTCCAGACAACTATTAGACATGGGATCATCTCTAGTGATGTCAGCAGGAAATGGATGTGGGAATAGCGTGTGTGTAATTCCATGTTTCAATGATAAAGGAACCCGGCCTAAACCAGACTCCAGGGAGAAACACACACACACACACACACACACACACACAGTTGACGTGGAAAGGGCCCCAGTGCCAGGGAAAGACTGCTATTGTCTGGGGGATGTGTGATCTCTGGCTCCACTTCTCACCATCTGCCTCCACTGGGGTGGGGCGGGCTGCCGGTGACGTGTGTGTGTGTCAGTAACAAACACACCTTCAGTAGAATAGACCTAGTCTTAAGTGGTTTATCATGCCAGATTGCCAGTCCGTTGGCTGCTTTTTCAAGGCCGGTTGAGCGTATTCATCCTTGACGGACTGCTATGCTTGACTACAGGATTTCCAATGCTTGCCTTTTAAACCACAAGCTCTCCGCTCAGCTCAGCTATAGGCCTCGCATGTGAGAGAGGTTAATGACTGGGGAGGAGGCCGCTCGGACCTAATGTGGAAACACTAACGCTGCTTCCGGATGAAAAAGGCCAAGGTCCCCACACACACACACACTACCCCTCCACCCACCATCCCTCCAGGTTTCCTGATCTCCATGACAATGCCAGTGTTGCTGTGGAGTCTCCATGGTAAGGCTGGGAATGTTGGTGGGGGACCCCTGTGTTTGTGTGTGTGGTAGTGGGGGCTCTCCCTCTCCCCCCAGCCCCCCTGTCTGTGTGATGGAGGAGGAGGGCAGCTGCGGTCTTTGTTGTGATTGTGAGAGGGCTGTTCTCTGGGGAAGCAGAGGTTAAGACATGGGCTGGTCAGGGCTGGGCCCCCTCTCAGGCAGGGAGGAAGGCAGGAGTCTCACATTTTACCAGGCCGATCTCAAGTCCTACACCTGTTGAACTTCACATACTTGTTTTCCTCACTGCAATGCACTAGTTAGTGCACATGCACTTGGTATTGTATTCACTCTCTGCTCAGTACCAAAGTTTCAAATTATGCTTGAAAAGAGGCTAGCAGTAGAATTAATGGCAAACGAAAACATCTCAAATGCAGGCTTTTTGTCATCTTCCCGTGACCGTTGGATACCTATGCTACTATCGCTAACTAAGGCACATTTGTGATTGTTCCATCTCATGTAGGCTGAGGTCATTTTTTATACAAAATCACACTAGAAGCCCTTGTGAGGCTAGCCTACTCCTCCGCTAGCAGTTTCTGACCCTGCCTGCATGTTTAAGGAGATGTCTGTATCTTTCTGTCAGTGTCTGTCTGGCTTGGTGTATCCAGCATCGCCCTAATGTATTCTTTTTCTCTCTCACCCTGAATTCTCATTGAACCACCAACCACCCCTCTCCCCTCCTCTTTCGTTCACCCCCCCTCCTCTCATCCGAATCGCTTTGTTCCTTCTCCCCCCTCTCCCGCTATTATCCCTCATCAATATCCTCGTCTCGTGTCACCCTTTCACCACCCCCCTCTCTCTCTCCCATGTACACCCATTCCTTCATTCTTTATCCCCATATTTTGCTGCTCAAACTTTTCCTTCCTGTCCGTCTGTTGCTCTTTTCTTCCTCTCTACGTCTTCCTGTCTCTTCCTGACTCATCATCCTGCTCATGCCCCCTCTGCTCATCATCTCATCATTACATGCCCCCTCTCTGCCCATCATCTCATCGTTACATGCCCCCTCTCTGCCCATCATCTCATCGTTGCATGCCCCCTCTCTGCCCATCATCTCATCGTTGCATGCCCCCTCTCTGCCCATCATCTCATCGTTACATGCCCCCTCTCTGCCCATCATTACATGCCCCCTCTCTGCCCATCATCTCATCGTTGCATGCCCCCTCTCTGCCCATCATCTCATCGTTGCATGCCCCCTCTCTGCCCATCATCTCATCGTTACATGCCCCTCTCTCTGCCCATCATCACATGCCCATGGCCCTCTCTCTGCCCATCATCACATGCCCCCTCTCTCTGCCCATCACATGCCCCCTCTCTGCCCATCATCTCATCGTTGCATGCCCCCTCTCTGCCCATCATCTCATCGTTACATGCCCCCTCTCTGCCCATCATTACATGCCCCCTCTCTGCCCATCATCTCATCGTTGCATGCCCCCTCTCTGCCCATCATCTCATCGTTGCATGCCCCCTCTCTGCCCATCATCTCATCGTTACATGCCCCTCTCTCTGCCCATCATCACATGCCCATGGCCCTCTCTCTGCCCATCATCACATGCCCCCTCTCTCTGCCCATCACATGCCCCCTTCTCTGCCCATCACATGCCCCCTCTCTCTGCCCATCACATGCCCCCTTTCTCTGCCCATCACATGCCCCCTTTCTCTGCCCATCACATGCCCCCTCTCTCTGCCCATCACATGCCCCCGCTCTCTGCCCATCACATGCCCCCCGCTCTCTGCCCATCACATGCCCCCTTTCTCTGCCCATCACATGCCCCCTTCTCTGCCCATCACATGCCCCCTCTCTCTGCCCATCATCACATGCCCATGGCCCTCTCTCTGCCCATCATCACATGCCCATGGCCCTCTCTCTGCCCATCATCACATGCCCCCTCTCTCTGCCCATCACATGCCAATCACATGCCCCCTTCTCTCTGCCCATCATCACATGCCCCCTCTCTCTCTGTCCATCATCACATGCCCCCTCTCTCTGCCCATCGTGACATGCCCATGGCCCTCTCTCTGCCCATCGTGACATGCCCCCTCTCTCTGCCCATCACATGCCAATCACATGCCCCCTCTCTCTGCCCATCATCACATGCCCCCTCTCTCTCTGCCCATCATCACATGCCCCCCTCTCTCTCTGCCCATCATCACATGCCCCCTCTCTCTGCCCATCATCACATGCCCCCTCTCTCTCTGCCCATCATCACATGCCCCCTCTCTCTCTGCCCATCATCACATGCCCCCTCTCTCTCTGCCCATCATCACATGCCCCCTCTCTCTGCCCATCATCACATGCCCCCTCTCTCTCTGCCCATCATCACATGCCCCCTCTCTCTCTGCCCATCATCACATGCCCCCTCTCTCTCTGCCCATCATCACATGCCCCCTCTCTCTCTGCCCATCATCACATGCCCCCTCTCTCTCTGCCCATCATCACATGCCCCCTCTCTCTGCCCATCATCACATGCCCCCTCTCTCTCTGCCCATCATCACATGCCCCCCTCTCTCTCTGCCCATCATCACATGCCCCCTCTCTCTCTGCCCATCATCACATGCCCCCCCTCTCTCTCTGCCCATCATCACATGCCCCCACATGCCCCCTCTCTCTGCCCATCATCACATGCCCCCTCTCTCTCTGCCCATCATCACATGCCCCCTCTCTCTCTGCCCATCATCACATGCCCCCTCTCTCTCTGCCCATCATCACATGCCCCCTCTCTCTCTGCCCATCATCACATGCCCCCCCTCTCTCTGCCCATCATCACATGCCCCCCTCTCTCTCTCTGCCCATCATCACATGCCCCCTCTCTCTCTCTCTGCCCATCATCACATGCCCCCTCTCTCTCTCTGCCCATCATCACATGCCCCCTCTCTCTCTCTCTGCCCATCATCACATGCCCCTCTCTCTCTCTCTCTGCCATCATCACATGCCCCCTCTCTCTCTCTCCCCCTCTCTCTCTCTGCCCATCATCACATGCCCCCTCTCTCTCTGCCCATCATCACATGCCCCTCTCTCTCTCTCTCTGCCCATCATCACATGCCCCTCTCTCTCTCTGCCCATCATCACATGCCCCCTCTCTCTCTCTGCCATCATCACATGCCCCCTCTCTCTCTCTCTGCCCATCATCACATGCCCCCCTCTCTCTCTCTGCCCATCATCACATGCGCTCTCTCTCTCTGCCCATCATCACATGCCCCCTCTCTCTCTCTCTCTGCCCATCATCACATGCCCCCTCTCTCTCTCTGCCCATCATCACATGCCCCCTCTCTCTCTCTGCCCATCATCTCATGCCCCTCTCTCTCTCTCTGCCCATCATCACATGCCCCCTCTCTCTCTCTGCCCATCATCACATGCCCCCTCTCTCTCTCTGCCCATCATCACATGCCCCCTCTCTCTCTCTGCCCATCATCACATGCCCCCTCTCTCTCTCTGCCCATCATCACATGCCCATGCTCACTTTTCTTTCGTCATTACTCCATTTATTTCCTCATCTCCCATACCCACATCCCTACCGTTTCTGCCCTTGCCTAAACTTCCGACACCTCTGCCCCTCCAGTGCCCATGGGGCCCTTCCCCCCACCCCTGCAGCAGGTGTTCCAGGCACCCCGCCGGCCGGGCATGGGCACTGTGGGCAAGCCCATCAAGCTGCTGGCCAACTACTTTGAGGTGGAGATCCCCAAGATGGACGTGTTCCACTACGAGGTGGACATCAAGCCTGACAAGTGCCCCCGACGGGTCAACAGGTAGAGTAACGTGCCGCCCTACATAGTCTCGTGTACCACATCTGGTCCCCTGTGGGCAATAGCCTGGGGATTGAGGTTACCCAACTCGACACCTGTCACCCAGGTGTCCCCAACTATAAGTGAAGCAGTGGTCCACTTGATCGCTAACATTTCCCCAATGTTTTTAAGAACCACAGAATATGGACTGTAGAACTGAGCCATAGCCAGAACTCGGAGGAACACACACTATGTAGAAGTCTGTAGAGGTCAAACAACTTCTCAAGATGATTCAGAGAGAGACTCGCAGTTCATTGGCGCACCATGACTATGACTCTCTCGTCCCGTATCCACCATTATCTAGCCAGGATATGATTAATGGTCTTCGAGATCCACATTGTATGGTGGTCATCATTGGCCAATTCATTCTAAACCCAGACATGCGTTTCAATGGTTGGCCAATCCATTCTAAACCCCAGACATGCGTTTCAATGGTTGGCCAATCCATTCTAAACCCCAGACATGCGTTTCAATGGTTGGCCAATCCATTCTAAACCCCAGACATGCGTTTCAATGGTTGGCCAATCCATTCTAAACCCCAGACATGCGTTTCAATGGTTGGCCAATCCATTCTAAACCCCACACATGCGTTTCAATGGTTGGCCAATCCATTCTAAACCCCACACATGCGTTTCAATGGTTGGCCAATCCATTCTAAACCCCACACATGCGTTTCAATGGTTGGCCAATCCATTCTAAACCCCAGACATGCGTTTCAATGGTTGGCCAATCCATTCTAAACCCCAGACATGCGTTTCAATGGTTGGCCAATCCATTCTAAACCCCACACATGCATTTCAATGGTTGGCCAATCCATTCTAAACCCCACACATGCGTTTCAATGGTTGGCCAATCCATTCTAAACCCCACACATGCGTTTCAATGGTTGGCCAATCCATTCTAAACCCCAGACATGCGTTTCAATGGTTGGCCAATCCATTCTAAACCCCAGACATGCGTTTCAATGGTTGGCCAATCCATTCTAAACCCCAGACATGCGTTTCAATGGTTGGCCAATCCATTCTAAACCCCAGACATGCGTTTCAATGGTTGGCCAATCCATTCTAAACCCCAGACATGCGTTTCAATGGTTGGCCAATCCATTCTAAACCCCACACATGCGTTTCAATGGTTGGCCAATCCATTCTAAACCCCAGACATGCGTTTCAATGGTTGGCCAATCCATTCTAAACCCCAGACATGCGTTTCAATGGTTGGCCAATCCATATTAAACCCCAGACATGCGTTTCAATGATTGGCCAATTGAGCCGTCTGCGTTTCTTTCCTTTGATTGGACTGAGGATTTCAGCCGTTGTACAACCTCCTAGACTGTAACTCAACTGTTGTATATCCAACAACAACAAAAATAGCATCTCGCTCTCTTTCTCTCTCTTTCTCTCTCTTTCTCTCTCTTCTCTCTTTCTGTTACTTGATTAACAGAAAAGCTGAGTCAAATCCGAAGTTTTACTTTGCCTGATGAAAATGTTCCATACGAAGTACACACACCGAACACATCTTGGAGCTTCCTGCTTCGTTCTTACTTAGTAGGAGTTTTTTTTTCTTCTCAAACAAAGGGTCCATGCAGGCATGCCGAAAGGTCAACCCCACATGACCTCTCCTTTTCAACCCCGTCCACTCTACCCCCACACTTAGACGAAAGCCACGGCACCATGTATTCAGGGGTGCCGTGGCCCCACAGCTACCTCCCCTACCTCCCTTTGTCCTAGGGATTCCCCCACGACCATGAGACCATCACCTTTCACCAGCTGTATCCTGCTTGATCCATAACCAATCGAATCGGGTCTTTCCTGCTCCCCAAAAAAACACCCATCCAAAATCCAGATTTCTGATAGGATGTTGGGTTTAATTTGGACCACTACATTTGTTGACAGATGGTCGTCTTTTGTGGTTTTGTCACCTCTGATGGCCATGATGGTGAACCTGGTGTGTTTGACTCTGTGTCGCCCCCTGCAGGGAAGTGGTGGAATACATGGTGCAGCACTTCAAGCCCCAGCTCTTTGGCGACAGGAAGCCGGTGTACGACGGCAAGAAGAATATCTATACGGTGCTAGCGCTCCCTATCGGAAGTGAGAAGGTAGGCATAAGGGAGAGAAAGTGTGTCCTATACATTTTGAGCAAGTCCCCTTCTACTCCCGTCTGTCCATTCCATTTCTTTATCCTGTAACCCCCCCCTCCCATCTCCCCTCGGCCTACACTCCTCCATCGCTCCATTTTCTGCTCTTGCTCATCCCCCCTCTTTCTCCCTGAAGGTGGACTTTGAGGTGACTATCCCCGGGGAGGGGAAGGATCGTATCTTCAAGGTGTCTATCCGCTTCCTGGCCACGGTGTCATGGCGTCTGCTCCAGGAGACACTGGTCAGCGGGCGCCTGCAGGTTCCCCTGGACTCTGTCCAAGCCCTGGATGTGGCCATGCGCCACCTAGCCTCAATGAGGTATGGTACACTAAGTACATCCAGCAATGTACACACACACAGACAGACAGACAGACAGACAGACAGGCAGGCAGACAGAGAGACAGACAGGCAGGCAGACAGAGAGGCAGGCAGACACACACACATAGACAGGCAGACACACACACACACAGACAGGCAGGCAGGCAGACAGAGAGACAGGCAGACACACACACACATAGACAGGCAGACACACACACACACATAGACAGGCAGACACACACATAGACAGGCAGACACACACACATAGACAGGCAGACACACACACATAGACAGGCAGACACACACACATAGACAGGCAGACACACAGACAGGCAGGCAGGCAGACAGAGAGACAGGCAGACACACACACACATAGACAGGCAGACACACACACACATAGACAGGCAGACACACACACACACATAGACAGGCAGACACACACATAGACAGGCAGACACACACACATAGACAGGCAGACACACACATAGACAGGCAGACGCACACATAGACAGACAGACGGACACATAGACAGACAGACGGACACAGACATACACACACACACAGGCAGACAGACCGGTAGGAGGGCACACACAAATGCAAACACACACACTATGAAAGAAAGGGCAGAGAAGCTTGTAGCTAATTGCAAAGCTAGGATCTATGATGCACAAACAGGCAGAACACACAAACACATTCGCCACAGGACACTGTGTGGATATTGTCTTCAAACTGATTGAAAGGCATATGTTTGCCTTGAGGTGTGAATGTTTTGTTATTTTGGATTTTTAAAAAACAATAGCAAGACATTCCTATCAAACTTGTTGAACAGCGATTTAGTTTTAGATTCTATTATAGTTACAGATCGAGAGGAGACAACAGATGCCTGATAGCTGAGAACTTGTGTAAAGGTGTCACATGAACAAAATCTAATAATCAGACATTGACTTGGAGGCTTGACTAGATCACAAACACAAGCTGTTGAATCATTCTGCTGGACTTGATGTCTGCTACGCCTTATAGGTGACACAGAATTACTGGACATTGAGTCATGCTGTGGTGCTGAGACTCAAATGACTCATTCTCTATAATGTCATTTTTTGTCATCCAGGTACACTCCGGTGGGACGATCATTCTTCTCCCCACCTGAAGGATACTACCATCCCCTGGGAGGGGGGAGAGAGGTGTGGTTTGGTTTCCACCAGTCTGTACGCCCCGCCATGTGGAAGATGATGCTCAATATTGACGGTGAGTCGGCTGAGTCCCACCAGGCAAGATCTACTCGAGGGTATGACGTCACAGACCTTGTTGCATCGACGTGATGGAATGAAAATCTGATCACAAGAGGTTATTTGTTAGGTCTGCTCTTAAAGTTACATTCACAGTGGTCTATGATTTAACATCCGTTTTGTGTGGTGTAAAAATTCACCGCAGATCAATGCTTAGAAATGACTTCATTCTATAGTATTGGGGTTGTGTTCATTAGGCACCAAATGGAAGAAAATGGACCGAAACGGGCAGGAACTACGTGGATTTGTCCAATAAGAAAGTATTTTTCCTTTTCCGCTGAAACATTTTCTTCTATGTTTTCCCTTGCGTGTCCTAGCGAACACAACCCAATGTTTAGGAATAACACAATCCTATACCACTGGGCTCCGGTCTCCGCTGCACTTCACTTCCATTCAGACTGAATGCATTACTTCCTACTCTCTTTCTCCCTCTAGTGTCTGCCACGGCCTTCTACAAAGCCCAGCCGGTGATCGAGTTCATGTGCGAAGTCCTGGACATCCGCAACATAGACGAGCAGCCCAAGACCCTGACCGACTCGCAGAGGGTCCGCTTCACCAAGGAGATCAAAGGTGGGCCGTTGAACAGTGAGTGAGTACCTTCCACACGCCATGCCGCCTGCCTCTCACCAATGCCCCCTCAGACAATCCCCTCACGTCTCTTCCTTCTCCACCACTCCTTCCTTCCTTCTCCACCACTCCTTCCTTCCTTCTCCACCACTCCTTCCTTCCTTCTCCACCACTCCTTCCTTCCTTCTCCACCACTCCTTCCTTCCTTCTCCACCACTCCTTCCTTCCTTTTCCACCACTCCTTCCTTCCTTTTCCACCACTCCTTCCTTCCTTCCTTCCTTCTCCACCACTCCTTCCTTCCTTCCTTCTCCACCACTCCTTCCTTCCTTCCTTCCTTCTCCACCACTCCTTCCTTCCTTCCTTCCTTCTCCACCACTCCTTCTCCCATCACTCACTCACTCCTTCTCCCATCACTCACTCACTCACTCACTCCTTCTCCCATCACTCACTCACTCACTCACTCCTCCATTTCCTTTTCTCCACCTTCTCTTTGACGTTCATCCTAATGCATCCTTCTCTCCACCATGCCCCTTGTTATTTTCTACCCCAGGAGTCTCCCCAGAATGTTTTCAATTTCTATGATTGTGATGGAATGCACTATTATACGTTTTGTATGAGTTTTCCTAAAGAAATACATTTGAAAGGCCACACGATGGCGCTAAAGAGTAAAGCGTGAACGACTGAAACACTGGTGGAGCAGCGCCTCTGTGCACACAGCCTATGGGGAGAGCTCTGTCCTTCCCTTCTCCTCCACCCTCTCCCCATCAACGTCTGTCCCCGTGCCGTCACTACTGCTGGCTCTTATCTTTGTGTGTGTCTGTGCCCTGCTGTCGGTGGGCGTTACCAGGTCTGAAGGTGGAGGTGACCCACTGCGGTCAGATGAAGAGGAAGTACCGCGTCTGCAACGTCACGCGACGCCCCGCCAGCCACCAGACGTGAGTAGCGTCACACGGTTGACCCTACTGATGCTCCCCGGACAACGGATGTTTTGGGTGGATGATATGTCTGCGAGAAGTCCAATAAAAGTCATGACCTGTAAATCATCATTGTCAGTTGGGATATTGGTCTTTTGTGATTCTGACTACAGATATGGTCTGTGACAAGGATGGATATGTTTATTTTTATTGTCCACATTTTTTCTAGCGTTGAGTGAAGAAACCAGTGGTTTTCTAGAGGCGCTTGCATCTATGTGAGGCATGGGGTGACTATTCTCAGGTAGCTGTGTTAGTCATTTAACACCTTTATCACGCATTCCCTACCAGATTTCCCCTGCAGCTTGAGAGCGGACAGACAGTAGAGTGTACAGTGGCCCAGTACTTCAAGCAGAAGTACAATCTGCAGCTCAAGTATCCCCACCTGCCCTGCCTCCAGGTGGGACAGGAGCAGAAGCACACCTACCTGCCCCTGGAGGTGAGAAACATTCAATCCAGTTGCTTTCTGTACTTGAGAAGGAAATCACTGCTTATATAATATACTCAATGGTGTTTGGTTTTGTGTCCCTGCAGGTGTGTAACATAGTAGCAGGGCAGCGCTGCATCAAGAAACTGACAGATAATCAGACGTCCACTATGATCAAAGCCACGGCTCGCTCTGCACCTGACAGACAGGAGGAGATCAGCCGGCTGGTGAGTCGGTGGTGCCGCCTGGTGGCTGGAGGCTGCAATGCGAAACTACCAGCTATGAGCATGAGAATTGGCATTAATGAATTTAACACAGACCATCCAACACAGATGAACACATACTACTACTAGACTTGAGGGGAAAAGACTGTACATAGTAAATGACTTGCTATTATCCTCTCCACGGATTAGATGTGAATTGACAGCATTGTGCAGTGTGAATGTGACACGAGAGAATGAATAACACACATCCTATCTGTTGTCCCCGTCTGTCCACAGATGAAAAATGCCAACTTTAACCTGGACCCGTACATCCAGGAGTTTGGGATCAAGGTGAAGGATGAGATGGCGGAGGTGACGGGAAGGGTGCTGCCTGCCCCCATCCTACAGTATGGAGGACGGGTAAGAGACATCACGCTTCTAGTACGGCCACATTAAGCATCCTTTCAAGTCTGTGTACTTTAGTGCAAAAAAAAATAAAATGCTGTGTACTTGTTCCAGCACAGTAAATGGAGGAGGAATTAATTTGCTACTCGCATTGGGCTCAGTTCTTTTTAGCACAATTTACTGTCCAGATATATACACACTACCGTTCAAACGTTTGGGGTCACATAGAAATGTCACATTTTTTTGTCCATTAAAATAAGATCAAATTGATCAGAAATACAGTGTAGACATTGTTAATGTTGTCAATGACTATTGTAGCTGGAAACGGCTGATATTGAATGGAATATCTACAGAGGTGTACAGAGGCCCATTATCAGCTAATCCAAGTTTATTATTTTAAAAGGCTAATTAATCATTAAAAAACCCTTTTGCAGTTATGTTAGCACTGGCCAGAAACAAATAACTTTCTTATGAAACTCGTCAGTCTATTCTTGTTCTGAGAAATGAAGGCTATTCCATGCGAGAAATTGCCAAGAAACTGAAGATCTTGTACAACGCGGTGTAGTACTCCCTTCACAGAACACAGTAAACTGACTCTAACCAGATTAGAAGGAGGAGTGGGAGGCCCCGGTGCACAACTGAGCAAGAGGACAAGTACATAAGATTGTCTAGTTTGAGAAACGGATGCCTCACAAGTCCTCAACTGGGAGCTTCCTTAAATAGTACTCGCAAAACACCAGTCTCAACGTCAACAGTGAAGAGGTGACTCCGGGATGCTGGCCTTCTAGGCAGAGTGGCAAAGAAAAGCCATATCTCAGACTGGCCAATAAAAAGAAAAGATGGGTAAAAGAACACAGCCACTGGACAGAGAAACAGCTAAAGTTATTTGTTTCTGACCATTTTGAGCCTGTAATCAAACCCACAAATGCTGATGCTCCAGATACTCAACTAGTCTAAAGGACAGTTTTATTGATTCTTTAACCAGTACAACAGTTTTCAGCTGAGCTAACATAATGGCAAAAGGGTTTTCTAATGATCAATTACCCTTTTTTTAAATGATAAACTTGGATTAGCTAACACACCATGCCATTGGAACACAGGAGTGTGATGGTTGCTGATAATGGGCCTCTGTACGCCTATGTAGATATTCCATTCAAAATCAGCCATTTCCAGCTACAATAGTCAGTGACAACATTAACAATGTCTACACTTTATTTCTGATCAATTTTATGTTATTTTAATGGACCAAAAAATGAGCTTTTCTTTCAAAAACAAGGACATTTCTAAGTGACCCCAAACTTTTGAACGGTAGTGTATATGACAGTAACAGCAGGAGTAGCCCACGCAGCTACTCACCAGTAGGCTATAGAGTGGTGAGGAGGACTTCACCATTACTTTTCTGGGCTCATTCATGTTCACTCAAACATCGTTTTAAGATTTGTTTTTACTATTGACAGTTACTGCTGATTTTGGGATTGTATATCGATTCGCTCTCCTTAAATAGTCATGACTGGTTCGATCTGCCGTGTAAGACCACTGTGGTGAAGAATAACATTGCTACTTACCGCGGATCCAAGTTCAGTTTTGAGATCCACCGGCGTCATTGGCGTAGGTTTAGCCGGACGTTACTGACAGGTCTTGGAACTGTGACAACGGGTAGCCTCTCCCCGCTTTGCTTGAGGGGAAATGTAGTGATTTTTGCCAACACAGCCATGTACACAGTCTTGTACCCTTAACCTTTTTATAAACTGACTACTGTTGATATAAATCAGACCTTATTAGTTTTATGAGTAATCCAGGAATGCCACGAGTTAATTGACACGAGAGAACCCAAGAAAATAGCAACTCGACAGAGCACCAACGGCTACGATGATTGACTAAAATACTCCTGGACACAAAGGGTCCACAGAGTTCCTGCTCACTACTCTATATCAAACCAGGCTTCTGGCTTCAGGAGTCAGTCCCCACTACAGTAGGTGTGGATTTCACAGAGTGCAAACAGCCCTGACATTGATCTGGTTCTGAAGCTTTGGTCTCCCACCTGTTCCACCTCACAGAACCGGGCCATCGCCACGCCCAACCAGGGGGTGTGGGACATGAGGGGCAAGCAGTTCTACAACGGTATTGAGATCAAGGTGTGGGCCATCGCCTGCTTCGCCCCCCAGAAACAGTGTCGGGAGGAGGTGCTCAAGTAAGTACCCTTCTGGGAGACGGGGTAGTGTGGGAAGTGGATATCTTCAGGCATCGTATTAAAGATTCCTGTCAGAGTGCAACAATATTTATCTAAAGATAAAATATTTGCTTTTCTAGGTAGTTTTGTGTGTTAGAATAGTGTGATTTGTTTCATATTTCAAGGTTTACTTGCAGTGGTATGGGTTGTGTTCATTAGTGCACACTCTGGGAAACGTTCTAAAACATTTTGCAATTGGATGAGCATTCCGTTGGAGAAATCCAGATAATACATCCCTGTTTCAGTCCATTGTCTTCCGTTTTGGTGCTTTAATAAACACAGTCCTGGACTCAGCAGACAGCACCAGCGTGTGAACCAGGTTCCTTTCCGAACAAAGAATGTTCATCACTCTCCTCAGGAACTTCACAGACCAGCTGCGTAAGATCTCCAAGGATGCTGGGATGCCCATCCAGGGCCAGCCGTGTTTCTGTAAATACGCCCAGGGAGCCGACAGTGTGGAGCCCATGTTCAGGCACCTGAAGAACACCTACTCTGGACTGCAGCTCATCATCGTCATCCTGCCTGGAAAGACCCCAGTCTACGGTAAGATTGGCCTTATTCATGCCGAGTTTGAGTTTATTTATTCTTGTTCACAGATAAAACTGAAGAAATGCAGAATTGACATGACTAACAATTGCATGTCATTTAAAATACATAACACATACGTGACAAATGGAATATTGAACAATTGAAAATATTACAGGACATTTTTCATAAATCAGTGTAGATGATGGGGAGGAGACCGGTTAAAAAATTATTTTTAAGCCTTAAGAGAATTGAGACATGGATTATGTGTGTGTGCCTTTCAATGTGAAAGAGCAAGACAAAAGTGTTCCTTTGAATGGGGTGTGGTTAGTAGGTGCCAGGCGTACCGGTGTGTGTCAAGAACTGCAACGCTGCTGGGTTTTCCACGTTTAGCACTTAAACCATTTTTTTATTATATTTTTTATTAATCCGACCATTAAAAAAACAAGCACACATAAAACTTGAAAAAGCCATACGTGCACATGAGTAAAATCATGGAGGATAACACACAATAAAGTCTGGGACTGATTTCCATTCTGGTCCTCTTGACACAAGGTGGCTAGGCAAGATCGAACACTGTTGAACGCAGTATGACAGCAAGATCATAAAACAAATAAGATCTATCTCATCATTGCAATTACTTTCCCATGTGTATCAAGAATGGTCCACCACCGAAAAGACAACCAGCCAACTCAATATTAGGGAAGTGTTCTTACTGTTTTGTACTCGTGTATAATAGCTTCATTTGAGCAGTTCTGGATCTGTACCTAATTGCTGCCTGTTACTGGTCCTGTGTAGCTGAGGTGAAGAGGGTGGGAGACACTCTCCTAGGAATGGCCACTCAGTGTGTCCAGGTGAAGAACGTGGTGAAGACGTCCCCCCAGACCCTCTCCAACCTCTGCCTCAAGATCAACGTCAAGCTGGGGGGAATCAACAATATCCTGGTGCCCCACCAACGGTAAACTTTCACCAACTCTCTCCACTGGGTTGGGTTCATTATGGCATGCAAAGTCCCTTCCTTTTTCAGTTGGTTTTGTTGCGTTTGGTACCTAATGGATACGAACTTGGTCTTAATGTGCTCTGGATGGAAACGCATTCATGTATATGAGCACTCTTTTCAAATCAGACAAATTCCTGTGAGTTTGACGGAATTTGTCCCTTCTCCCTTCCTGTCTCACAGGTCAGCAGTGTTCCAGGAGCCTGTCATCTTCCTGGGGGCCGACGTAACACACCCCCCTGCTGGAGATGGGAAGAAGCCCTCCATTACTGCTGTAAGGCTGCTTCTCCAATACTACCACTACACCATGTTAACACAAATGATTATGTATTAAGAGTACATCACATTTTAAGACTGGGTATGAGGAAGAGAAGAAGGGGAAGAGAATGGCTCAGCACTGACTCACAGACGGGGATGAAATGACGTCACCCCGATCCTCGCAACCCGGGCCTGGCTGTGGTTGGCTGTGTGGTTGCCAAGCGATCATGACAGGCTGTTGAGTCACACAGCCCTCTGTATGCGTCTGTATGTGCTTCTGTGGGTGTGTGTCTGCGCTTACAGAGGTGGTCAGGAAGGATGACCATTTCTCTCACAATAACAAGGCGTAAGGCTACGAGGTTACTGTTATAGATGCTGACGACCCAGAGCTTCCCACACCGCCTATCCTGTGCCTCTAGAGGATGCTAGTGCTCACGTTGTATCATTGGCTAGAGGTGAATCATCGAACACTGAATTAAATATTGATGTTTTCGGTTGTCTTTTATTTTTCAGCTCGTCTCTGTATTTTCAAAGTTCTTGCTTTTTAGGAGTGGTTTCTGAGTTTTGGATTCACAACGAGTCTTGAGTAGTAGTGCTGATATAGGATCAGTTGCCTTTTGGCTAATAGTGAATAAGATTACGTGGACAGGGGGGACCAGATCATAGATCATCACAGAGATGCTTTCTGAATACATACCCTAGTCTCTGCATGGCTAGTCCCCTCATTTCTCTTTTCTCATCCCTCTCTCTCCAGGTGGTAGGCAGTATGGATGCCCACCCCAGCAGGTACTGTGCCACAGTCCGGGTCCAGAGGCCCAGGCAGGAGATTATCGAAGACCTTTCTTACATGGTCCGAGAGCTGCTGATCCAGTTCTACAAGTCGACCCGCTTCAAGCCCACCAGGATCATCTTCTACAGGGACGGGGTGCCCGAGGGGCAGCTCCCGCAGGTACTTACTGGTCTCTGTCGTTGGGGGTTATAAATGGTTGTCAATAGAGATGGGGATCCATTTTTCATTATTTATACGTGACAGAGTTGGATTGGCCAGATCACTATATTTTCCCTCACTTTGACCAATAGGCCTAGTAGTTTATAGCAGTTAAGTAATGGTATGTAGTTCATCTCTGAATAAGTATGATTTGATATAGTATGGCGTGACAATAATGCAAAATACTGGGAAGAGTTACAGAAAGAGGTGAGTAACGCAACTACCTCTAAAGATATCAGTTGGACAGATAACGAGTAAATGTTAAATTTTTCTGCATAGATACTCCACTACGAGCTTCTGGCCATCAGGGATGCGTGCATCAAGCTGGAGAAGGACTACCAGCCTGGTATCACCTACATCGTGGTCCAGAAGCGCCACCACACACGCCTCTTCTGTGCCGACAAGTCTGAGAGAGTGAGTCAACAGTCCGAGCTATTCTAACCGCAACTGTATCATGCTTTATAGGTTTCACTCTAGAACAGTGGTCTCAAACTATCGGCGCACGGGCCAAATGCGTCCTGTGAGCTTATTTGATGTGGTCTGCGGTTGTAATGTTAGGATAAGCGTTTTGTAATTAAATATCGTGGTCCTGTCATTGTCTTTTTCTGTAGATCGGGAAGAGTGGTAACATTCCTGCAGGGACCACAGTGGACACCAGCATCACTCACCCGTTTGAGTTTGACTTCTACCTTTGCAGTCACGCGGGTATACAGGTGAGTGGGGAGGAGCTTCCTGCTGCTGTCCAGCTATGTTTGTCTAACCTGAGCCATTCTAAATCTCCTGGCTCTTGAGTCACATGCAGCCTTTTTTTTAATGCTCCTTTGTGGCTCCATGGCTATTTAATTTGTATACTTTTATTTGATTATTTATTTAACCATAGAAATCACATTGAGAGTTACATCTCCAACAAAGCAACATGCATATATTTACGAGATATGAGATGCACAACAATGAATGTAAGTTAAAACAGTGCATATGAGAAACTTTAAAAGAGCAGGTTTAAAAACATATTGTTAGGGCCCTGTGTTTTGCACAATCATGTGACATAGCCAAATTTTGATTCTGTATTTTAAGCCTTATTCGGAAATGAGAATTACACCAAAGATTAAGTAATTGTCTGAGGTTGGTGCTGGACCACCTGACATGAAAAGGGGACCGTTTGAAGTTAAAGCTTTAAACAAAAGGTTCAAATCCAGGCAAAACACAGGGCCCTAATACTAGTTATTCATGTTTTCAAGTAATCCTCCTCTCTTGAGTGTTGAAATGGTCTCTCCACTCTGCAGGGGACTAGTCGGCCCTCGCATTACTACGTCCTGTGGGACGACAATCGTTTCACCGCTGACGAGCTGCAAATCCTCACCTACCAGCTGTGCCACACCTACGTGCGCTGTACCCGCTCCGTCTCCATCCCCGCTCCAGCCTACTACGCCCGCCTCGTGGCCTTCCGTGCCCGCTACCATCTGGTGGACAAGGAGCACGACAGGTGAGCATGGTGGTCTAGTTAACGTTTAAAGGGACATTCCACTTAAATCTGTTGTCAGATGTTTAATACTTCAAATGTAGTCTAATTGTCAAGATGAATTCAAGTTCCATGCCATCTGTTGTGTAGATCCAGCTGTATGCCTCAACCTAAAATGAATGAAGAAGATAAGCACCATATAATTTCCAGATCTTATTCGGTACTTATTGCATCCTGTGTCTTTCTGTCCTTACTGTAGTGGGGAGGGAAGCCATGTCTCTGGTCAGAGTAACGGTCGGGACCCCCAGGCTCTGGCGAAGGCGGTGCAGATTCACCACGACACGCTGAGGACCATGTACTTTGCCTGAGCACCACCCCACACCACCACCACTGTCCTTAAGACTCACCATCCCTCGGTGAGGGGCCTGGGAGCCCACTGGAAGCCTTCCACCTCTCCTCCTCCCTCCATGGTTGTGGCCACCCACACACTCCACACACCTCTCATGACTGACCCACCCCAGTACCAGAACTATACACCCCTCACCTGATCAACCCAGGCAGACTCTGCAGCATTCTGCACAACAGTTATTATTATCATCATTGTTGATATTATTAAGTGTTTATTTTTATTTACTTTACCAGGACTGTGTGTTTTTATGTAGACTTTTTTTGTTGTTTTTTTTAAGAGAGAAAAAAGGGTATTATTGTATGCGACCTTCCACACTCCTATGAATGCAATATGGAGGGGAGGAAAACGGGCGCTGAGCTGCCCCGAGACTTTTGACTGCCACCACAATGCTGCCTCTTACCTAATCCGCACGGCGGATGCCAGTGTTCTGTTCCAAGCCCCTGGTACAACAGGAGTCATGGGACCCCCGGACTGGGGAAGGGCGACAAAAAGGACACACTTATTATCGTTTACATTTTTTATCATGAACTCCATTCTTATGTTGCCGTTTTAAATTTTTTATGGCCTTGAGGTGTGCAACGGGGACATATGGTACTTTAGCACTTAGAGATTAGCATGTAGTCAACGCCGCCCACCCTGCACCTAATATGAAGTGTCTGTGTGAGGCTAGCCCTCTGCTCTTAATAGTGGAAATAGAGCGGACATAGAAAGAGCAGGTGTATTATATCATAGATACATGAGACTTAAGTCCTTCACTGTATCTGTGCAGGTTGGGAAGTCTCCTCTTAAAATTAGCCAGTAGAGAGAGGCCAATGTAGAAGTTAGAGGGACCATTGTATTGAGTTTATTGAATATGCTTGAATATACTCACACCCCATGCACCTAAACCAGCATTATTATTATTAACCAGCCTAATGTGATGCCTACCACTGGAAAAGGGGCACCTATGTAAACAGGAAGATAATCTTTGTGTCAGAATGCATTTACTCTGCGAAAGGAATTACGAGGCACTTTCTTTACCTGATTGGTTTATGTTACTTCAGAATGGGGAGATTTGTCTTCCCTCAGCCTTCACACACAGGTCTACACACACACCCCTACCTACCTTCCTACATAATAGATATTCTCACACCTACAACCTTTCTAAGCTTGCTGAACCAATAGAGTAACAGTAGCAATACAAGGTCTTCATCTTGTCTTTGTAGGTGTGAAAGCAGCAAAAAGACGTGGGCCAGAGAACACTGAATGAAAAGTGTTTCTCCCTTCACTTTTAGCACTTGACCTTGGCTATATGATCATTCTACACATTCTAGCTACACATTCCAACCTATGTCAATGGGGACGACATACACACCAGTACACTATGTTGACATACACACACACGCGCGCATACTGTACGCACACGTAGCGCCTCCTTTTTTAAAAACATTTTGTACATAGCTTGTCCTACCTACAAACATCGACCACAGCGTCGATCAACACAAGCACACTCACGCCCCCTCACATTCTCCTACTGAGTGTGTACCGAGCCACCTCCACGCATGCACTTGCCCCCCTTAAAACCCCCACATGAATACTTACCCCCTCCTTCCAACGCCAACGCCCTTTTCCCCCCTATCCATACCCCGCTCAACCCTCTGCCTCGGTTCCCCTCCTCCCAGCCTAGTGTATGATCCCCCATTGGTGCGCTGTGTGCATGGACAACACAGATAGGGGTTTGCTACACAGGTTATTTGGGGGGGGGGGGTACTTACTCAATATGCCCTGCCTTCACTTCTGATCACGTTCTGACTTTCTGAAACGCATGAAACACATTTTTATTATGACTGGGTATTCTGAGCCACCTTCTTTCCGTTTTCCTAGAGATAGGAGCTTATTACGCTCACTTTTGCCTGTCAGTCATAGCTTCAGTTGTGTAAGCGGTGAACTGAAAGGCCGTTTTCTGTATTGTTGTGATGAGTAGTGTCAGAGTGTATCCTCAAGGGGGTACTATGCGAAAAGTAGTCTGACAACTTTCACTTC
The DNA here is from genome assembly GCF_034236695.1 of Oncorhynchus nerka. NCBI lineage: Eukaryota > Metazoa > Chordata > Actinopteri > Salmoniformes > Salmonidae > Oncorhynchus > Oncorhynchus nerka. The sequence goes on along the minus strand of NC_088398.1, from coordinate 23,773,428 downwards.
TTGGCCTTCAAGCGCCTCCAATCATGTCTGGTGGGTGGTAGAGCACCTTTTATGTTGGAAGGGAATGACGATCGAGATTTAATGATATGCCAATTTTTTGGGGGGGATTCATGTTTATGGACTTTACGCACTCAAAATGCTTTTGTACACCATTGTACTGACCCCATGTGTCCAAGGTGATTTGTATAGAACCTGTAATGAATTTGGGCTCACCAATGTAGCGGGGCCTTTGCAGTTGGGGTTAGTCCCCGGCCCCTCTGTGTTCAAATTCAGCTTGGGTAAGCCAAGCAACACTGATCCAGATGCAGTTTTTGTCTCCATTCACTGAAGACACAAAGCACCTTGCAACAGGGGAGGCAACATGGAATTACCTTGGGAAAAGCATCATAATGAGGACACAAGCGATTCCGCTCCACTCAGCCTCACTGACTAAGCAATATAAAAGCCACTGATCAAGAACAGTCTTTGTCATAGCACTTCTCAATTGGTTGAATGAAAGGACATGGAAGCAACTTATTTTGCCTCTGTATGATGTAATAGTATGGGGACTCTGTTGGGGAGGGCTATTTTTAAAGGAAATACATTTGTTTTTTAATACTCTTGTTGATTTTGTTGCGTACAGACAAACGTAATGCATTTATGGTCAGTCCTGGAAAACCCAATTGTATGCAGGATTTTTTATTTTTTATTATGACATCTGTAGCCTAGCCTAAATCACATCATAAAGCGCCAACCACTATCTCTGAAACCTTAATAGATTTAAAACAAATGTATGTCAGTCTACAGAGAGGAAAAGGGAAACATTTTGAAGTAAGAACTGGAGAGGAAAAGGGAAACATTTTGACGTAAGAACTGAGATGTTCTCTGTGTTACTGTAATATGATGTATTCCCATTGGCTAAAGTCAAAGCACATAGTTTGTAATCGGAGGCTAAACATCGCGAGACTTGCAGGAACGCTTGCGAAACTGGTCAAGCAGACCAGGCCGGGGTTTGTGGTTCGAGAAGTGAAACATTCTTCCTTAGTTGTTAATTTTTCGAAATCTGAAGGCACAGCCTAGATTCGATCCAATGTCTTAATTGAACATGTTATTACTCAGACCTCGTGAAAGTGACAAACTGACTCGTTTTCATTTTCGTCAAAAATAAGATTTCGGGGGGTGCCTTTGATTGACGGCGTGCACATGCGCAATTATGCGCGAAACAACCGTTAGACTCGATGACGTATTTCTGCGCATGAGCTTAGCTAGCTAACGTGATCGGGGATTTCTAGTGGAGAAGCAGTTTCTGCCCATCTTCCTACTGTACTATCTTTGGGCGAAGTGCCTTAATCTGACGTTTGGCGTTTCCTTTTTGAGATAGAACCCACCTCTTCCTGTCGGTGTCAGACTAGTAACTTCACCATATTTAGTTGGTCAGAGCCCTACAGAGTTGAACACAGGCAACCGGGATGAAAATCTTAGCTATATCGACGAATGCTACCGGGAGTTGACAGCCTAGAAACAGCGAGACTGGCCGCTGTTGGAGAGTGACATCAGTGGAAACTAGGCGGCACATCAAAACGGGTGCAAGCTCCCTATCGACAGCAGACTTTGAGTGATAAAGTAGCTGTCTATTGTCGGATGAAAATTCCTACTAGTAGTCGTAGGTAGCTAGATGGCTAGCTAGCTAATTATCGCCAACTACCAAGCCTTAAACTCGATATCTTCTGGACGTAAAACTGAACTGATCAGATTTTTATTCAGCAAACTGATAATAAACTAAAGAGCCCAGTGAATCTGCAATTATGATATCTTGACATTGTCTGTTAGCTATGCTTGTCTCAATTCATTTGCTAATCTAGCAGCTAGCTAGTTTATCGTCGTCGTTGAGGCTCGAGCAAGTATCGCCGTGGCAGTGAATTCCGATTGGATACCTTGATCGACTTGCAGACACCGGGACACGGAAGACCCTCATCCAAAGGGACTGGAAAAGGGGCCCGTTTGACAGTGAGCAGAGAAGAGAATTCGGGGAAACCCGTAACTACTCTGTTGCATCGCCTGTGCGGTGTTGTGAACTGCGGATAAACTAGATTGAACCAAGGAAGAGTTCCTGACATTTGACATCTGTGATCCGGGGAGTGAACCGGGCAGGGACCTCATGAATGGAAATCGGAACGACAGGTAAATTTGATGTCATTGCTCATATCATGCCAAAATGATTTACTAAATTGTTGCATGTTTCCCAACACTGACATTGCAACAAAAGCAGAAAAAATGTATTACCAGCAAAAAAAATAACTTATTTGATTGTTAATTAGCCAGCCAATGTGAGTTCATTTTTTTGTTGGTCCATGTCAATTGCCTTAAGACACAACGCCAACCCACAGGTGTTGGTTGAGGTGTCTCGTTCGTGGCTAGCTGCTTTTAACTACGCTAATATTTACACTCTAGAATTGCTAGTAATTAGCTTGCAAAAAAAAAAGAATAGTCCGCTGGAAGCCAGAAGTTAAATAAAATGTAATTTCAATTTAGGGGGGAAATTGAGAAAAAAAACGAAAATAACACATTTAAACATACTTTCCTAACTTGGGTCTGTTTTCTGCTGGCTTCATGTTAAAGTAAGTCCTGCACGTGTGCCTTATGTGGACAAAAGAGGAATACTTTTTTGGGGGCTTTTATTTTGACGTGGGGTAAGCGGGTCTACAACCTACGTTTTGGAAAGTCTGTTTATTAACCCGATCCTTTAGATATTAATACGATTCCCCATCATAATGACCAACCGTCCTGCCCACAGGCACAGTAAGTTGAAATGGAATTGTATTTAACTTCTGGCTTCCCACACGGACTGTTTTTGTGCAACCCAATACAATTGAAAGCAACGCTAGTGTATGTAAATAGACCCGCTGTTGCTAAAAGCACCTTGGTAAATTTATGAATGGCCACCAACTACTTTTTGTTTAACTGTAACTAGGGGACTTCCTCAACAGTTGTCTGTTGGCCATGTGTGAGTCACAGGTGAAATGTCATTCTATACACACACCATGTGGGAGTACAGTGTCTTTGAAGTCCTGTAAAGTTGGGTTAGTCATAAGTGGATGAATGCCATGAAATATAGACTTAACAAAAGTTTTGTCATCATATTTCACACTTCAGCCTTTATGGGTATGTTCCTACTCATGACACTCAGTCGTTAGTCATAGAAAAGTCCACATGGTTATGCATGATGAAATGTTCAGCACACAGGTGATTGGTGGCATCTTAATTGGGGAGAACAGACTTGTGGTAATGAGTGGAGTAAAATCAAACACATGGTCTCCCACTGTTTGATGCCATTCTGGACATTATTACTAGTTCTCCCCTCAGCAGCTTCCTGTGGTTCAGCAATAGGCTCATCTTGTTTGTCACCGCAGTCATGTGTCATGCTGTTTATCAGAGGTCAGTAGGGCCCCAAAAATCAGTTAAGGGAACCCAGCAATGCCCAAGTTAATTGTAAAACTTGTATTTTCTTTCAACGGTACAGGAATGCCCCTGTTTGCTTTTTTATTTATCTGTATTTTTGCCTGGTAAGTTGACAGAACAGTCTCATTTACAGCAATGACCTGGGGAATAGTTACAGGGGATGAATGAACCAATTGTAAACTGGGGATGGTTAGGTGACCGTATGAGGGCCAGATTGGGAAGTTAGCCAGGACAACTGGGTTAACACCCTTACAAGTGCCATGGGATCTTTAATGACCACAGAGAGTCAGGACACCTGCTTAATGTCTCATCTGAAAGATGGCACCCTAAACAGGGCGAAATCCCCAATCACTGCCCTGGGGCATTGGGATATTTGCTTTAGGCCAGAGGAAAGGGTGCCTCCTACTAGCTCTCCAACACCACTTCCAGCAGCATTTGGTCTCCCATCCAGAGACTGACCAGGACCTTCCCTGCTTAGCTTCAGAAGCAAGCCAGCAGTGAGATGCAGAGTGGTATGTTGCTGGCATACATACTGTGTGTGGGTGCGCACATATGTGTAACGGCTAGCTTAGTTAGCGGTGGTGCGCGTTTCAATCGGTGACGTCACTTGCTCTGAGACCTTGAAGTAGTGGTTCCCCTTGCTCTGCAAGGGCCACGGCTTTCGTGGAGCGATGGGTAACGATGCTTCGTGGGTGACTGTTGATGTGCGCAGAGGGTCCCTGGTTCGCGCCCGGTTATGGAGCGAGGGGACGGTCTAAAGTTATACTGTTACATATGTCTAGTCTACCGTTTGTGATAATGCTAATGTTAACCGTTTGCTGGTAGATGGAAAGGCTATCCCAAAAACCGTCTCAACTAAATGTTCATTACAAAGTAGCCTGTGCTTACCTGGCAGAATTATATCATTATTTGCATCAATCCAGTGACAATTTGTTTAGCTAACTCTGCTTGCACATTAGCGCTACAGAAACCCCGCAAGCCAAACAACTGTCTCAAGCTGGTGCACACTTGCATTAAAGGGTAACTACATCAAACATTTCTTAGATTCCCCCCCCCCCCCCCCCAGACCTCAAAAGTGGTCTCCTGATGTTTGAGCATTGTTGTGGACTTAGAACATACACTTATGTTTTTTTTTCTATTAGTAATGTTTGATTTAGATTTTATAGGGTCCTAGTTCAGGAGAGGCAAAATTATGGACTACTTTTCCTTATTCAAAGCATTTCAGTTTGAATCGTCAGTGGGACTGCACGGTCATGTTTTCTCATGAATAGACTGCAAAACAGTGGTGATGTGTAGGCTCGGCCTAAATCAAAAGGGAAAGCATCCATAATAGAGGAGACCTTGTATAACCTAGATGGTAGCCTAGGTCAGACTGTTCCTCCTTGCCTTTTACAATGACAGCCAGGGAAACCGTTTTTACAGTTTGCATTGTCTGTAGTCGTAACGGAAACTTTCCACTTCTCCTGCAACAATACCCTAGCAGGTAGACCCAGTGAGTGACACCTGATACGGCCAGGCCAGACAGAGCTATATTAATTCCCTCCAGAGGAGGTCCCCCCTGGCAACTGACCTCCAAGCCTCCTCGGGTTGTAGCGTTTTTAAAAGGGGGATAACTGGGCCATGTTCATTATGCACCAAACGGTAGACTGCGGGCTACAACAGGGTGGGGACTATCTGGACTTCTACTGATAAGAAACGCTCATTTTTGCTTTTCTGTTTCAAAACATTTTGCTACAGTGTGCCCTAAAAGACAAACCTGAACAGGGCAGGTGTTTTCTGTCCGTCAGCTGCGTACCCATGAGGGGGAACAGAACAGTGGGCTTGATTCCTCAGTGAATGATTGAAAGGGGGCCCTCGTTGCTAAGAAGAGTGTGGCGTGAGAAAATGCTAATTGATTGCCTGGCCTGCTTATTAACGCACTGTTCATTCCAACGGTAGTCTGGCAGCATGCAACGTTTGTGCCGTTTGAGAAACAGACCAGATTAGCTAGTGCTCATAGGATATGACTTGAGCTTTTAAACCTTAATGGTCACATCCATCACACAGTACATGTTGTAGCTCTGTCTGTATGGTATTTGAAAGGCAACACATGATCATAAAACGTTGTTCATATGAGGTTGGATATTACACTGAACAACAATAGAAATGTAAAGTGTTGGTCCCATGTTTTACGTGTTGAAATAAAAGATCCCAGAAATGTTCCATACGCACAAAAAGCTAATTTCTCTCAAATTTTGTGCACAAATTTGTTTACATCCCTGTTAGTGAGCATTTCTCATTTGCCAAGGTAATCCATCCACCTGACAGTTGTGGCATATCAAGAAGCTGATTAAACAGCATGATCATTACACAGGTGCACCTTGTGCCTGGGACAATAAAAGGCCACTCTAAAATGAGTAGTTTTGTCACACAACACAATGCCACAGATGTCTCAAGTTTTGAGGGAGTATGCAATTGGCATGCTGACTGCCAGAATGTCCACCAGAGCTGTTTCCAGGGAATTTAATGTTAATTTCTCTACCATAAGCTGCCTCCAGTCGTTTTTAGAGAATGCGTCAGTATGTCCAAACGGCCTCACAAATGCAGTCCATGTGAATGGTGTCGAGTAGGCGAGCGGTTTGCTGATGTCAACGTTGTGAACAGAGTGCCCCATGGTGAGATTATGGTATGGGCAGCCATAAACTACAGCCAACGAACACAATTGCATTTTATCGATGGCAATTTGAATGCACAAAAATACCGTAACGAGATCCTGAGGCGGTTTGTTTTTCTTCCCAATTTTTTTGTTGTTCCATTTGTGCCAAATGTTTTTTATTTTTGTTCAGTAATAGTATGTGATGTTAAGATGAGTTCTACTGTCAGTTGGGGGTTTGGGTGTGTGTAACTACTGTCAGTTGGGGGATTTGGGTGTGTAACCCACACAGGCAGTACAGCACGGCAGTTAATAGTGCATGAGAAGTGCAGATGCTTCCTGTCGTAATGGGTTGAGGTACGTTTGTTAGCTATGTTTGAATAGGCATATATGGTGACATACACAGACTCATCTGCACACACCTGTGTGGGGCTTAGCTCCTCACTTTATTTGAGTAAAAAAGAAAAAAGGGACACAATCTTGTGATGTTGACACAGGCAGTACAGGCACACACAGGCAGTACAGGCACACACAGGCAGTACAGGCACACACAGGCAGTACAGGCACACACAGGCAGTACAGGCACACACAGGCAGTACAGGCACACACAGGTAGTACAGGTAGTACAGAGTGGCACAGTGCAGGAGGGTGGGGGGGTTCAGACAGGAAGTGAGGGACCCAGGGCTGATGTGAGGGGAGTGTCTTAAGGGGGTAACCAAACTTGTTTTGTGGGGAAACTGAGGGAGAGAAGACAGAGCCTGACATTGTTGAAAGTGAGAAATTATCCCAGTATTTTTATTTTTTGTGTGTGCTGTCTTGAAACAACACATCTGATTGGCTGGCACTAGTAGGTATGTTTTATATCACCGACCATCTTCATTGAGATGAGCCCACAAACCATCAACCTGCGTTTTAAACCATTTCACCTGCGTTTTAAGTTTTTCGCTTCAACAGAGTGATCAGGGGCCTGCAACTGTAGTTTTCCATCACAGAAAATACATTAGTGCAACACATTTGGCAGAAAATGGCATCATTTTCAGAAGTGCAACGATGCATGGCCGTTATTTTTCTAATGTTCATCATGCAAAGAATGTAGCCCGCTGCAATTTACCAGAGAAAAGCAGCTAAACATCAGTCAGAGCGCTGTCAGCTGACAGAATGCCCTTTCATGAGTCCTCATCTGAGTGGAGAAGTGCAACTGAAGCACAGAATGAGTCTAATGCCCAGCAGAAACTCCAAAAAGAAGCATTTTAGATCTGCCTTTACAAAATATTTTTTTGTCATTACAAACACACAATTCTGCATTAATGTGACCCCTGGCCTAACGCCAGTCCATATCTCTCCCTCCTTCCTAGTCCTAATCACAGAGTCGGAGGTTCTCCCTGACCACTAAACATGTTTTATTGTCCCCTCCGCTAGTACCCTGATGTTCCGACCAGGCTAACAGAGCTAGCTCATTCACGTGTTGGTGTGTGTGTGTATCCGCTCTCGGACCAGCCTTCCTTGTGTCGTGTCCCCCCCCCCTGCCATCCATCCTCAGGGTACTTCATGTTGCCTCTCCCTCCTTGGTCTCCCTGTACAGCTTGTGTTTGTTTGTGGAGTGAGTGGCTCCAGTCGGTGCCCGACACTCTCTGAGCACTGAGGTAGATGGGACAAGTGACAGAGCGGGGGAATAAACTAGTTGTTTGACACGCATCAGTCCCTCCCAGCCCGCGGCGCTCTGTCACTGTGTGCATCCGTCCGTCCTCGTGTGCCTGGGCCCGCTGCCTGCTGTGACTGACGTCTTTGTGCCCCTCCACATCGGAGCACTCTCCCTGTTCTCACAGCCCAGGCCTTCCGGATTAGACATACAACAGCTGTATTGTGTGTGTGTGTGTGTGTGTCGGGGTCTACCCTGCGTCTGTGTGAGTACGTTTTCAGCCAATCATTGTGGAAGGCAGCGGGACCGAGGAAGGGAGAGCCCAGACTTGATGTGTAATGGTATCTAGGTCATGTTCATTAGGGCACACCATTGCAATATGTTTTAAGAGTTTCTTGTTGGAGTTGATTGAGTTCAGGTAGTAGAATGCATCTCTGTTTAAGTCTGTTTCTGGGTGTTTGCATCCATTCCATGCCTACTGAACATGACGCCAGTCAGTGTAGGTATCCGCTGCTTTTCAGGGATGTGGTTACTGTTTTCTCTCCTAGCCTGTGATAATGTAGCCTAGTCATTCTTCTCCTCACAACATTAAACAGCGTCCAGTCTATGAGTGTAGCAAGCTGAGGTCGCCTGAGATCGAACGCCTGCTTGCTCATGAGACACTTAAATGAAATAAATGATGGAACAATTGCACTAAGCCAACCTTGTCGAGTTTATCACTTTGGTCCCATTTTGGCACATCCACTTCTGTTACAGTTTGACTGAGACATTGTCATTACAAGGTCAGTTCTGTGATGCCTCCTTATCTCTCCACATACCCACTGACTTGTTATTTCTAATATCAGGGACGTACTCATTAGGCATCAAACTGAAGAAAGCGGTCAGAAACAGGGAAGAACTATCTGACCTTGTCCAATAACGCTAGTTTTTGTTTTCTGTTGTACACTGTTTTCCTACGGTATGCCCTAACGAATACTACCCAGTTTACTGCCTCTGTTAGTTGGTGTCTGTACTGTAGTCCGTAACATGCGGTCAGGAAACAAAACGAGACAAAGCGTTGAAAGTACCTACAATTTTTCTGTTTGGGAAAACACGTTCTTCCATTTACGACTCTTCAGACCCCACACACACACACACACACTTTCAGAGTAAACACATGAGGGGGAGGTTTCCTTGAACCTGCTCCCTCTCACCGCTAAATGACGCAGACCACAAGCCTTTGATGCCTCCACATGGGCTTTTGAGTAGGCCATCTCTCATTGTCAGCAATCTCGTTATGGGAAGGCCTATAGGTCACAGGTCATGGTATTCCAGGATAGTTGAGTACTAATCATCATGTTGTGCATTTTAGGCATCAACTTTGTTGTTTTGTAGACTTCAACATTTTTGGTTGATCCATTGGTGTGTATCTCGGGTCAATGAGGTCATATGAGCAGTTTGTTCAGCTTCACACCCCTTTGTGTGTGTGTGTTCCACTGAGCCATTGGTCTCTGTGCTGTGTTGCTTGCTTGGTACTGAGCATGCCTTATATGGGCAGTGGGTGACCTGAGGACAGGGCCAGCTCGGGGCCACTGGGGCCGACACAGTGTCAGAGAAACCTCAGACTAGAGTAGTCAGCTCCCCCCTCTACTTACCTCCCTGCCCTGGCCTGGCCCCCCTCCACGACGTTCCCCTCTACAGTTCCCAGGGGCGTGCTTGTACTTGTTTTGTCTGCAAGGGGCTCAAATAGTTTAGAAGGGGGGAGAATTGAGAGATACTAGGCCGTGTGTGTGCTTGAGAAGCATTCTGAATGATCAGTGACAGAGAAAATAGGCTAACATGCCTTGGAAGGGATTTTTGCGCTGAGGCTTTTGGCGATCGAGTTTAGTTCTGCACACGAGTGTGTTTTGAATCCATTTCTTTGAACGTCTGAGGGGGAAATGGCCAGGAGGGTTAGGTTTAATAACTGGAAGCTTGGAAATGTTGAGTAGTTTCTGCCAAGTTTTTTTTTTTTTTTTTTTGCAGTATTCTGAATTTCTGATCCGCTGTTTGTGGGTGTGTGTTATGCTTTACTCTCTGTGGCCTTGCTATTTCTTCGTGTCTCGCTCGCTACATGGTGGGATGATGACGCTGCAGCTGCTTTCCTGTGTGTATGGTTGGTCGAGCTTGCTTGCGCGTTTCGGTAAAGGCCTGTCAGAAGGCACTTGTGCGTGCGTATTTGTAAGACTGCATCAAATTGTATGTCACATGCGCCGAATACAGCAGGGGACCTTACCATGAAATGCTTACACACACACATCAGCTGTGTGTGTGTGTGTGTGTGTGTGAAAAGAACCATCAGGATGAGGAGAAAAGTGTTTTGTGTTTTAAAATATATATATTTTTATATAGAATGCCTGGCACAGTGTCCAGAGGCAGGATGGTCCTCTTCCTGTGTTTCTCTCTCTGCGTTGGCCCAGTGACTCATGCAGCATGGAGGCTAGTAGTACAGTATGCGTGCCTGAGAGGAATGCCAGCCCTCCCTGCCCATTCCCCCAGCCATCCTACTCCTCCCTCTCCTCCTGCTTGGCTTACTCACCCCCACCGCAGCACAGGAAAAGCAATCTGTGTGTCAGAGAGCGCCTGTGTCTCTCACGGTCTGAGAGTGTGTATGAGTAAACCCATGTGTCTCTCTCTGTTTGTCTGAGACCTGCACTGGTCTCCCCTCGGCCCCCTGGATCATTTCCATCACAAAAGGGCTGGTGTGTGTCCGTGGGACAGTTATGGCTGGAATTCCAGACTTCTCTCTCTCCCTTTCTCTGCTGTCATTGTGACCCACCGAGGTCTGGCCTTAGCCTACACCCAACCTGCATCTGCCACCCCTGTACCCACCCCTCAAGGTCCACCAGGCGAGAGAAACGGACGGGGAGAGAACCATGAACGCTCCGGCTTCTGGAAGACAGCCCTAAACAAATATTTCTACTCATACTCTTAGGCCATGAGCTGGCAGCACCTGAGAGAGGGCCCCCCTGTGCTGGGGCTTCGAATGAACTGACACCCACTCGTATGCTGACACCCACTCATCATGACTCAATAGGAGGTGAATCATTCATAGCCCTGACACTCATTTATTAATGACACGTTGGGGCGGTTTGGTTTTGGCGGTGGAGAGTACCAGAGAGAGGCTGAGGGGGAAAACTCCCATGGTTTACTTTCTGCTTGTCGTCTTGAGTTGCGAGATGGAGATGGGAGTGTTGAATAGGGGTGATGAGGATATGTATGTGGAACAAACATTTAAATGCAACATGCATCAATTTCACCAAATTTTTATTGATGAAAAAAAATAACATTTTAACGACGCTAAGGAAATCAGTTATTTGAAATCAATTCATTAGGCCCTAATCTAGGATTTCACATGACTGGGCAAGGGTGCAGCCCACAAAGGGGCTTTATTACAGACAGAAATACTCCTCAGTTTCATCAGCTGTCCGGGTGGCTGGTTACTTACAATCACGTAGGTGAAGAAGCTGGATATGGAGGTCCTGGGTTACACTTGGTCTGCAATTGTGAGGCCAGTTGGCTTTACAGCCAAATTCTCTAAAACTATGTTGGAGGCGGCTAATGGTAATTAAATGTTAATTTCTCTATCTGGCAACAGCTCTGGTGGACATTCCTGCAGTCAGCATGCCAATTGCACACTCCCTCAACCCTCAACATCTGTGGCATTGTGTTGTGTGACAAAACTGCACATTTCAGAGTGGCCTTTTATTGTCCCCAGCACCAGGTGCACCTGTGTAATGAAGCTGTTTAATCAGCTCCTTGACATGCCACACCTGTCAAGTGGATGCATTATTTTGGCAAAGGAGAAATGCTCAATAACAAGAATGTTAACAAAAGCTTTTTGTGCATCTGTAAAATGTCTGGTATCTTTGTATTTCAGCTCATGAAACATGGTACCAACACTTTACATGTTCCCTTTGATATTTTTGTTCAGTGTAGTTTAGGATGAGAAAACAGCATACTGAACTCATCTGAACTCAGTTGTTAGACTGGGTGTTGCGCAATAGTTCAGCGTCTCACGTAGGCCATCTGAACAACGTCAGCAAATGTTCAGCTAAATCAGCACAACGCTTCAAAAGGCGATATATATATATTTTTTTTTTTTCTTTCTTCTACATCAGCTGCTCCTGATGTTGATGGGCGGGCCACGAGACGGAAGACCCAACATGGCACTGGGATGGTGTTTTTAAATAACTCTTGTCTATTGGGTTAAAGTGACTCCTGTGTAAGACATCCTGTGCCTGGGGGTGGCAATGTGTGGGACGCACTGCTGTGTGTACACACACACACACACACACGTGTCTGAGTGTTTTGTTTCTGTTGGGTTTAATTTTTCATAGTGAAACCAAACCTTTATTCCCCCCCATAGTATTCCTCGCTGTGTCTGTACTTTCTAAAGTGGTTCCTTCCAGTAGATTCTTTCAGCCAACATCTCTATCTTCTTGACACACAGGCAGCAGGTGATTGAGACCTTACTTTTTGTCAAAAGGGCCACTACAAAGCTGATTTTTAGCAATTTACTAATCTAAGCCTGTTCCTCCAAGAACTGGTCTGTTGTAATGGAAATGGAATGATTGTTCCCCTTTTCCATTCTCTCTCCCCTCCCATCTCTAGGAGCCGTTGGAGCCCAGCCCCTGTTCACTGTGCCACGGCGGCCTGGCTATGGCACCATGGGAAAGCCCATCAAGCTGCTGGCCAACTGCTTCCAGGTGGATATCCCCAAGATAGACGTCTACCTCTATGAGGTGGACATCAAGCCCGAGAAGTGTCCGCGCCGCGTCAACAGGTACGCTTAGAATAATGGAGTTTGCCTTTTGCTAGGATCTTCAAAATGTTTCACATTATATCAGATTAGGGGTTGTTCATGTGGTTGTTGAAGTGTGACTAGAGGTCATTTAATGTTTTATTCGACTTGTGTTTTATTTATTATTATTACTTTAAACACTAATTACAGAGCCACGTATGGGCAGATAAAGAGCCGCATGCGGCTCCAGAGCCACAGGTTGCAGACCATTGGACAAGTCTAAAGAGGTCAACTTGTTTTGGTTTTGTGTTCTGTAGGGAGGTGGTGGACTCCATGGTGCAGCACTTCAAGGTTACCATCTTTGGGGATCGTCGGCCAGTCTACGATGGGAAGAGGAGCTTGTACACAGCCAACCCGCTGCCTGTGGCAACCGCAGGGGTAAGATGGATGTAGACTGACACCCAGCCACACACACACAGTCAAACCTACCTGGGGCTCCCACAAGACTGAAAACACACTCTCACTCACGCTCCCACACTTATTGATCTGTTAATGCACGCACACACATCTCTAACCCCCCCCCCAACCCCCACACACTCACAGGTGGATCTGGATGTCACTCTACCGGGTGAAGGGGGCAAGGACCGGCCCTTTAAGGTCTCAATCAAGTTTGTGTCTCTGGTGAGCTGGCACATGCTGCACGAGGTGCTAACCGGCCGCAGCGTGCCTGAGCCCCTGGAGCTGGACAAGCCCATCAGCACCAACCCAGTACACGCTGTGGACGTGGTGCTGCGACACCTGCCCTCCATGAAGTGAGTTAGACAGTCGCCGCCCAAGTGGTTATAATACGGAATGTTATAACTATGTGATTGGGTTAATTATTTGATAAACAGGATGCATGCATTTCTGAAAAGTTGAGCATGTATTCCTGGAATCCTCAGCAAACTGATTTAAAAGCAAACGACTCAACTCTGCTACACTTTAAAAAAAAAATTTTTTAACTTTTGAGGCAGATTTATTTACTGAAGATGTAGGTCTAATAAACATATGGTATTTAATTTGCTGGCCTGGGAGACTTGATTTTTTATTCCAAGATCATTTCTTAATGACAAATAAAGTACTGAATTTCAGTGAGGACTCACTTCCGCTTAGTGCCACATTGGTAATGAAGCGCGTGAATGTATGCCCTTGCAAATCAAAATGTGGTTGTTTTTATGGCCTGACGATAATCCGTCAGGAAATCAAGTTTATAGAGACTACCTATGCCTTCATACCTGACTTCACTCAAAGCCTCCTCCACTCAAAAACAATGCGTTATCAGCGTGCCTACCAAAACTAAGTCTTAAATAAAACCACCTGCCATAAGGCTATGTTTGCTATAGCTTCAGGCTACTGCATTGACAGAATGTGTCCAGGACTCTCTAGGAAACGCAAATGTTGTTATTAATTAGTCTTTGCCGCTCAGTGATAGGATGTCGATAAGGTCGTGTGGAGTTTTCACCCTCTCGTTTCATTGATGTTCAGTGTCAATTGAAAAATAGATTGTTGTCAGACTGTCACTGTGCAAAGCGCTATTGACCAAGATTCTGGTCCAGGTTGTGGAAACTAACTTCCCCATTCTCCTGTCTGTCCCCCTTCTATCTCTTTCCTTATTTTGTTTCTCTTCTCTCACTCTTCTCCCCCCCTCACTATCTCTCTGTCGCCTCCCCCTCTCCAGGTACACTCCAGTGGGCCGCTCCTTCTTCTCAGCCCCAGAGGGCTACGACCATCCCCTGGGAGGGGGGAGAGAGGTGTGGTTTGGTTTCCACCAGTCTGTACGCCCCGCCATGTGGAAGATGATGCTCAATATTGACGGTGAGGACGACGCACATCACGTTGCCACCAATCCTAACCTTAGCTATTAGAGGGATGAAATAATAATCTGGGGCCATATGGATCAGAGTAGGAGTTGTTATCTAGGATCAAGTCCCCCTGTCCATGTAATCTTATTCAATGTGATCTAAAGGGCTAAACTGATCTTATATCATCACTCCTACTCTGAGAGGCGTTATGAACACAGGCCCCGAACCTGTATCAGTGTTTGTGGGGCAACTTCTACCTAATATGGGAGGACTCCATAGTGGGTGTTGTGCCGCATGCTGGCAACAGGGTGGTTTGGAAGGATGGTTCTGGTTATAGGTGGGTGGGCTGGCCATAGCCTTTGTAGACGGTGGATTGGGTGTGTGTGTGTGTGTGTGTGTGTGGGGGGTGTCTCTTGCTTTGTGAGAACTGCCTAGGCGGTTGCTGTGGAGACGGAGGTGCAGGGATCTGAGGGGCGCTTTGTGTTTGGGAGCGATTTTGGTGGGCTGCTTTTGTTTTGGGGAGTGCTTGACTGCTCTCTCTGCCTTAGTGCCTCTCTCTCAGGCGGTTTTCCCGCTCTCCCTCTCTCGCAAATCATTTGGCTTCGTCTAGCCCATCGCCCATTCGCCACCAAAAGGCAGAAAAAGTCCAGCCGTCTGCAAATGATTCTCTTTTTCATTAGTCATTGTGAGGAGAATAGGCCCTAAAAGAGCGCGAAAGCAAATGGGCGCCAATGTTCTGTTTTATCTCACCAGGGGACATTATATACACACACACACCCACACACACCCTAGCTGAAGATACAGCAACACAGAGAAAGTGTGTGTTTGTAAGCAACAAACAAAAATGGGTGCTATTTAAAACCCTTTCATTTTCATACTCCCAAGACTAGAGTATCAGCACTATCACAAGCATCAAAACATACGTGACATTTCTGATGTAATTTCCTGTTTATGGGGATGACAACCCTACCGTCTCCGAGGAGAGTGACCGTCACCTGCACTCCATCATTTCTAATCGCATGTATGCTCCGATCGTCACTGTCGCTGTCAGATGTGGCCCTGACGTCAGCCCAGTATCAGTGAAGCATCTGTTTCCTCTCTACTCATCTCTCCATTCAGGTGGAAAAAGCATTAGGGCCTTCATCTAGGGGCCAGCTTCCTCTAACGGCACATAAAACCAGAGGGATGTTGGATGTTCCTCCTAGGTTTTATTTCATGTTTGAGAGCCATGTTGGCATGTCACTTCCCTGAGGTACTTAGGTGGTGTCCCTGGCTATGAAGCAGGCCTTGTGCTGCTGTACTTTGTCTGAGATATAAGCCTAAATAGCAAAAAATGATGATGGCTGATAATTGATGACAAATGGCGTTTCTGGCGTGATGTACAGTTGAAGTCGGGAAGTTTTACATGCACTTCGTTTGGAGTCATTAACTTGTTTTGCAACCACTCCACAAATTCCTTGTTAACAAACTATAGTCTGTTAGAACATCTACTTTGTGCATGACACAAGTAATTTTTCCAACAATTGTTTACAGACAGATTATTTCACTTATAATTCACTGTATCACAATTCCAGTGGGTCAGAAGTTTACATACACTAAGTTGACTGTGCTTTTTAAACTGCTTGGAAAATTCCAGAAAATGATGTCATGGCTTTAGAAGCTTCTGATAGGCTAATTGACATCATTTGAGTCAATTGGAGGTGTACCTGTGGATGTACACTGCTACACAAAATAAAGGGAACACTAAAATTACACATCCTAGATCTGAATGAATGAAATATTCTTATTAAATACTTTTTTCTTCACATAGTTGAATGTGCTGACAACAAAATCACACAAAAATGATAAATGGAAATCAAATTTATCAACCCATGGAGGTCTGGATTTGGAGTCACACTCAAAATTAAAGTGGAAAACCACACTACAGGCTGATCCAACTTTGATGTAATGTCCTTAAAACAAGTCAAAATGAGGCTCAGTAGTGTGTGTGGCCTCCATGTGCCTGTATGACCTCCCTACAACGCCTGGGCATGCTCCTGATGAGGTGGTGGATGGTTTCTTGAGGGATCTCCCAGACCTGGACTAATGCATCCGCCAACTCCTGAACAGTCTGCGGTGCAACGTGGCATTGGTGGATGGAGCGAGACATGATGTCCCAGATGTGCTCAATTGGATTCAGGTCTGGGGAACGGGCGGGCCAGTCCATAGCATCAATGCCTTCCTCTTGCAGGAACTGCTGACACACTCCAGCCACATGAGGTCTAGCATTGTCTTGCATTAGGAGGAACCCAGGGCCAACTGCACCAGCATATGGTCTCACAAGGGGTCTGAGGATCTCATCTCGGTACCGAATGGCAGTCAGGCTACCTCTGGCGAGCACATGGAGGGCTGTGCGGCCCCCCAAAGAAATGCCACCCCACACCATGACTGACCCACCGCCAAACCGGTCATGCTGGAGGATGTTGCCGTGGAGAACGTTCTGCTGCCTGCGTCTCCAGACTCTGTCACGTCTGTCACATGTGCTCAGTGTGAACCTGCTTTCATCTGTGAAGTGCACAGGGCGCCAGTGGCGGATTTGCCAATCTTGGTGTTCTCTGGCAAATGCCAAACGTCCTGCACGGTGTTGGGCTGTAAGCACAACCCCTACCTGTGGACGTCGGGCCCTCATACCACCCTCATGGAGTCTGTTTCTGATCAAAGGTAGTTTGAGCAGACACATGCACATTTGTGGCCTGCTGGAGGTCATTTTGCAGGGCTCTGTCAGTGCTCCTCTTTGCACAAAGGCGGAGGTAGCGGTCCTGCTGCTGGGTTGTTGCCCTCCTACGGCCTCCTCCACGTCTCCTGATAGCGCCTCCGTGCTCTGGACACTACGCTGACACACAGCAAACCTTCTTGCCACAGCTCGCATTGATGTGCCATCCTGGATGAGCTGCACTACCTGAGCCACTTGTGTGGGTTGTAGACTCTGTCTCATGCTACCACTAGAGTGAAAGTATCGCCAGCATTCAAAAGTGACCAAAACATCATCCAGGAAGCATAGGAACTGAGAAGTGGTCTGTGGTCACCACCTGCAGAACCACTCCTTTATTGGGGGTGTCTTGTTAATTGCCTATAATTTCCACCTGTTGTCTATTCCATTTGCACAACAGCATGTGAAATTTATTGTCAATCAGTGTTGGTTCCTAAGTGGACAGTTTGATTTCACAGAAGTGTGATTGACTTGGAGTTACATTGTGTTGTTTAAGTGTTCCCTTTATTTTTTTGAGCAGTGTATTTCAAGGCCTACCTTCAAACGCAGTGCCTCTTTGCTTGACATCAAGGAAAAATCAGCCAAGACCTCCACAAGGTCCTCCACATCTGGTTCATCCTTGAGAGCAATTTTCAAACGCCTGAGGGTACCATGTTCATCTGTACAAACGATACTATGCAAGTATAAACACCATGGAACCACGCATCCGTCATACCGCTCAGGAAGAAGACTCGTTCTGTCTCCTAGAGATGAACGCACTTTGGTGCGAAAAGTGCAAATCAATCCCAGAACAACAGCAAAGGACCTTTTTGAAGATGCTGGAGGAAACGGTACAAAAGTATCTCTATCCACAGTAAAACGAGTCCTATATTTACATACCCTGAAAGGTTGCTCAGCAAGGAAGAAGCCACTGCTTTAAAACCGCCACAAAAAAGCCAGACCATGGTTTGCAACTGCACATGTGGACAAAGATTGTACTTTTTGGAGAAATGTTCTCTGGTCTGATGAAACAAAAATATAACTGTTTGGCCATAATGACCATCATTATGTTTTGAGGAAAAGGGGGAGGCTTGCAATCCGAAGAACAGCATCCCAGCCGTGAAGCACGGGGGTGGCAGCATCATGTTGTGGGGGTGCTTGGCTGCCCGAGGGACTGGTGCACTTCACAAAAGAGATGGCATCATGAGGAAGTAAAATTGTGGATATATTGAAGCAACATCTCAAGACATCAGTCAGGAAGTTATAGCTTGGTCGCAAATGGGTCTTCCAAATGGATAATAACCCCAAGCATACTTCCAAAGTTGTGGCAAAAAGCAGGGACAGCAAAGTCAAGGTATTGGAGTGGCCATCACAAAGCCCTGACCTCAATCTTATAGAAATGTTGTGGGCAGAACTGAAAAAGCGTGTGCGAGCAAAGAGGCCTACAAACCTGACTCAGCTGCATCAGCTCTGTCAGGAGGAATGGGCCATAATTCACCCAACTTATTGTGGGAAGCTTATGGAAGGCTACCCAAAACGTTTGACCCAAGTTAAACAATTTAAAGGCAGTGCTACCAAATACTGATTGAGTGTATGTAAACTTCTGACCCACTGAGAATGTGATGAACGAAATAAAAGCTGAAATAAATAATTCTCTCTCCTATTATTCTGACATTTCACATTCTTAAAATAAAGTGGTGATCCTAACTGACCTAAGACAGGGAATTTTTACTAGGATTAAATGTCAGGGATTGTGAAAAACTGAGTTTAAATGTATTTGGCTAAGGTGTATGTAAACTTCCGACTTCAACTGTATTTGACAGATAGATCAATTCGCATTTTGCATCTACAGTAAATAGCTAGTGAGATTACTCTCGGTTTTGGCAGGTAGTACCAGTGATGGGTAAATCTGAATGAGTGGGATCGAGTCTTGTTTTTGATGGCCCTGTCTGTCCTGCAGTGTCTGCCACGGCCTTCTACAAAGCCCAGCCAGTGATCCAGTTCATGTGTGAGGTCCTGGACATCCACAACATAGA
Source organism: Oncorhynchus nerka (assembly GCF_034236695.1). Classification (NCBI taxonomy): domain Eukaryota; kingdom Metazoa; phylum Chordata; class Actinopteri; order Salmoniformes; family Salmonidae; genus Oncorhynchus; species Oncorhynchus nerka. Next base: position 23,754,352 of record NC_088398.1, on the reverse strand, counting down.
CGAGCAGCCCCGACCTCTCACAGACTCCCACCGGGTCAAATTCACCAAAGAAATCAAAGGTAGTGTTTTTTTTGTGCGTTTTGTCTGTGCATGAATGCGGATGTAAACTAGGATTTGGGGGTGCCTTTGTACACAAGTTTGTGTTATTCCCACGTCCCTGAGGTCATAAAAGCGGTCACTGTCCTGTCCAGGTCTGAAGGTGGAGGTCACACACTGTGGCACCATGCGGAGGAAGTACCGTGTTTGCAATGTGACCCGTCGGCCCGCCAGCCATCAAACGTGAGTCAAGAGCGCCCCAGAGAGATGGTGGTTTGGGACTAGACGTAGATGAGGTGGAGTGGGACTAGGGAGAGGCCAGAGAGACTGGGAGACGGGCATGGAGCCTGGGGTGTGGTTGTATGTGTGGGGCGGGGTGTGATGGGATGAGAGCGGAGCATGCACTTAAATGTAGGATGACCAATTCACAAGAATTCACCCGAACCACAAAATGTCTGAGTCAGGTCCTTGTCTCGAGGTCAATGGGTGTTAGTCACCGTTGGCCAATATGCTATTACATGCAGCTGTTTATCTGCTGCTACTGCTTTGTTTTCCACTATTTACTGATGCTCAACGTTTTGATAGCTTTGTGAGGCCGTTTCTGTATCTTCACTGTATTAACTATGAAATTGAAGACTCGAGCTGTTGAAAACCTTGTCTTTTAACAGTCATATATAGTCTACATAGACCCATACATGCCCCTCTTGCACAGCTCCTTTCAATGTTAAAGATGTTCTTAACCCTTGCCGTTCCATCGACCTGTTGTGGCCAGGTTCCCTCTGCAGCTGGAGAATGGTCAAACGGTGGAGCGCACGGTGGCCCAGTACTTCAGAGAGAAGTACAGCCTGCAGCTCAAGTATCCCCACCTGCCCTGCCTCCAGGTGGGACAGGAGCAGAAGCACACCTACCTGCCCCTCGAGGTGAGAAACATTCAATCCAGTTCCTTTCTGTACTTGAGAAGGAAATCCCTGCTTATATAATGCTTTTACACCTGCATTGTTTGCTGTTTGGGGTTTTAGGCTGGGTTTCTGTACAGCACTTTGAGATATCAGCTGATGTACGAAGGGCTATATAAATAAATTTGATTTGATATAATATGCTCAATGGTTTTTTGTTTTGTGTCCCTGCAGGTGTGTAACATAGTAGCAGGGCAGCGCTGCATCAAGAAACTGACAGATAATCAGACGTCCACTATGATCAAAGCCACGGCTCGCTCTGCACCTGACAGACAGGAGGAGATCAGCCGGCTGGTGAGTCAGTGGTGTCGCCTGGTGGCACGGAGGCTTATTTATTTTTATACAACAGGTGGGTCTAATCCTGGATGCTGATTGGTTAACCCTATTCCACAAGTTAACACAGGCTAAACCTATAGAGTTGAAATGCCTATTTCCTTTGTTCCATGTGACTTGCGTAATCCACTGTCTCGTCAGTTCCGCCTCCACTATGCAGCTAGTTAGCTGTATTCTGGCTACACTGTTTGATGTGAATGCCAGTCAAAGTTGGCTGGCTAGCTAGCTAGGGATTAAAACGTTGCAAGCCATCATGGCAATGGAACATTTAGAACAAACGACTGTTGCACCCATAGATGTAGAACATAAGACTTAACGACTGAGTCACTGGCAACCGAACCGATAGAACAAATGACCAGCCGGCTTGGGTAGCAACCATAGATTTTTGTCGGGTCTATATCTTGTGGAAGGATGAAATAGTATGAATAAATTTAATTTAAAAAATGTATGACATTGTCAATCATTATTTTTGTAATGCCGGTGTTTGGAGGTTATATTAATACGGTTTGCCAAAATGTAGGAGTGCTAATCTAGGATCAGGTCCCCTGTCATGTTCATTATAATCTAAAAGGCTAAACTGATTTTAGATCGCCACACTGAGACACTTAATGAATACGGGACCAGGTCAGTGTTGATTAAGGTCAGTGAAATGCCAGGTCGGAGATGGCATTGTTGCAGCATGGTGGCTAGCTGTCACCAGCACAATGCCTGGCCATGGTGCTTTCTGGAGGATGAGATGGGCTGCCACCGACGCCATTAGACTCCATCAGATAGCATCTCATTCAGCCTCTGCTGCTGTTCTGCCGCTGTCACTTAATTAAACAGACTCCCACCTGGGATTAAAACATACCTCTGGCTGATAGTACACTGCCAGAGACCGAGACGCTGTTGACTTTTAATTTAGATGCAGAGAACCGTCAGCAAATAGTAACTGTGGGCGGAATAACTGTGTGAAAGATGCAGAGGATTGGACAATCTGAGAGGGAAGTCTGACAATGTTCTAAAGGTTATTTCAGGACGTTTCGTATGGTAGAATTCTGGGGACAATGTGAGCTACAAACGTGAGTTGTCTCAACATCAAAACATGCTCAAACCTGGGTTGTATTCATTAGGGTTTTCTGCACCAAATGAAAGTGTTTTATTTTTGGACAAGTTGAGTGTTTCTAATAGAAGTTTGCTTTCTTTTGTTTTTAGTGCATTATGAATGACACTGCCTTCAATCAATCAAATGTATTTATAAAGCCCTTCTTACATCAGTTGATGTCACAAAGTGCTGTACAGAAACCCAGCCTAAAACCCCAAATGGCAAGCAATGCAGGTGTAGAAGCACGGTGGCTAGGAAAAACTCCCTAGAAAGGCCAGAACTTAGAAAGAAACCTAGAGAGGAACCAGGGTATGAGGGGTGGCCAGTCCTCTTCTGGCTGTGCCGGGTGGAGATTATAACAGAACATGGCCAAGATGTTCATAGATGACCAGCATGGTCAAATAATAATAATCACAGTAGTTGTCGAGGGTGCAACAGGTCAGCACCTCAGGAGTAAATGACAGTTGGCTTTTCATAGCCGATCATTCAGAGTATCTCTACCGCTCCTGCGATCTCTAGAGAGTTGAAAACAGCAGGTCTGGGACAAGGTAGCACGTCCGGTGAACAGGTCAGGGTTCCATAGCCGCAGGCAGAACAGTTGAAACTGGAGCAGCAACATTGCCAGGTGGACTGGGGAAACAAGGAGTCATCAGGCAGGTAGACCTGAGGCATGGTTCTAGGGCTCAGGTCCTCCGAGAGAGAATTAGAGAGAGCGTACTTAAATTCACACAGGACACCAGATAAGACAGGAGAAATACTCCAGATATAACAGACTGACCCTAGCCCCCTGACACAAACTACTGCAGCATAAATACTGGAGGCTGAGACAGGAGGGGTCGGGAGACACTGTGGCCCGGTCTGACGATACTCCCGGACAGGGCCAAACAGGCAGGATATAATCCCACCCAGTTTGCCAAAGCACAGCCCCCACACCACTTGAGGGATATCTTCAACCAACAATTTACCATCATGAGACACGGTTGAATATAGCCCAGAAAGATCTCCGCCACGGCACAACCCAAGGGGGTGGGGGGGACGCCAACCCGAACAGGAAGACCACGTCGTGACTCAACCCACTCAAGTGACTCACCCCTCCTAGGGACGGCATGGAAGAGCACCAGTAAGCCAGTGACTCAGCCCCTGTGATAGGGTTAGAGGCAGAGAATCCCAGTGGAGGGAGGGGAACCAGCCAGGCAGAGACAGCAAGGGTGGTTCGTTGCTCCAGTGCCTTTCCATTCACCTTAACACTCCTGGGCCAGACTACACTCAATCGTAGGACCTACTGAAGAGATGAGTCTTCAGTAAAGACTTAAAGGTTGAGACCAAGTCTGCGTCTCTCACGTGGGTAGGGAAGACCATTCCATAAAAATGGAGCTCTATAGGAGAAAGCCCTGCCTCTAGCTGTTTGCTTAGAAATTCTAGGGACAGTAATGAGGCCTGTGTCTTGTGACCGTAGCGTACGTGTAGGTATGTACGGCAGGACCAAATTGGAAAGCTAGGTAGGAGCATGCCCATGTAATGCTTTGTAGGTTAGCAGTAACCTTGAAATCAGCCCTTGCCTTAACAGGAAGCCAGTGTAGAGAGGCTAGCACTGGAGTAATATGATCACATTTTTTGGTTCTAGTCAAGATTCTAGCAGCTGTGTTTAGCACTAACTGAAGTTTATTTAGTGCTTTATCCATGTAGCCGGGAAGTAGAGCATTACAGTAGTCTAATCTAGAAGTGACAAAAGCATGGATACATTTTTCTTCATCATGTTTGGACAAAGTTTCTGATTTTTGCAATGTTACATAATGGATAAAAGCTGTCCTTGAAATAGTCTTGATATGTTCTTAAGTTCTATTTGAGACGACTGTACAACCATCAAGATTAATTGTCAGATCCAACAGAAGATCTCGTTGTTTCTTGGGACCGAGAACAAGCATCTATGTTTTGTCCGAGTCTTCTGGATACCAACTTACCTCACCACCCTTAACACCCCTTTCTCACCCTCTCTGTGTGTGACCCCTGCAGGTGCGCAGTGCCAACTACGAGTCTGACCCCTTTGTGCAGGAGTTTCAGTTCAAGGTGCGCGACGAGATGGCCCACGTGACGGGGCGCGTGCTGCCTGCCCCCATGCTGCAATACGGCGGCAGGGTGAGCACAGAGCACTTTATGGTACCCTTCCTTTAAATCACGCTCCATACTCTGTTTGTTTGACACGCTACCTACCCTTGCTATATGAGGGAACTAACCCCCTTGCTTTGGTTTGGTTTGATCTGTTTGTCTTTTCTCTCTGTGAATCATCTAGGAGTAGGTGTGCTGATCTAGGATCAGGTCCCCCTCTTATTCATAGTGATTTCAAAGACTAAATTGATCCTAGGTCGGCACGGTTACTCGAAGACACTCTGAGAACAGGCTTGTCTGTGTGGATTAATATAAGCTAGTAGTCTTTGCTCAATGCTAACACGGCTACATCATTTTTCTTTACTGCTATTTTTTGAGAATGCATAGTACAGATCGTGATGACACTGTGCTATGACTCAATTTAGCTTCCTTTTGTGGTGTCCATGCTCCCCCCCCCCCTTTTTTTTTTTTTTGCTCACTCACTTTGGTTTGCAATTTCACTTTTTGCGATTCGTGAGAGTAGATGTCACATGAGTGGGATTTTACTGGAAACAGTCTAATCAAATGTAAATCTTAATCCCAGACCCGGTTTTGCATTCAAACATTTCAAGTGATTAGGACTGCCCAAGGAGAACTACAAACTAAAATCTGTTTTTTCTGGACACTGGATGAGGTCAGCCTTCTGGTTTCATTTTGTTAAGACACTACAGGACCTGGCTTTTCTTTTCATCTTTCTTCCGTGTCTAAGTTAATAAACCATGTACGTAAACAGCATTTTTGGTGCATATTTTCAAATGAAATGTTATCAAATTTTGATTTGAACTATGAACAATTTTGCGAAAGCTAATTTTGGAGAATGCGGATTCTGAAGCTGAGAAATGAGTTGGCGTGTGGGAAGAGTCTGACTTTCAGCAAATAAATGGTCATTAAAGCAAAGTACAATGAATTTAGCTTACCAATCGCAAAATACCTCTTGAGACCTAATCACAATCTCTTCAAATGAAGTTACTACATATACAGTGCCTTTGGAAAGTATTCAGACCCCTTGACTTTTTCCACAATTTGTTACAGCCTTGTTCTAAAATCAGGAAAAAACACCAATTGAATCCAATCTACACACAATACCCCATAGTGACAAAAGGAAAAACAGGTTATTTGAGTCTATTGCAAATGTATATATTTTCAAATTAAATTTACATACGTATTCAGACCCTTTTAATGACTTTGTTGATGCACCTTTGGCAGTTATTACAGCCTTGAGTCTTCTTTGGTATGATGCTACACGCTTGGCACACCTGTATTTGGGGAGTTTCTTTCATTCTTCTCTGCAGATCCTCTCAAGCTCTATCAGGTTGGATGGGGAGCTTTGCTGCACAGCTATTTTCAGGTCTCGCCAGAGAAGTTAGATCGGGTTCAAGTCCGGACTCTGGCTGGGACACTCAAGGATATTCAGAGGTTTGTCCCGAAGCCACTCCTGCATGGTCTTGGCCGTGTGCTTAGGGTTGTTGTCCTGTTGGAAGGTGAACCTTCGCCCTCAGTCTTAGGTCTTGAGCGCTCTGGAACAGGTTTTCATCAAGGATTTCTCTGTACTTTGCTCCGTTCATTTGTCTCGATCCTGACTAGTCTCCCAGTCCCTGCAGCTGAAAAACATCCCCACAGCATCATGCTGACACTACCATCCTTCACCGTACGGATAGTGCAAGGTTTCCTCCAGACGTGACGCTTTGCATTCTGGCCAAAGAGTTCAATCTTGGTTTCATCAGACCAGAGAATATTGTTTCTCATGGTCTGAGAGTCTTTAGGTGCCTTTAGGCAAACTCCAAGCAGACTGTCATGTGCTCTTTACTGAGGAGTGGCTTCCGTCTGGCCACTCTACCATAAAGGCCTGATTGGTGGAGTACTGCAGAGATGGTTGTCCTTCTGGAAGGTTCTCCCATCTCCACAGAGGAACTCTGGAGCTCTCAGTGACCACCAGGTTCTTGGTCACCTCCCCGACTAAGGCCCTTCTCCCCCGATTGCTCAGTTTGGCCAGGCGGCCAGCTCTAGGAAGAGTCTTGGTGGTTCCAAACTTCTTCCATTTAAGAATGATGGAGGCCACTGTGTTCTTGGATCTTCAATGCTGCATAAATAGTTTGGTACCCTTCCCCGGATTTGTACTTCGACACAATCGTGTCTCTACGGACATTTCCTTCGACCTCATGGCTTGGTTTTTGCTCTGACATGCACTGTCAGCTGTGGGACCTTATATAGATGTGTGTGTGTGTGTGCCATTCCAAATTATTTCCAATCAATTGAATTTACCACAGGTGAACTTTAATCAAGTTGTAGAAACAGCTCAAGGATGATCAATGGAAACAGGATGCACCTGAAATCAATTTCGAGTCTCATAGCGAAGGTGCTGAATACTTATGCAAACATTTCTAAACCTGTTTTAATTATTTTCATTATGGGGTATTGTGTGTCGATTGCTGAGGATTTTTTTTAAAGTTATCAATTTTAGAACAAGGCTATAACGTAACAAAGTGGAAAAGTCAAGGGGTCTGAATACTTTCCAAAGGCTCTGTAGTCCAGTTTGTAATGGCCTTTTTAAATGTAGTGAGCTTTGAAATTATTTATTTATATTTAAAAAAAAGATGTTTAAAATTCATGACATTTTGATGATGGTAGTATGATAAACAAAATATATTTTTACTTTTTGAAAGTACTAATATTAAATACCAAAAAGTAGATGCAAAAATGTAATTTCAGCCTCTAATGCCTCACCTTGAAAGGTTAATGTAAAGGTTAAGGGCAATACAATTTTGACAGTTTCAGTGTTGATATGCTCAAATTTTACCTTTTTTTGAAGCTGTTTTGAAAAGAAAAGAAAACATTTTAAAACACTGCACCTGTGTCTTTCAGTCTATACATGTTTGGCCTAAATACACTGGCAAGAAAAAGTATGGTGGAACCCATTGGAATTACCTGGATTTCTGCATAAATTGGTCATAAAATGTGATTTGATCTCAATTTAAATTACAAACGGTCTGCTTAAACGAATAAAACAATTATATGTTCATGTTTTTATTGAACACACTGTGTAAACATTCAGTTTATGGTGGAAAAAGTATGTAACTGGTTGACCCTCCTTTGGCAGCAATAACCTCAACCAAACGTTTTCTGCAGTTGCGGAACAGACCTGCACAACGGTCAGGAGGAATTTTGGACCACTCCTCTTTAAAAAACTGTTTCAGTTCAGCAATATTCTTGGGATGTCTGGTGTGAACTGCTCTCTTGAGGTCATGCCACAGCATCTCGATCGGGTTGAGGTCAGGACTGACTGGGCCTCTCCAGAAGGCATATTTTCTTGTTGAAGCCATTCTGTTGATTTACTTCTGTGTTTTGGGTCGTTGTTCTGTTGCATCACCCAACTTCTGTTGCACTTCAATTGGAGGACCGATGGCCTTACATTCTCCTGCAAAATGTCTTGATAAACTTGGGAATTAATTTTTCCGTCTACGATGGCAAGCCTTCCAGGCTCTGAGGCAGCAAATCAGCTCCAAAACCATGATGCTCCCTCCAATAGTTTAGTTTAACGTTGTTTTTTCAAAATGGTATTATTATAAATATTGTTATTTTTTACCTAGGCAAGTCCGTTAAGAACAAATTCTTATTTTCAATGACGGCCTCGGAACAGTGGGTTAACTGTCTTGTTCAGGGGTAGAACGAAGGGGCAGATTTTTACCTTGTCAGGCCGGGGATTCGATTTTGCAACCTTTCGGTTACAAGTCCAACGCTCTAACCACTAGGCTACCTGCCGCCCCAAGATGTTGATGTGCTGTGCCTTTTTTTTCTCCACATGTAGTGTTGTGTGTTCCTTCTAAACAACTGAACTTTAGTTTAATATGTCCACAGAATACTTTGCCAGTAGTGCTGTGGAACGTGCAGCAATGGGGTTTTTTGGACAGCAGTGGCTTCTTCCGTGGTGTCCTCCCATGAACACCATTCTGGTTTAGTGTTTTACGTATTGTGGACTCTTCAACAGAGATGTTAGCACGTTCCAGAGATTTCTGTCAGTCTTTAGCTGACACTCTTCTTAACCTCATTGCAAGAGCAAGGTGCAGAATGCTAAGTCATCTTTGCAGGACGGCCACTCCTAGGGAGAGTAGCAACAGTGCTGAACTTTCTCCATTTATAGACCATTTGTCTTACCATGGACTGATGAACTTCCAAGGCTTTGGGAGATACTTTTGCAACCCTTTCCAGCTTTATGCAAGTCAACAATTCTTAATCTTAGGTCTTATGAGATATCTCTTGTTCGAGGCATGGTTCACATCAGGCAATGCTTCTTGCACTCAAATTTTGTGAGATGTTTTATTTATGATTATTTTTTAAATGTCGGGCAGGTCTAACCAACGTCTCCAATCTCGTCTCATTGATTGGACTCCAGGTTAGCTGACTCCTGACACCAATTAGCATTTGGAAAAGTCATTAGCCCAGGGGTTCACATACTTTTTCCAACCTAAACTACGAATGTTTAAATTATGTATTCAATATAGACATGAAAAATACAATAATTTGTGTTAATTAGTTTAAGCACACTGTCTATTGTTGTGACTTAGATGAAGATCAGATCAAATCGTATGGCCAATTCATGCAGAAATCCAGGTAATTCCAAAGGGTTCACGTACTTTTTCATGTGTGTTTTGCTTTAAATGTATCCAATAAGTGTTGGTGTCTACACACAATTATTTTCTGTGTAATTTATACATGTGTGCCTGCATGACTTTCTGAAGTGTCTTGACTGTTGAATCTGTACAGCATGTCCTACTCCATTGGGTGTATGTGATTACTGTGCACTGATTTTCTATCCTCGTGGGGACCTGAAATCCCCAAATGTCTCCAAGGATTATAAAACATTGATAATGATCCCTCTGAGAACAAAGGCTATTTTAAACTTGGGGGTTAGGTTTAGGCTTACAATTAGGGTTAGGTGTTAAGGTTGGAGTAAGGGTTTTTAACGGTAATACATTTTAGGTCCCCACAAGGATATGAAAAACAAGTGTGTGTGCATGCAGAAGTCTGTGTGTGTGTGTGTGTGTGTGTGTGTACACCACGCAGCAGATCAACCGTACTACACTGTGGTTTCAGAACCGGACGGTGGCCACCCCAAGTCACGGGGTGTGGGACATGAGGGGCAAACAGTTCCACACGGGAGTGGAGATCAAGATGTGGGCCATCGCATGTTTTGCCACACAGAGGCAGTGTCGCGAGGAGATCCTCAAGTAAGAACCAACCAGTCTTATCTGTTTCACCCACTTACTATGTGTACAACTGGGTTATGCTCGTTAGGGCACACCTTGGCAAAATGTTCAATGGAAAACGAAAATGAGCATTTCTTATTGGTCCAGGTAGTCCTGCCCTGTTTCAGTACATCTTCTTCCATTTGGTGCCCCCTCCTATTCATGAAGCAGCTTTTCACATAGCCACAGGGATATATGGAAAGGAATACCTCCCTGCTACGGATGTGTGTTGAAGATGGCCTTCCAGATAAGAAAGTGATCCTTGTGTAATTAGTTTGTCCTCTACGCCTCTGATACAACCTTAGGATTTACACAGCGACTCTCAAGGATTACATTACTAAACCGTTCCCTAACCAACCAGATTATATTTGGTCTTTACAACCCTTCCTTTTCCCCTCCTCCCCCTCCCTCATTTCTCCATTACTGTCTTTCCCTCCCTCATTCCTCTTTCCCTCCCTAATTCCTCCATCACTCTCTTCTGCATCCCTCTCTCTTCCTCCATCCATTACCCACCTCCTTCTATAGGGGTTTCACAGACCAGCTGCGTAAGATCTCCAAGGATGCTGGGATGCCCATCCAGGGCCAGCCGTGTTTCTGTAAATACGCCCAGGGAGCCGACAGTGTGGAGCCCATGTTCAGGCACCTGAAGAACACCTACTCTGGACTGCAGCTCATCATCGTCATCCTGCCTGGAAAGACCCCAGTCTATGGTAGGCGGCACCCATTGACATAAACTACTGTTCAGAAGTTTGGGGTCACTTAGAAATGTTCTTGTTTTTGAAAGAAAGAAAGAAAAGCACAGAATAGAAAAAGGAGTAGGAGGCCCAGGTGCACAACTGAGCAAGAGGACAAGTACATTAGTGTCTAGTTTTAGAAACAGACGCCTCACAAGTCTTCAACTGGCAGCTTCATTAAACAGTACCCGCAAAACATCAGTCAACAGTTTCATAAATGTTTTTGTTTCTGGCTATTTTGAGCCTGTAATCGAACCCAGAAATGCTGATGTTCCAGATACTCAACTAGTCTAAAGAAGGCCAGTTGTATTGTTTCTTTAATCAGCACAACCATGTTCAGCTCTGCTAACATAATTGCAAAAGGGTTTTCTAATGCTTAATTAATTTAATTTGTTTTATGATAATCTTGGATTAGCGAACACAACATGCCATTGGAACACAGGAGTGATGGTTGCCGATCATGGTCCTATGTACGCCTATGTAGATATTCCACAAAATCTGCCGTTTCCAGCTTCAATAGTCATTTACAACATTAACAATGTCTACACTGTATTTCTGATCAATTTAATGGACAAAAAAATGTATTTTTTTTAAGACATTTCTAAGTGACCCCAAACTTTTGAATGGTAGTGTACAGTTGAAGTCGGAAGCTTACATACACCTTAGCCAAATACATTTAAACTCAGTTTTTCACAATTCCTGACATTTAATCCTAGTAAAAATTCCCTGTCTTAGGTTAGTTAGGATCACCACTTTATTTTAAGAATGTGAAATGTCAGAATAATAGTAGAGTGCTTTATTTCAGCTTTTATCATTCATCACATTCCCAGTGTGATGAAGTTTACATACACTCAATTAGTATTTGGTAGCATTGCCTTTAAATTGTTTAACTTGGGTCAAATGTTTCGGGTAGCCTTCCACAAGCTTCCCACAATAAGTTGGGTGAATTTTGGCCCATTCTTCTTGACAGAGCTGGTGTAACTGAGTGAGGTGTGTAGGCCTCCTTGCTCTCACACTTTTTCAGTTCTGCCCACAAATATTCTATACGATTGAGGTCAGGACATTGTGATGGCCACTCCAATACCTTGACTTTGTTGTCCCTGCATTTTGCCACAACTTTGGAAGTATGTTTGGGGTTATTATCCATTTGGAAGACCCATTTGCGACCAAGCTATAACTAGACTGATGTCTTGAGATGTTGCTTCAATATATCCACATAATGTTACTTCCTCATGATGCCATCTATTTTGTGAAGTGCACCAGTCCCTCCTGCAGCAAAGCACCCCCACAACATGATGCTGCCACCCATGTGCTTCACGTTTGGGATGGTGTTCTTCGGCTTGCAAGCCTCCCCCCTTTTCCTCCAAACATAACGATGGTCATTATGGCCAAACATTTGTTTTTTTGTTTCATCAGACCATAGGACAGTTCTCCAAAAATTATAATATTTTCCCCATGTGCAGTTGTAAACCGTAGTCTGGCTTTTTTTGGCAGTGTTTGGCAGTTTTGGAGCAGTGGCTTCTTCCTTGCTGAGTGGCCTTTCAGGTTATGTCGATATAGGACTTGTTTTACTGTGGATATAGATACTTTGGTATCTGTTTCCTCCAGCATCTTCACAAGGTCCTTTGCTGCTGTTTTGGGTTTGATTTGCACTTTTCGCACCAAAGTATGTTCATCTCTAGGAGACAGAACGTGTCTCCTTCCTGAGCGGTATGATGGCTACGTGGTCCCATGGTGGTTATACTTGCGTACTATTGTTTGTACAGATGAACGTGGTACCTTCAGGCGTTTGGAAATTGCTCCCAAGGATGAACCAGACTTGTGGAGGTCTACAATTCTTTTCTGAGGTCTTGGTTGATTTCTTTTGGTTTTGCATTGATGTCAAGCAAAGAGGCACTGAGTTTGAAGGTAGTCCTTGAAATACATACACAGGTACACCTCAAATTGACTCAAATTATGTCAATTCGCCTATCAGAAGCTTCTAAAGTCATGACATTATTTTCTGGAATTTTCCAAGCTGTTTAAAGTCAGTCAACTTAGTGTATGTAAACTTCTGACCCACTGGAATTGTGATACAGTCAAATAATCTCTGTAAACAATTGTTGGAAAAATTATTTGTGTCATGCACAAAGTAGATGTCCTAACCGACTTGCCAAAACTATAGTTTGTTAAGAAGACATTTGTGGAGTGGTTGAAAAATGAGTTTTAATGACTCCAACCTAAGTGTATGTAAACTTCCGACTTCAACTGTACGTATTCACATGATGTTCATTGGAATCACCTTATCCGTGCTGATTCACGGTCAAACATTTTCTGTATCTATATAATACCTCTACCAAAGCATTTTCTGTATCTATATAATACCTATACCAAAGCATTTTCTGTATCTATATAATACCTCTACCAAAGCATTTTCTGTATCTATATAATACCTCTACCAAAGCATGTTCTGTATCTATATAAAACCGCTACCAAAGCATGTTCTGTATCTATATAATACCTCTACCAAAGCATGTTCTGTATCTATATAATACCTCTACCAAAGCATGTTCTGTATCTATATAATACCTCTACCAAAGCATGTTCTGTATCTATATAATACCTCTACCAAAGCATGTTCTGTATCTATATAATACCTCTACCAAAGCATGTTCTGTATCTATATAATACCTCTACCAAAGCATTTGCTTTTCTTTGAAACTCTTGTGTTGCTGAAGCAGCTTCGATAAGGGATGTGTGCTGTTGTGTGTTACCAGACAGATGTACATCGTCTGTTATCTATCAATGCTTTCCCTTTAATGCATAGGTGGTACTTTACTCTTTACTTTCCTAATCGGACTGTTAATTGCACAGAGATTGATTGATCACTTCCTGTTACTGGTCCTGTGTAGCTGAGGTGAAGAGGGTGGGAGATACTCTCCTAGGAATGGCCACTCAGTGTGTCCAGGTGAAGAACGTGGTGAAGACGTCCCCCCAGACCCTCTCCAACCTCTGCCTCAAGATCAACGTCAAGCTGGGGGGAATCAACAATATCCTGGTGCCCCACCAACGGTACGTGGCCACTGTGGCTGGAGGATAGGACTGTTGAAAATATTTTTATTCGGCTAAAGCGAGCACATTTATTTTGGAAATGTATGTACCTTTTCTAATTTAGTCATATTTATCTTCCTTTAGAAGTGTGCATAAATCAGCTTGAAGTAGCTACAAAACAAGTTTTGTCGCCACCTATTCCAAAAGGGAGGCTACAGACAATATTTTTTCCTAAAATTACTGTTTGCGATTCACAATTATTATTTTTTGATTCACATGATTCGATCACCGCGATTGAACCGAATCCCAACTACTATAATCACTTAGTGAATCGTTTGTTTTGTCAAAGAATCATTCATATGAATCAAATTACTTGTTCAAATGTTTTTTTTTTTTTTTTTTTTAGACCTGTGAAGCGGGGCATCCGTTTAAACTTAGCCTAACAAAGTGTGTATTGGTCTTGAGAATGTTTATTTTATTTGTACACATATTCCATCAATATCAATCTCCTAATCAAGAGTCTTCCAATTTATGATTGACATAAATGTACATATTGTGTGAAATCTAAACCCTTAATCATATTAGAGAACCTTTGTTTGAACTCTGTCTTCATTGGTCCTTCTCTCTTCCTCCACCCAGACCCTCAGTATTCCAGCAGCCAATCATCTTCCTGGGGGCGGACGTTACACACCCCCCGGCTGGAGATGGGAAGAAGCCCTCCATTGCTGCAGTGAGTTCACTTAACTCCTATTGGCCTATACCAGTAGTCTCAAACTCATTTTGCCCAGGGTCCACATTTATATATTTTTTTACTATTGCAACCATGGTCCACATTTACTGAGACAACCGCAGGCTGCATTAAATAGGCTCGCGGGCCTCATCTGGCCTGAGGCTGGCCTGAGAACTACATGTTTGAGACTTCTGTGGCCTGGTCTATACTGTACCGCCACTGCATTCAAGTTCATAATGTTTGTGCAGAGCTAATCAATTTGTGCAGCGCTGGTTTGTTTCTCTCACTCTCTCTCACCCTGTTTCTCTCTATTACATTTCTCTCTCTCCAGGTGGTGGGCAGTATGGACGCCCACCCCAGCAGGTACTGTGCCACAGTCCGGGTCCAGAGGCCCAGACAGGAGGTGATCCAGGATCTGGCCTCTATGGTGCGAGAGCTGCTGATCCAGTTCTACAAGTCGACCCGCTACAAGCCCACCAGGATCATCTTCTACAGGGACGGAGTGTCAGAGGGCCAGTTCAGACAGGTGAGTAAAGACCGAGTGATTGTCCTAGGGACAAGAAAATGTAAGTCTCTCTCTCAAACCTCCAGAACATCAGAAACCAGAGGGTCAAAGGTTGCATGTCAAATGTTTTCCCTCTTTAAATAAACTGTTAAAGTTAGGTAGATGTCCTATCTGTGTAAGTAAACCATTGATGCACATCATGAATTTCCACTAAGAGGACATTAGAGTAACATGCATGACTGTGACCAAAACATGACTTATTTACCTGTCACGTTGTCAGATGGTGGTGAAAGGGTGCCATGTTGAGGCCTATATATCATCTGCCTCAACTGGTGCGAACTAGGAAAAACTTGCCCGTAACGGAGATGGAGGACATTCAAAGTCATATCGTCAATAATGGATGTTTTGAACCCTGTTTTATCCATCTGCCCACCCCAGGTGTTGTACTACGAGCTGCTGGCCATCCGCGAGGCTTGCATTGGCTTAGAGAAGGAGTACCAGCCTGGCATCACCTACATCGTGGTCCAGAAACGCCACCACACCCGCCTCTTCTGTGCCGACCGCAACGAAAGGGTGAGTGGGCCCACTTTTCCTTCCGGCCACCCTCCCAGCTACCTTCGGGTCATTCTGAGATAATACCCATGCCTGAGTCACACTATGGGGCCAAATCACACCCAAACTGACTCTTACGTTTTCTTCTAGCACCGTTCCAACAGCTTTAGTAGATGTGTAACCAGGCCAGCTCACTACAGCTTGACTGAACTCTGTTTGGCTCAGCAGTGTGAAACGCCCTTTATAGATTAGGGGGGGGGAACTGTGTGTTACAGAGTTGGTCCGTGGTGTTTTATTAACTGCTCTAAATGGTTGTCCTAATTATCCAATTACACTGTTGTCAATGGGCCTGCTCTCCTCACCCCTGGTAATTCTATTCCATTATAGCATTAGGCCTGATTGACGCACCTGGAGTGCCACTCGAGGCCTGGGAGAGCAGGGCTTTTGGAGTTATCACCTTGTTTACAAGTGAAGTGAACTTTGACGGACAAGGAGAAATCAATTCAGTCATTATTCTGGTCATTTGTAGACTACATCATTCAGAGCTGTGGAGGCGGCACACAATTGGCCCAGCGTCGTTAGTGTTTGGTCGGGGTAGGCCGTCATTGTAAATAAGAATTTGTTCTTAACCAACTTGCCTAGTTAAATAAAGGTAAATCTAAAAAATAAACACTACTCCTCCCTCCGTTCGTTCACTTCCTGACGTCATTAAATGAGTCCAAGGGGAAAGTTCAATGAATGGATGTGTGTGAAGCTTGGTGTTGAAGTAGAACAGGACAGATGGAAGGATTTTTTTAACGTGGGCAGTTATTAATAATGACCTCAAATCGACATGTTCTCTTCGTTCAGGTTGGACGCAGTGGAAACATTCCTGCGGGCACCACGGTGGACACGGACATCACGCACCCGTACGAGTTTGACTTTTACCTCTGCAGTCACGCTGGAATACAGGTACTGCAGCATTTCACCACCTGTTCATCTAGCCTGCTGCCTCACTGCACCTTCCTCTCAGGAAATGACTTCATGAAGTCTCGGGAAATACGCTGTCTTTTTAGACTTTAAACGCACTTTATTCACACTGCGTGTTTTGGTTTTTGGAAGGTAAACCGTTCTTTACTGAAACTAAACTACCAAACACCCTTTGGTTTTGAAGTTGAAAAAAATGAGACTACATTTGCAAATAAATAGGCCTATACCTCATTTTAAATTGTCCAGAGTTTTAGTTGAACGCCATTTGTCTTTCTACATCACTTTTTGTACCACATCTCCATTAAATCCCCAAATTGAGGCTGTGTAGTATGTGTAACGTCTGCTGTCTGCTTTCCCCAGGGGACCAGTCGGCCATCCCACTACCACGTCCTGTGGGACGACAACTGCTTCACGGCCGATGAGTTCCAGCTGCTCACCTACCAGCTGTGCCACACCTACGTGCGCTGTACCCGCTCTGTCTCCATCCCCGCGCCAGCCTACTACGCTCACCTGGTGGCCTTCCGTGCCCGCTACCATCTGGTGGACAAGGAGCACGACAGGTGATTGGCAGGGATAGGGGTGGGGGTCACTCTGTCACTGCACAAAACAATCTGGGCTGGTTCAGTGTTTCTGCATGCTTCGCCTCTGTTGTGCTCAACATTATTTCATATTTCCTATCTATTTTTGGTGAAATGTACAGTACAACATTACTGTTTTTTTTTCGTGTTCTACTGCCACCAAAGCAGCGCTCGATAGTATACTGCCCCCAAATCAAATTGTTTTAGTCACGTGTCGAATACAACAGGTGTAGTGTAGTTGCAGTGAAATGCTTACTTACTTACGAGCCTCCAATCAACAATGCAGTTTTAAGAAAATAGAGTTAAGAATTAAAAATAACAAGTAGTTCAAGAGCAACAGTAAAATAACAATAGCGAGACAATATACAGAAGGTACCGGTACAGAGTCAATGTGCGGGGTCACCGGTTAATTGAGGTAATATGTACATGTAAGTAGAGTTAATAAACTGACTATGCATAGATATTAACAGTGTATCTGCGGTGTAAAGGGGGGGGGCAGCAATAGATGTTCAGGAGTCTTGTGGCTTGGACCTAGACTTGTCACTCCGGTACCGCTTGACATGCGGTAGCAGAGAGAACAGTCTGACTAGGGTGGCTGGAGTCTTTGACAATTTTTAAGGCCTTCCTCTGACACCGCATGGTATAGATGTCCTGGATGGCAGGAAGCTTGGCCCCAGTGATATATTGGGCTGTACGCACTACCCTCTGTAGTGCCTTGCGATCGGAGGGCGAGCAGGTACCATACCAGGCAGGATGATCTCGATGGTGCAGCTGTAGAACCTTTAGAGGATCTGAGGACCCATGCCAAAACTTTTCAGTCTCCTGAGGGGTAATAGGTTTTGAGCCATGTTAGTTTGTTGATGAGGTGGACACCAAGGAACTTGAAGCTCCCAACTTGCTCCACTACAGCCTCATCAATGAGAATGGGAGCGTGCTCGGTCCTCCTTTTCCTGTTGTCCACAATCGTCTCATTTGTCTTGATCACACTGAGGGAGAGATTGTTGTCCTGGCACCACATGGCCAGGTCTCTGACCTCCTCCCTATAGACTGTCTCGTCGTTGTCGGTGATCAGGCCTACCACTGTTGTCATCGGCAAACTTAATGATGGTGTTGGAGTCGTGCCTGGCCGTGCAATCATGAGTGAACAGCGAGCACAGGAGGGGACTGAGCACGCACCCCTGAGGGGCCCCTGTGTTGAGGATCAGCGTGGTGGATGTGTTGTTACCTACCCTTACCACCTGGGGGGGGCGGCCCGTCAGGAAGTCCAGGATCCAGTTGCAGAGGGAGGTGTTTAGTCCCAGGTTATTGATGAGTTTTGAGGGCACTTTGATGTTGATCGCTGAGCTGTAGTCATTGAATAGCATTCTCACATTGGTGTTCCTTTTGTACAGGTGGGAAAGGGCAGTGTGGAGTACAATAGAGATGGCATCATCTGAGGATCTGTTGGGGTGGTATGCAAATTGGAATGGGTCTAGGGTTTCTGGGATAATGGTGTTGATGTGAACCATGACTGGCCTTTCAAAGCACTTCATGGCTACAAACGTGAGTGCTATGGGACACTAGTCATTTAGGCTGGTTACCTTAGTGTTCTTGGGCACAGGCACTATGGTGGTCTGTTTAAAACATGTTGGTATTACAGACTCAGACAGGGAGAGGTTGAAAATGTCTGTGAAGACACTTGCCAGTAGGTCAGCGCATGCTCGCAGTACACGTCCTGGTAATCCGTCTGCCGGTGCAGCCTTGTGAATGTTAACCTGTTTAATGGTCTTACATTGGCTGCGGAGAGCGTGATCACACAGTCGTCTGGAACAGCTGGTGCTCTCGTGCATGTTTTAGTGTTACTTGCCTCGAAACGAGCATAGAAGTGGTTCAGCTCGTCTGTAGGCTCGTGTCACTGGGCAGCTCTCGGTTGTGCTTCCCTTTTGTAGTCTGAGCGTCGGAGCCGGTGTCGTAGGATTCAATCTTAGTCCTGTATTGATACTTTGATGGTTCGTTGGAGGACATAGTGGGATTTCTTATGCTTCCGGGTTAGAGTCCCTCTCCTTGAAAGTGGCAGCTCTAGCCTTTAGCTCGGTTCGGATGTTGCCTGTAATCCATGGCTTCTGGTTGGGGTATGTACGTACGGTCACTGTGGGGATGACGTCATCGATGCACTTATTGATGAAGCCAGTGACTGATGTGGTGTACTCCTCAATGCCATCTGAAGAATCCCGGAACATATTCCAGTTTTTGCTGTCCTGTAGCTTAGCATCTGCTTCATCTGACCACTTTTTTTTTTTATTGACTGAGTCACTGGTGCATCCTGCTTTAATTTTAGCTTGTAAGCAGGAATCAGGAGGATAGAATTATGGTCATATTTGCCAAATGGAGGGTGAGGGAGAGCTTTGTACATGTCTCTGTGTGTGGAGTAAAGGTGGTATAGAATTTTTCTCCCTCTGGTTGCACATTAAACATGCTGATAGAAATATGGTAAAACAGTTAAGTTTCCCTGCTTTAAAGTCGGCGGCCACTAGGAGCACCACTAGGAAGTATTACCCCCAAAAGCAGCACGAGGCAGTATACTGCCCCCCCAAAGCAGCGCTAGGTAGTTTACTGCCCCCCTCCAAAGCAGTGCTGGGTAGTATACTGCCCCCTCAAAGCAGCGCTAGGTAGTTTACTGCCCCCAAAGCAGCGCTAGGTAGTATACTGCCCCCTCAAAGCAGCGCTAGGTAGTTTACTGCCCCCGCCCCCAAAGCAGCGCTAGGTAGTTTACTGCCCCCAAAGCAGCGCCAGAAAGCTAGCTTTCTATGTAAAAAACATGTAGCTTCAGAGAAGTGTGTGTATGATAGTAGACCTGTCTTTCTGATTCATTCATGTATTTCTCTGTCCTGATGAATGTCTTCTCTTCTCCCAGTGCGGAGGGCAGCCATGTCTCTGGTCAGAGTAACGGTCGGGACCCCCAGGCTCTGGCCAAGGCGGTGCAGATTCACCACGACACGCTGAGGACCATGTACTTCGCCTGAGCACCACCCCACACCACCATCACCGCACTTAAAGCACACATACACACACAAGCCCCGCCTGCCAGAGAAGGAGGGTTGCAAACCCCCACAACCAGTCAATCCGGACCTGACACTGTGTAGAGGGGGGTGGGGGAAGCCCCCCGCAATGGACTGAGGATGCAGACAGACGCTGCTTTAAAACAAGAGAGGAAGAACTTGGCACTATTATGCAATATTAACCCAGCCAACTGCTTTTCCTGGGCACCCCAACTCCGCCCCCACCCTCCTCCAGTCCCTCTCTTTTTCGCCGGTCATGAAGGAGATCTGTTTTGATTCCGGATGTGTATGGTCAACGTTGCAGAAATGGTTCCCTTTCGTCATCATGCCTTTTACATCAGCTCAGTTTTTAACGGCAGGACTTCCTGCCCTTTTTCGTGGTTAGTTCTGTTTTGACTTTTTCTTTCATCAAAGGTTGAGGAGAGAAGAAGAAAAGGATCAGGAGTGTGAAGGGTGGATCTCTATCGGTGCAGACCCATCACTGCGCACAAGCTTGACACTGGTATTTTCCTCTCCTTTCCTCTCCAGCTTTTTTTTTTTTTTTTAGCCAATGGTGACTTATCAAAAGTGTGAGTGTGTCAATGGACACTGTGTGGTAGGAGACGAACACAAGCTATTATTGTGAGCACAGTGCCACCTGGAGTCTAAACGGTGTAACTGCTCTCTTCAAAAATCCCAACCTGTCTGGGGAATAAGCTATGATGCTAATCATATGATATCCAACTGGTTATCATTTGACTTGAACCAATAAGTGCTGTGCGTTTACGCTGGCACACATCATAGAGGGTAATACAATGATATCACACCCTAGGTCAGTCCCCTATGACATAGGTCTAATGTGCTGTCACATCAACTAACTACATTGCAATGTGACCCTGTTTTGAATTTTCTTTCCTGTACATCGTGTTGATATTTACGGTGCTTGTTTTGTTTGTTTTTTACCATTCTTTCCAGTATTTATTAGTACGCTCAAGATATAGTAATTTAATATGAGACGAGCGTTTTTAATTCTGCATTCTTTCTATCTCATTGCTCTTTCGATCTATTCGCTCTCTTGGATTTGAATTTGTGGTGGAAGATCCTAAATTGAATGACTGATCATGTTGCTTTCTCCTAGTGCAATAATCTTTTAGCTGAGGGGAAGGAAGCTTCTTCTAGAAGATACGGTTTGAATATCTGGAAGTCTGTAGCAGTGCGTTACGAGAATGTAGCAGAACCCAGATCTCCTATGAGAACTCTGTTCACAAAATTGGCACTTTCCCGTTGCTCCTCTTTATGAAGGGGAGTAGAGGGGTTCAGAGGTCGAATGGTTATGCCAGTGAGTGTGTTATGGGTTAGAAATCAAGTGCCTGGTTTTGGAAATGAACAGTTAAATGGAAGTTGTATCGATGGATTATGATGTGGAGATCCTAGCCTTTAAAATGTATTCAAACAAGGAAGTTAAAGGGCAAATTTTAGCTGGAGAAAGTTGACTAAGCTACATTTTGCCTCTTTTTTTTTTTTTATTTTTTTTTTTTTTACAGACATTACATCGCATTGAAATATGTATATTCTGTGTGTGTTAGTTTATCCTATTGTCTTTGCCTAATAGCAGCAGTATTTTAGCAGATCAAGTCGTGCTGCACTCTGTCTCTATTCTCATCAGACATGGATCTAGCTGCTATATCTACATGTACTCAAGGTGACTAAGAATCGAGGCATGCCTCAGTCATGAGCGGGCAGGAGAGCTAAGCCGACATTTCATTTTTTTCTTCGCCATATAACTGAGCATCCAAACCAATAGTAGCGTAGCTGTCTTCTCGAGTCAACAGCTCGACGAATCTTGGAAGTCCGGGAGACTGAGTGAGTGACTTGTGTGGTCGCTGCTTAGCTCCTCTGTGCTCTTTGACGTGAGGCATGCCTAGTGTTCAAGAGAGAGACAATAATCTGCACTAAAAGAAGTGTGTGTCAGACCGAACACATGCCTCTGGTGCTATGGGGGGTGGCCTCCTTGCCGCGCCCCTTTGAGAATTTTGCAGTCTGAGTAGGCCTTTGGGGGGGGGGGGGGGGGTACAAATGTACTGTAGTAAACCTCCCAATGAGGTAAACGAGAGGGTCTTATGTGGGGCACTGTAGGGATTCTTGTCCTAACTGTTAGTGGAAACAGTTGCCATTGAGAGTCTCTTGTTTTGACGGTACAATGATACGAGGACGCAGTTCTCAAGGCAAGGACTGCCCCAAGAGGTGAACGGTAGTGTGGTCCAATGGTAGAATCCTGTGTCCCCCTGTAGTCGCATTTGACAGCCTTCCCAACTCTAGCCTTCCCTGGCTGGAAGCCAATGAGTTTGAGCCTTCATGATCTTCACTAGTGTCCAAAAAGCCTTTTTCAAAAGCCAGATTGGAAGATGTGTATATGTACATTTCACATTATTGTAATGCTCACACCACTTATTTTTGCTAACAAAAAAAAATCTAACATATGTAGTTATATAGTTAATCATCATAGTAATAATCTCATTAAAGGTAAACGGTAATAAAATACGTAAGAGTTGATAATGCAATAGACTGTTGTTGACTCGTGTCCCGTGGCAATGTATAACATTAATTAGTTTATTTTGGCGTGCGTACATTGGCGGTGAATGTATTTCGACATGTAACGTGTGTCTGAATTGTTAGACTGTTATGGATCGGGATGTGGTGGACTTGTCTCCTCTGAGTTCTAGAAGTAAGAGGTGCTTCTATTTCTGGCACTCTTGGCAGCTGTTGTCAGATCTTCCCTGTTGTCATAGAATCCAAATGGAATCGTTAGACTTTTTTTTTAAGAGCATAATTGTTCTGATCCAGATCGTCTTTCTCAGGCGGGAGTTGACGCCTGTAGAGTAGGGGGAGAGCGGGAGAAACCGGAATGAGATGGTTACCCTGACGGGTCATCATGAACGTTTAGTACCGATGTGGCCCGCAGTGTTTGAGGTTGAGCCTTGTGGGTTATGAGGCCCCTATAGAGCGAGACTTGGCTCGTAACTGTTGCTTTTCTCCACGCGCAACCAGGGGCACTTCTTGTGCTCCGGAATACAAAGCCGAAAGGCCTCCAGTATAAGTCTGCAATGTGACAGTCTATAATCTCATTTGTTTCCCCCCCACTTTCTCCTGACTTTTGCCTCCCATTGCCAGAGGACTACATTCCATAGCCAGTCGATATGCCATCGGATTCCCCTGAGAAGTGGAGAAAAGATGGAAGACTAGAGGACAGAAGACGTTAAGGATGTGTTGGTTGGTACAGAGTAGGGCATTGTAGTTTAGATGGGGTTTTGTGCATGTGGCTGGTTCTGGTGTGTGTAAAGTGAGAAGTAGGGCCAAGTGCCATTTTGAGGGAGGTGGCGTGTCTGGATCGGGACATTGTTTAGCAAGCGACAAGCGTAGCTCTCATCCAAGCTGACATTATGATGAACGTCAAGGACGACAGAACATTCAGATTTTCCTGGGCAAAAGAACACAGGTTTACATATAGCAGATGTGTTCGCCTAACATCCTTATAACATTACAACTCCCTAAATTGTCGTCGGTAACGTTTTTCAGATGTTCGTTTTGTTTTCAGTAGTTTTTTTTTGTTGTACTTAGTTTATAGATATTTATGAGCAAGGCCTTTCTAGGTCTAAAACATCACCCCAGAGATTCCTATACTCTATGGAAAAGTAGCTATATGTACAGTAGCTATGTCTGTGTTCATTCCATTTGCCTGTGACGCACAGATGTACTGGATTTTGAGTTCTTTCTTTTCGGGGTAGAAGGTAAATCTATGGCAGAGTGATGAAGGCCACAGAAAGTGCCTTTCTTAATGGTGGTGCTGTATGCACAATACACACACACACACACACCAAGATTGATACTGAGGACCCGCAGTCTGTTTGTTAAAGTATATGATTGTGGTTGAGGGTTCACTTAGTGGTGCATTTTGAGTCTGGACCAATGGACTCGGTTGGTTGGTACAGTGGAACTTGCATTGACAAGCGAGGTCACATTTGAAACCGATGTGTGTGTGACACAGCCTTTGCCCACGAATGACAAACATAGCACAGCACTTTATAGACTGCCACTCTCACTCAGACATAAAGCCAAGAGGTTTTCTGTCTGTTCCTCCTCCAATCCCCGCCTCCCAGATACAGTGGTGTATCGAGGACTTGTTTTATTATGTGAATGAGGAGATTTTCCTCCTCTGGGAAAGGGAATTGGATTACGACGCCAAACAACGGTTGCTATCGCTACTTAGGTGGTCATTTTAAAAGCGTGCCTGTAGCTCATGTGACTTCGCTGACGATGACTCTGTTTTCGAGTCCGCCTGCATTTATATGGCTTCTCCTTAAGAATCTGAAACCACCAATGGTTTTTAAGTGTTCCAGTGTAAGGCGTCCATATTAGGAAGTCTGCAGTTGTCTGGCCCATGGCATTCTCTCATCCTAGTGCAATGCCCTCGCCCCGCCGTGTGTCCGTCTTGTCCTTAATGGAAGGATAGTGGGCCCACTTTCATTGGTGTTTTGGTGCAAGTTCGGGTGTAGAATAAGACTCCGAGGGTCTTTATGAGTCATTTGGGGTACCGGTCAGTGATACCTTTACAAGAGATTTAAAATAAAATATGCGCCTCACTTACCTTGGTATGCTGCATATGTTATACCACAGAGGAAAAACTGCAAATATTGCTTTGGTTATTACAGTATAATGCTTGATTAATACCTGATTATGATATTCTTGTAACTATTTTAGACAGACGTATAACTGTAAGATATTCTTGTTTTAGTTTTTTTGTCTTAACACTTATCTGACTTGAGCCGAACGTTTTATTTTGTTGTCCTATTTAAATGTTATTTTTAATATGTATATGAAATGTATATTGCAAAATATTTTATGCTGTATTTATTGAGTGTATAAACGAGCGGCCAGCTAGAGTCTCATTGGCAGCATGGTGGAGGTCGAGCTAGGGGACGAGGCCTTAAACCACCCCACCCCCCTCCATGTTGAAGCCTTATCCTCTCCAGACACGCAAGCACAGCGACGTGGTGGTGGGCGGACGAAGGGGCACAGTTGAGCAGGGGGACCTGTTTTTTTGTTTTTAAATGAGGTATTAATTATGTAGACCCCTGCGTCTAGATGTTTAGCTTTCTTGTTTGGCTCCTTGTGAAGGGAAGAGGCCTTCTAATATGTCCTCTTACCACCTTCTTGTACTCCCTCTTCCCTCTCTCCCCGGTTCTCTCCTCCCATCTTGGTGAGGCCACCCCCACATGTTGCGTCTCATCTGTAGAGTTAGGGGGAACCTTTACTGAACCACATAGACTGAGCTGACCACTGACATCCTCATCCAGAGCTGCTAATATGTTAGCCATATAAACTCCCCTGGCCTGGTAGAGTACAGGTGGGTGAGAATAGAGGAGAAGGAGGGAATGATGGTGACTGTGCTCAGGCAGAGGATGTTAGGTGTGGCTTCTGTCCTTTCACGTTTCCCTTGTGCCAGAGACTTTTACACAGGAAGGAGTGGAGTGTAAAGTCTCATTCCGCTCAAATACAAGCCTCCGCCTTAAGTGTGTTCTGACTTCGTTGTTGGGTTTTATTTATGACTACGGAACGCCTGAGTTGAGTACAAAAAAAATGGCCTAACTCCAAAGTAGCATCCTCGTGTGGCTTTTCAAACCACTAATAGTGCTACAGTAGTTGTTGAGCCCCAACGTACAAAGTGTATGTTTCCCCACGTGTGTGGATGTCAGAACAAGAGCCCGAGGGTTCTGTGTGCTGACTTGTACCTGTATAATGAATCAAGGTGTTGTAATAATTCATTGCTGTTCTGTTTGCCCACGGTGTCTGTTAGTTGTTCCAACCTCACTCTAGGGTCAGAGGTCAGAGGCATGGAGCTTGGAAGGGGTCGTCAACTCTGTTCAAAACTTTTTTAATAGGCTTTTCTACCTAATACCCACAGACAAATCCTTTGTAGACATGTTGACTCCATTTAGCGATCTGTTTGGTGTGCAAGCAGCTTGCTTTCAGTCTATTCGCAGTCCATGTAAAGATTTTGAAGAAACATTTGCTCGAGAGATTATCGGATGCTGTTTTCCCAATGTTACACTGGTTTGAAGACCGATCTCATCAGTGGCCATGAATGCTGGACTTTTTAAAGGGTTCCCTATATGTTTCATCGGTATCTTGAGGTTATTTTTGTATTTGACGTGTGTCAGTTAGGATTGTGCGCTGTGATACCATTTTGAGTCCTGAGGCACCAGCTAAAATCAATGGGTGTTTGATGATTAGAACAAGGTAGCCACATGAGTTCCATGCCTCCATCTCTCTCCCTTACTACTCTGTATGTTTCAAACTCTCTGTTGTACCAACAGGTCTTTTTTATTTCAGTTTTAAATGTCTTTTGTTTAAAAATTCTTTATTTTAGGCCTTCTGTTTTGCTTTGCTACAATTTGAAGTGTATCTTTCACTAATACTTGTAATAAAAAGCTTTGCTTTAAAACCTTTCGCTTCATGATATTTGTTTCTAGACCAAGCAGGCACACGTGATCAAACACCCCCCTTTCGTTTATGGTGGTGTATAGCTACTGGCTGTAGCCACTAGTCAGTTCTAGTGAAGGTAGATTCAGCACAGATGTAATGTTACTAAATGATTATGACATGTCATTGCACTGTGTTTGAATTCTATTGTTCTATTATTCTTCTGATTCTATGTTGTTGCACCAGACAGTTGCCTGTAGTGTAGACTGATTGTGTTATTTAGTCTCTTCATTTCAAGGAATGTAAAGAAATAGTCTTGAGAAGTAGAAGTCAGAACATATTTTTTGGTAAGTAAGTCCTGTATGGTGTGGCAAAGGGAGTGTATATTACTGGAAACTTTTTTTCTAGGTTTACAAGTAAACTACCAGAATTCTGATAACTTTCAAGGAATATGGAATTTTATCAGATGACACCTAGTGGCATTTTTGTGTACTTCAGATTATCACAGGTGTCTAATCTCTGGCACTCTGCTTTACCACATGCAAAATATATTTTAATGTAATAAGATTGTAAAATTAAACATTGAATGACAACGGTATAAAACGGTAACCCTAAATATAAACCAACGTAGTGAAGTAATGAGGGTTTCACAATGAGATCCTTTATTTTTTTACACTTTTTTACTTTGTCTATGTGTTATGAAAATGTTTTGTGGCCAAACTGGTGGCAGTATTTGGAAGAGTTGCAGAGTTAATTGAAAATAATGCAATTGTGTACTAGTTGTGTTTTCTTTCATTTGTCAATTTTCCCATAAACCATATGGTTTATCCACTAGAAACTCTATCGATCTATCTCTACACACACACACACAGTACGTCGACACCCCTTCAAATGAGTGGATTTGGCTATTTGCCGACAGCTGTATAAAATCGAGCACACAGCCATGCAATCTCCATAGACAAACATTGGCATTAGAATGGCCCTTACTGAAGAGCTCAGTGACTTTCGATTTGGCACTTCATAGAATGCCACCTTTCCAACAAGTCAGTTCATCAAATTTCTGCCCTGCTAGAGCCGCCTCAGTCAACTGTAAGTGCTGTTACTGTGAAGTGGAAACGTCTAGGAACAACAGCAGCTCAGCCGTACAGTGGTAGGCCACACAAGCTCACAGAACGAGACCTCTGAGTGCTGAAGCACATAAAAACCTTCTGTCCTTGCTTGCAACACTCACTACCAAGATCCAAACTGCCTCTGAAAGCAACGTAAGCAGAATAACTGTTTGTAGGGAGCTTCATGAAATAGGTTTCCACGGCCGAGCAGCTGCACATAAGCCTAAGATCACCATGCACAATGCCAAGCGTCGGCTGGAGTGGTGTAAAGCTCACCGCCATTGGACTCTAGAGTAGTGAAAACACGTTGTCTGGAGTGAGGAATCACGCTTCACTATCTGGCAGTCCGACAGACAAATCTGAGTGTGGCGGATGCCAGGAGAACACTACCTGCCCAAATGCATAGTGCCAACTGTAAGGTTTGGCGGAGGAGGAATAATGCTCTGGGGCTGGCATGGTTTGGGTGAGTCCCCTTAGTTTCAGTGGAGGGAAATCTTAATGCTACAGCATACAGTGACATTCTAGACGATTCTGTGCTTCCAACTTTGTGGCAACAGTTTGGGGGAGGCCCTTTCCTGTTTTAGCATGACAATGCCCCCGTGCACAAGGAATGAGCTGTTTGACAAGCAGGAGTCCACATACATTTGGCCATGTAGTGTATATACATACTTGCATACATTTTTAAGTTATTCAAGTATAAATTACCATAGATTACCTGCTAATTACCAAAATTACAGTAACTTTAGTAAATTACCGGTAGCTTTGCAACCATACTCCTGTACAATGCATTATGATGCCATTATAATGCATTGTAAGATTTGTCATATGCATGTATGACTAGGACTAGGCCACAGTATAGCCTAGCCTACTTTGGAAATCTAAACCTGTCACCGTTTCAGGTTAAGAACCACGAGAATGCAGAATACAATCTAGTCTACCAACTGAACTTCATTTCATTTTCCACCATTGCCTCAAATTAAATGAATCATAACAAACTGCTCGTAATGAAAATGGAAAGTGTACCCAGGTGCACTGAACCAGTTCAACCCTCCTGGAAAATATGGGAAGGATTGAATTGAAACTCCTAAAATCCCATTTGTAGTCACATTTATCCTTCACTAAGGAAACTCATATCTCTCCGTGGAACAGTCAGTGCACAAAGACGGGGGTTGTGACAGTGGGCCAACAACCTCTCATAACTGTCTGGAATGTAAAGTAATCAGGAGATCACATAAACATGTAAACTGCTGTCCAGAATGCATTGCAGCTACTACAGGCTCAGGTAGTCCCACGCAGCTACAGGGTCTTCGGTGTACATGTTTAGGGCTTTTCCACCATAGCTAACTTTACCCCAGGTTTTTCACATTTCATGCTTCATTTGATAGACGGGTAGGTTTTCAGTTACATTTACGCGACAGTCATGACTACTTACCGTCCTTCCTATTCTGTGTCGACCCGTTCCACCCATGGAAAAGATTAGAAAAGGTTTACTTTAAAGCATTATGTAACCTTTTCAATTGATCATGGCCAGGTTTCATACCCTACTATTTGACATATGATGACAAGCAAACAAATGTAGAAACATCGGGAAGTGCTATAACAGCCTGGGTGCCCATTCTGGTTGGGTCATAACACTAGCAAAAATGTACATTTTAGTGGAAAGGAATTTCCCTTTGCTGATGGAAGGATCTAGACCTGCATACAGGTCTCTACAACCTTTGACTAACTCATTTCAAGCTGTCTATTTATGTTGGTAGGAATGGCCACTATGAGTAGGAAGCCCGGTCAGCGTTACTGGATGACAGACTGGGAGACCAATAACAAGCTGCTCACGGACACGGCCGAGCACCAACGCCACCAATCACAGCAGACAAGGCAGGAGAGGCGGGCCCTGAGGCACCAGACAGCCTGTAAGGTACAGAGACTGAGAGACAGGGACTGATATGGATGCCTGATGCCAGGCAGCAGGCGATGCATTGACAGAGAGATGATCAACTCATGTTCACATCTATTCCCCATAATAACAAAGTAATACTGTGCGTGACCGTGGGCTCTTCTCCGTCTGTCTGACACGCTGGGATGAGAGTGACAGCTGAGACAGGCTGGGTGACAGGATCAATGAGGTCACTGAGCAGAAGGACAGACTGCAGTTCTGCGTACAGGCAATGGAGAGAGAGATCGAAGCTCTGACACAGGTCACTAATACTTCATATGGTAGAAAATGTGGGAGAACTATTTCATGTTCAACTCCCTTTACTTACAAAAACCATAATCAACACGTATACTGTCGTACGCATGTCTGTCAGTGTCCCTAATTTGTTAGCTTCAGGAACCTCTCAAATTGCTTTGGGAATCTGCATTCCACTATGCTATTTGTATGCATTGTTGTGTTGTCTGGTGCAGCAAAACTCTACCTAAATCCTACCCTTATTAAGTAAACTAATCGTAATCTAATTATGCCTGAGGGTGTTATTTTTGTTTTTTCTGGAAGTATGTGTTCTTGTTGACAATGAATTATAGCACACATGTTTAATCATCTAGAGGATCTACAGGGGCTTGCGAAGGTTATTCACCCACTTGGCATTTTTCCTATTTTGTTGCCTTACAACCTGGAATTAAAATTGATTTTTGGGCCGTTTGTATCATTTGATTTACACAACTTGCCTACCATTCTGAAGATGTGAAACAAACAAGAAATAAGACAAAAAAACAGAACTTGAGCGTGCATAACTATTCACCCCCCAAAGTCAATACTTTGTAGAGCCACCTTTTGCAGCAATTACAGCTGCAAGTCTCTTGGGGTATGTCTCTATAAGCTTGACACATCTAGCCACTGGGATTTTTGCCCATTCTTCAAGACAAAACTGCTCCAGCTCCTTCAAGTTGGATGGGTTCCGCTGTTGTACAGCAATCTTGAAGTCATACCACAGATTAGCAATTGGATTGAGGTCTGGGCTTTAACTAGGCCATTCCAAGACATGTAAATGTTTCCTCTTAAACCACTCAAGTGTTGCTTTAGCAGTATACTTAGGGTCATTGTCCTGCTGGAAGGTGAACCTCCGTCCCAGTCTCAAATCTCTGGAAGACTGAAACAGGTTTCCCTCAGGAATTTCCATGTATTTAGCACCATCCATCATTCCTTCAATTCTGACCAGTTTCCCAGTCCCCACAGCATGATGCTGCCACCATGCTTCACTGTGGAGATTTGGTTCTCAGGGTGATGAGAGGTGTTGGGTTTGCGCCAGACATAGTGTTTTCCTTGATGGCCAAAAAGCTCAATTTTAGTCTCATCTGACCAGAGTACCTTCTTCCATATGTTTGGGGAGTCTCCCACATGCCTCTCCCTCCCTCCCTCCCTCCCTCCCTCCCTCCCTCCCAGGTGGAAGAGGCAGAGCGGGCCCTGGAAGACATGGCCGTGCCCCTGGATTTGGTAGTGGAGTGTCTGACCCAGAGAGAGGGCCCGCAGGGGGAGTGAGCTGGTCAGTGACCCCCTGCAGGGCCATCTGAAGAGGGAGGCCCAGATGATGACACCACGCAGCAAGAGCTGCAGCAGCACATCAACAAGGCATTCGAGCAGGTCTGGTAAAGCCAAGATAGAGATTTAACTGCCGTAGGTCTTTGGTTCTGTCTCAGGATATGGTTTCATTGATCCATGGAACATAAAAGGCTTCTATCTAACACAGTTGTGTTGCTCTTAAAAAGAAAGGATAATGCGATGTGAAACCGAAACGGGTGGGTGATACTGACATTTGGAGGCCTGTGTGAGGTCTTAAATTTCATTTCTCCATTGCTTCATGAAGACGTATTGCAGCAAATTTGACAGGAAACGTTCAAATTCCACTGTGTTCTGTAGCCTGTGTGCTGATGTATGCCTATAATTAGTATTTAGAATACTATAATAGACATGAACTATCTTATGACGGTGTAAAAGGTCAGCCATTTTGGTCAGGGAGTTGGGCAGCCAGTGTTGTGATTCAAATATTGTGAAAGCAATCCGTTTGAAGATTATCTTCACAGTATTTTCATTAGCTAACTAGCCAGACAGTTTTATTATAATTATTCCAATCTTTTTACAAATTAACTGCCAATATTCCATACAAACAATGCAGTCAATCCACAGCCATACACTGGCTGAAATCAGTTGATGTCTAAAACAGAAAATGTCTAAAACACGTAG
The DNA here is from genome assembly GCF_034236695.1 of Oncorhynchus nerka. NCBI lineage: Eukaryota > Metazoa > Chordata > Actinopteri > Salmoniformes > Salmonidae > Oncorhynchus > Oncorhynchus nerka. The sequence goes on along the minus strand of NC_088398.1, from coordinate 23,722,674 downwards.
AAACTGTATTCATAATTATGTGACAATATTTTAGGTTGACAATTCTATTACACAATTTCTGATACATCACATGCCTTTCTTTTATTTTCCTGCATAAGTAAAAGCAGGAAAGTATCACCTATGCCTCTACTGCCATTCATTCCATTTGGATTTCTCCCTGTCCAAAATGGCTGCCATTATCATACCATTCTGGAACTGAGAGTTTGACATATCCCCTCTAGTAATTTAATAGAATCTCTACCGATGTATGCTTGTTTGTCTATAGTTCTATGGGGGGGATACATCTAACAGTGTAGCATCAATAAAGTTTATTTCATTTTAAGCTGTCTCAAGGAAGCCCACCAACAGCTGACCTTTGACCTAACCAACAGGAGCGAAGTCCTGGATGTGAACCAATTGTGCCTGTCACTTACAGACAGGTCACCTGACATATCCTTCAAGCCTGACCCCACGTACCCACTAGGTAAGGACGGAACAGAGTAGTGCCTTGTCAACATGTGTAGAATAAAGGAGACGATAATGAGATGATCATGAGTGAAAATATACTGTATAGTTCTAGCATATTTCTAGGAATTTTGTTTTTCCATAATTATCATAACTAAATAATTTGATTCCGTGTTCAGATAGCAGAACACTCAAAGAAAGCAGAACACTCAATGTCAGGCAAATTCTCAGCCTTTACCCAAATCTAGATGTATGGTCAGTTGTACCACTAAACCTCTTCTGATCCTCTCAACCTAAAACATTTTCTAATTTATAACACAGTTCTTAGAGTGTACAGTACTTACCGATGTATAACTGTGGCTGATTTATGTCCTGTACCCTGCAGTGCCTCCACACACCAGGAGTCGGTGCAGTTCACCCACTACAACATGACCCAAGCTGAGGAGGCGATGCAGGCTTCCCTACAGCTGAGGGAGACCATGACCTATACAATGATACAGGTAGCAGAGGACTGATCTAGGATCGGTTTACCCAAACTACCGCCCCAAACTAACATTAACCATTAGAGGTTAAAAACATTTTTTTTAAATAAACACAAGACTGAGCTTAGATCAGTGTCTAATGGCAACTTCATCCTACTCCTACAAAATAATGTGTGGGTGGGACTGTCTGTGTATTGGGGGAGGAGGAGAGGGATACATGTTATTAATAGCATAGGAAGGCCTGGTCGGGGAATGGAAACTCCATGAAGAGAGTATGTGTGAATGTACAGTCAGAGACCGTTTTATGCAGTATGGAAATTGGTTCCATTAGGCGTATAGGGCAACTCCCATAACAAACTAACAAAAAAATGGGTGGTTTGGTATTTCTAAGTGTTTTTGGACAGCAATTTAATAATATGCTTGCTGCCCATTTCAAACTGTATACGTGCCTGAGGCTGGTCTAGCCAGAGTGGATACAAATCCCAGCCCATACCCTATTCTGCATCTCCCTCCTTCTCTGTCTCCCCTCTCATTTCATGCTATCCCCGTTTGAATAAAAAGAAAATACTTGAAAAATAAATATATATAACACTGAACAAAAATATAAACGCAACATGCAACAATTTCACAGATTTGACTGAGTTACAGTTCTTATGAGGAAATCAGTCAACTTAAATCAATTCATTAGGCTCTAATCTATGGATTTCACATGACTGGGAATAAGGTCTGGATTAGAAAACCAGTCAGTATCTGGTGTGACCACCATTTGCCCCATGCAGTGTGACATCTCCTTTGCATAGAGTTGATCAGGCTGTTGATTGTGGAATGTTGTCCCACTCCTCTTCAATGGCTTTTCGAAGTTGCTATATATTAGTGGGAACTGGAACACGCTGTCGTGCAGTACATGTCGATCCAGAATATCCCAAACATGCTAAATGTCTGGTGAGAATACAGCCCTTGGAAGAACTGGGACATTTTCAGCTTCCAGCAATTGTGTACAGATCCTTGCGATATGGGGCTGTGCATTATCATGCTAAAACAGGAGGTGATGGCGTCGGATGAAAGGAACGACAATAGGCCTTAGGATCTTGTCACGGTATCTTGCCATCGATAAAATGCAGTTGTGTTCGTTGTCCTTAGCTTATGCCTGCTCATACATAACCCCACCTCCACAATGTTGACATCAGCAAACCATACGCTCTGTCTGCCATCTGCCTGGTACAGTGAAGAGCACACTTCTCCATCGTGCCAGTGGCCATAGAAGGTAAGCATTTTCCCACTGAACTCGGTTACACCACCGAACTGCAGGCAGGTCAAGACCCTGGTGAGGGCGAGGAGCATGCAGATGAGCTTCCCTGAGACGGTCTCTGACAGTTTGTGCAGAAATTCTTCTGTTGTGCAAACCCACAGTCTCATCAGCTGTCTGGGTGGCTGGTCGCAGACCATCCCTCAGGTGAAGAAGAAGATGGATGTAGAGGTCCTGGGCTGGCGTTGTTACATGTCGTGGAAACGTGTTGCGCTCTACAGTTATGAGGCCGGGTTGGACATACTGCCAAATTCTCTCAAATGACGTTGGCCTCCAATAGAGAAATTACGTTGGCTTATGGTAGAGAAATTAATATTCAAAATTCAAAAGGCACTCACACATCTGAGCAATCTTTTTTGCAGGTGCCTGGTAACAGTTGAACAAGATGAAGGAAAAAAACGCACACTGCTCTTGATAGTTTCACTGATCTTTAATGTATTATGTATCATCCTCACAGTCTTCTTCAGAGCTTTTGTGAGTTAAAAAATGTTTTGCACACTTATGTAGACCTAGTCCCACCCATATCCGTTCCACACATCGAAAGGGGTTGGAGGCGCAGGAAAAACAAATAAGTATTACCAAATATAACAATATGCATGTAATAGATATTCAAATAAAGTGTGTAAAGACCCGCTAAAGCTGAAGAACACTCCGTAATGTTCACAACCACATATACTTTGAACTCGCGAAAAGTGGGAGATGAGGTCAAGAAACACTGGCATGTTTTATCATTGGACCCAGCTTTGCCGGCTGAATTGAAAAATTCACCACTTATTGTGTATAGGAGAGGTCGCAATTTATGCGATAAATTGCTTCATACCAACTGCCAGCCACAAAAGAAAATCACCCAGGCTCTTTTATGCCCTCTTCCAAATGGTAGCTATAAATGCAGAGGATGCGCACAGTGCAACAATATGATGAAGTGTGAATATTTCTGCCACCCACATACAGGAAAACGGTTCCAAATAAATGACATTGTGTTCCACCACCCATTTATCTACATTATTACATGTCCATTAGGGCTCTGTTATGTAAGTAAAACCTCTCGTTCTCTCAAACAGAGAATCAGTGAACATAAAAGTTCAATCAGGAGAAACGACAGGGATTATCCAGTCGCAGTATATTTTAATGGCCTACATTTCTACCTTTTAGATTTCGTGTCATAGAGGAAGTTAAGATATCAGACAGGGGAGGAGACATTAATAATACACTGGTAATGTTTGGGGATTTTCACCCTGCAGACATTATTTCCGTAAATGCCTATGTACGTTATGTTGTGAATTTGAACATGAGTTATGCTCCTATTTAAGATTACTCTGATGTTTTTCGTACGATGTACCCAATGATTAATGAAAACTTGCTCGGTAGGTCTATGTCCTCATTGTGGTTTTATATATGTGTTTAATACGTCTTATTTACACACTTTATTCAAATATTTATGAAATGCATATTGTTATATTTGGTAATACTTATTTGTTTTTCCTGCGCCTCCAACCCCTTTCGATGCGTGGAACGGATGTTGTTGGGGCTAGGTCTACATAAGGGCGCACATTTTTTTTTAACTCCCAAAAGCTCTGACGAAGCTTATTATGGGGAAATTAATATTACATTCTCTAGCAACAGCTCTGGTGGACATTCCTGCAGTCAGCATCCCAGTTGCACACTCCCTCAACTTGAGACATCTGTGGCAGTGTGTTGTGTAACAATACAATTGCTCAGATAAAGAGATTGTGTTCAAAAACTAAAATGGGGTTTAAAATGATTGGCACCTCTGCTTTCAAAACCATAGCACCCTTCCCCTGTGAGGATAACGACGCTGAACCTTTTTCTAAAATGTTTTATGAGATTGGAGAACCCATTGTGAGGGATCTTAGACCATTCCTCTATAAAGAATTTTTCCAGATCCTTGATATCCTTCGTCTGCTCTGATGGACTGCCCTCTTCAAATCAAACCACAGGTTTTCAATGGGGTTCAAGTCTAATTGCTCCTGTAACCCGTTCTGGATAAGACCGTCTGCTAAATGACTAATGTAAATAGACTGAGATGGCAATTGCAAAATGTTGATTTTTGTGGTCAATTAATCATTTCTTTGTGGATTTTGATTAGTGCTTGGGGTTATTGTCTTGCTGGAAGATCCACTTCTGGCAGAGGCAAAAAGGTTTTGGGTTAAAATGTCCTGGTACTTACTACTTGGTAAAAGTGCATGATGCCATCGACCTTAACAAGGGAAACCAGGACCAGTGGAAGCAAAATAGCCCCATAACATCAAAGATCCACCATCATATTTTACATTAGTATTCAGACCCTTTGTTATGAGACTCAAAATTAAGCTCAGGTGCATCCTGTTTCCATTCATCATCATTGAGATGTTTCTACAACGTGATTGGAGTCCACCTGTGGTAAATTCCATTGATTGGACAGGATTTGGAAAGGCACACTCTTCTGTATACACTACCATTCAAAAGTTTGGGGTCACTAAGAAATGTCCTTGTTTTTTAAAGAAAAGCAAGTTTTTTGCCCATTAAAATAACATCTAATTGATCAGAAAAACAGTGTAGACATTGTTAATGTTGTAAATGACTATTGTAGCTGGAAATGGTTGATTTGTTTGTATTTTATTGAATATCTACATAGGCGTACAGAGGCCCATTATCAGCAACCATTACTACTGTGTTTCAATGGCACCTTATGTTAGCTAATCCACGTTTATCATTTTAATAGGCTTTTGATTAATTAGAAAACCCTTTTGCAATTATGTTAGCACAGCTGAAACTGTTGTCCTGATTAAAGAAGCAATAAAACTGTCCTTTAGACTAGTTGAGTATCTGGGGCATCAGCATTTGTGGGTTCAATTACAGGCTCAAAATAACGAGAAAATCGTCCGTCTATTCTTGTTCAGTGAAATGAAGGCTATTCCATGCGAGAAATTGCCAAGAAACTGAAGATCTTGTACAACGCTGTGTACTAACTACTCCCTTCACAGAACAGTGCAAACTGGTTCTAACCAGAATAGAAAGAGGAGTGGGAGGCCCCGGTGCACAACTGAGCAAGAGGACAAGTACATTAGTGTTTAGTTTGAGAAAGACGCCTCACAAGTCTTCAACTGGCAGCTTCATTAAATAGTACCTGCAAAACACCAGTCTCAATGTCAACAGTGAATATGCTACTCCGGGATGCTCCGGGATGCTGGCCTTCTAGGCAGAGTTGCAAAGAAAAAGCCATCAGACTGGCCAATAAAATAAAAGATTAAGATGGGCAAAAGAACACAAACACTGGACAGCGGAAGTGTCACGATCGTTATAATGAGTGGACCAAGATTCAGCGTGGTATGGTTCCATCCTCTTTTTTTTGAAGTGAAACTCAAAGAAAACAATAAATCGCAAAACGAAACGTGAAGCTACAATAGTGCTCACAGGCAACTATTGATGGTTAAGATCCCACAAAGCACAATGGGGAAATGGCTGCCTAAATATGATCCCCAATCAGAGACAACGATAAACACCTGCCTCTGATTGAGAACCATACCAGGCCAACATAGAAATATAATCACCTAGATGACCCACCCTAGTCACACCCCGACCTAACCAACATAGAGAATAAAAAGCTCTTTCTGGTCAGGGCGTGACAGTACCCCACAGATCATCCAGTACAGGTGGCACCGGGCTGGTGACACGCACCTCAGTGCGAATGCGGAGAAGAGGCACAGGACGTACTGGACTGTGTGGAGGCCTGATGCGTGGGACTGGTACAGGTGGCACCGGGCTGGTGACACGCACCTCAGGGCAAGTGCGGGGAGGAGGCACAGGACGTACTGGACTGTGGAGACGCACTGGAGGTCTGGAGCGTAGAGATGGCACAACGCGTCCTGGACAAATGACCACCTTCACACGGCAAGTGCGGGAAGCTGGCACAGGACGCACTGGGCTGTGAAGGCGCACTGGGGATACAGTGCGTAGAGCCAGTGCAGGATATCCTGGACCGAAGAGGCTCACTGGAGACCAGGCGCGCTGAGCCGGCACAACCCGTCCTGGACAGATACCCACTTTAGCACTACAAGTGCGAGGAGTTGGCACAGAACGCACCGGGCTGTGAATGCAAACTGGGGAGACAGTGCGTATCACCGCAAAACATGGTGCCTGGTCACACGCTCCCCACGGTGAGTATGGGGATTTGGCTCTGGTTCAAACATGGCTGTGCCAACCACCCCGTGTGCCCCTCCCAAATAAATTTTTTGAGGCTGCCTCTCGGGCTTCCGTCGTAGCCGCGAACCCTGGTGTCGTCATTGTTGTTCCCTTGCTGCCTCCATCTGCTCCCATGGAAGGCGATCCTTTCCGGCCAGGATCTCCTCCCACGTCCAGGATCCCTTACCGTCCAAGATATCCTCCCATGTCCAGGATGTCTGCTCCTCCTGGCCACGCTGCTTGGTCCGTTTGTGGTGGGATCTTCTGTCACGATTGTTATAATGAGTGGACCAAGATGCAGCGTGGTATGGTTCCATCCTCTTTATTTTGAAGTGAAACTCAAAGAAAACAATAAATCACGAAACGTGAAGCTACAATAGTGCTCACAGGCAACTACGCATAGTCAAGATCCCACAAAGTACAAAGGGGAATGGCTGCCTAAATATGATCCCCAATCAGAGACAACAATAAACAGCTGCTTCTGATTGGGAACCATACCAGGCCAACATAGAAATATAATCACCTAGATGACCCACCCTAGTCACAACCCGACCTAACCAACATAGAGAATAAAAAGCTCTCTATGTTCAGGGAATGTCAGGAAGACTGGAAAAAAGTGTTATGTACAGACTAATCTAAGTTTGAGGTGTTCGGATCACAAAGAAGAACGTTTGTGAGAAGCAGAAAAAATGAAAAGATGCTGGAGGAGTGTTTTACGCAATCTGTCAAGCATGATAGAGGGAATGTGATGGTCTGGGGGTGCTTTGTTGGTGGTAAAGTGGTAGATTTGTACAGGGTAAAAGGGATCTGGAAGAAGAAGGTTATCACTCCATTTTGCAATGCCATGCCATATCCTGTGGACAGCGCTTAATTGGAGCCTGTTTCCTCCTACAACAGGACAATGACCCAAAGCACAGCTCCAAACTATGCAATAACTATTTAGGGAAGAAGCTGTCAGCTGGTATTCTGTTTATAATGGAGTGGCCAGCACAGTCACTGGATCTCAACCCTATTGAGCTGTTGTGGGAGCAGTTGAACATATGGTACGCACTGTAAGAAGTGCCCATCCAGCCAATCCAACTTGTTCGAGGTTCTTCAGGAAGCATGGGGTGAAATCTCGAGATCACCTCAACAAATTGACAATTAGAATGCCAAAGGTCTGCAAGGCTGCAATTGCTGCAAATGGAGGATTTTTTTAATGAAAGCAAAGTTTGAAGGACCCAATTATTATTTCAATTAAAAATCATTATTTATAACCTTGTCAATATCTTGACTATATTTCCTATTAATTTTGCAACTAATTTCATGTATGCTTTTATGGAAAACAAGGACATTTCTAAGTGAACCCAAACTTTTGAACTGTAGATATATACACTGCTCAAAAAAATAAAGGGAACACTAAAATAACACATCCTAGATCTGAATGTATGAAATATTCTTATTAAATACTTTTTTCTTTACATAGTTGAATGTGCTGACAACAAAATCACACAAAAATTATCAATGGAAATCAAATTTATCAACCCATGGAGGTCTGGATTTGGAGTCACACTCAAAATTAAAGTGGAAAACCACACTACAGGCTGATCCAACTTTGATGTAATGTCCTTAAAACAAGTGAAAATGAGGCTCAGTAGTGTGTGTGGCCTCCACGTGCCTGTATGACCTCCCTACAACGCCTGGGCATGCTCCTGATGAGGTGGCGGATGGTCTCCTGAGGGATCACATTCCAGACCTGGACTAAAGCATCCGCCAACTCCTGGACAGTCTGTTGGTGGATGGAGCGAGACATGGATGTCCCGAGACATGGATGTCCCAGATGTGCTCAATTGGATTCAGGTCTGGGGAACGGGTGGGCCAGTCCATAGCATCTCCAGACTCCGTCACGTCTGTCACATGTGCTCAGTGTGAACCTGCTTTCATCTGTGAAGAGCACAGGGAGCCAGTGGCGAATTTGCCAATCTTGGTGTTCTCTGGCAAATGCCAAACGTCCTGCACGGTGTTGGGCTGTAAGCACAACCCCTACCTGTGGACGTCGGGCCCTCATACCACCCTCATGGAGTCTGTTTCTGACCGTTTGAGCAGACACATGCACATTTGTGGCCTGCTGGAGGTCATTTTGCAGGGCTCTGACAGTGCTCCTCCTGCTCCTCCTTGCACAAAGGCGGAGGTAGCGGTCCTGCTGCTGGGTTGTTGCCCTCCTACGGCCTCCTCCACGTCTCCTGATGTACTGGCCTGTCTCCTGGGAGCGCCTCCATGCTCTGGACACTACGCTGACAGACACAGCAAACCTTCTTGCCACAGCTCGCATTGATGTGCCATCCTGGATGAGCTGCACTCCCTGAGCCACTTGTGTGGGTTGTAGACTCCATCTCATGCTACCACTAGAGTGAAAGCACCGCCAGCATTCAAAAGTGACCAAAACATCAGCCAGGAAGCATAGGAACTGAGAAGTGGTCTGTGGTCACCACCTGCAGAACCACTCCTTTATTGGGGGTGTCTTGTTAATTGCCTATAATTTCCACCTGTTGTCTATTCCATTTGCACAACAGCATGTGAAATTTATTGTCAATCAGTGTTGCTTCCTAAGTGGACAGTTAGATTTCACAGAAGTGTGATTGACTTGGAGTTACATTGTGTTGTTTAAGTGTTCCCTTTATTTTTTTGAGCAGTGTATATATATAGTGTAGTGTATATAATATATATATATATATATATATATATTTGGTCCCACAGATGACAGTGCATGTCAGAGCAAAAACCAAGCCATGAGGTCGAAGGAATTGTCCGTAGAGCGCCAAGACAGGTTCGTGTCGAGGCACAGATCTGGGGAAGATTTCAGCAGCATTGAAGGTCCCCAAGAACACAGTGGCCTCCATTAATCTTAAATGGAAGAAGTTTGGAACCCCCAAGAGTCATCCTAAAGCTGATCGCCCCTGGCCTAACTGAGCAATCGGGAGAGAAGGCCTTGGTCACGGAGGTGACCAAGAACCCAATGTTCACTCTGACAAACCTCCAGTGTTCCTCTGTGGAGATGGGAGAACCTTCCAGAAGGATAACCATCTCTGCAGCACTCCACCAATCAGGCCTTTATGGTATGTTGGCCAGATGGAAGCCACTCCTCAGTAAAAGGCACATGACAGCCTGCTTGGAGTTTGCCAAAAGGCACCTAAATACTCTCAGACCATGAGCAACAAGCTTCTCTGGTGTGGTGAAACCAAGATTGAACTCTTTGGCCTGAATGCCAAGTGTCACGTCTGGAGGAAACCTGGCACCATCCCCACGGTGATGGATGGTGGTGGCAGCATCATGCTATGGGGATGTTTTTCAGTGGCAGGGACTGGGAGAATAGTCAGGATTGAGGGAAAGATGAACAGAGTAAAGTAAAAAGAGAGATCCTTAATGAAAACCTACTCTAGAGCTCTCAGGACCTTAGACTGGGGCGACAGTTCACCTTCCAACAGGACAACGACCCTAAGCACACAGCCAATACAATGCAAGAGGGGCTTCAGGATAAGTCTCTGAATGTCCTTGAGTGGCCAGATCCCGGACTTGAACTCGAAATAACATCTCTGGAGAGACCTGAAAATAGCTGTGCATTGACACTCCCCATCCAACCTGACAGAGCTTGAGAGGATTTTCAGAGAAGAATGGGAGAAACTCCCCGAATACAGGTGTGCCAAGCTTGTAGCATCATACCCAAGAAGACTCGAGGCTGTAATTGCTATTGAAATTACAGTTTTATTTTATTTTTTAATACATTTGCTAAGATTTCTAAAAACCTGTTTTTGCTTTGTCATTATGGGGTATTGCGTGTACAGTAGACATATTTTTTTTTTGGTATCCATTTTAGGATAAGGCTGTAACGTAACAAAATGTGGAAAAAGTCAAGGAGTCTGAATGCTTTGCAAATGCACTGTATGCTTCTGTATATCGTGTGCGTGCCCAAAGAGCTCTATTTTCATGTCATCTGACCATAGCACCGGTTCCAAGGGCGTTCATCAAACTCCAGGCGGTGCTATGGTCAAATATTATATACGCCATAGCTCAGTATTTGTATAATTTATTTTAAACAGCCTTTTTTGCTAATATTTATCAAGAATAACCCCACACGGGTAAGGGGCTCTGTTGCGACCTGCAGTGTGTGTGACGTTTGGTGTGGCGTTATTTAAAAAAAAAATTTAAACGCCACTTTAAATGTGTACATGACACTGCAACAAAATGTCCCCATGGGGACAATAAAGTCAGTAAGTAAGTAAGGATGCCAATAATTATGGACATGAATGTATTGCAAAGACACCAGTAAGTGTACTTCAGTAACTGTTGTTTTTGAATACTGGTGTAGGGGATTGTTTAAGCTGAGGACATATGGGTTTATTTTAAAGGCATGCGTTAGCACTTGTTTACTTGGCTCAGGCCGAAGCGGTGTAAACTGTATCCGAAGACTATCATCCTGATCGATATACAGTACAGAAGCATTCAACAGGAACGGGAGTCTGATCTATAAATGCTGTATATCATCTTTACGAGGGGATTGTAAATGTGTGCCGGAGGGTTGTTGGTATTCTCCATCACACAGTCGGAAGAGGACATTGTCACCCCCTTTGAGAACATCATAAGCATGTTTTTGGGATAAGCTTTAAGGACTTGTTACTTTTTAAAAAAAACTGCCATGATTGGCTATTTTCATGAACTGAAGTGTATCTGACATAGTATAGCAACATCATCCTCTCCCAGAGTGTCTCAGAGTAGGACTGCTAATCTACTGTAGGATCAGGTCCATATAATCTTATTCATTTGGATCTAAAAGGCAGGACTGATCCTATATCAGCACACCTACTCTGAGACTTTCTGAATACGGGCCCCATATTCGTTATAGCTGCGCCATAAGACTCTTATTCATATCTCTCTCCTCTGTGTGGTGTCTGATGCCCCCATCTCTTATGTCCCTTCAGAGCCAGAATGACATGGAGGGGCAGCGGATCACCACTGGGTTCAACCAGCGCATGAGGGCCCACCAGCTCCAGCGGGCCTGCAGTCATCTACACTGGCAGCACACAGCTATGAGTACAGAGTCCTGTTCATTAGGGCGCACAATGGAAAATGTAGTTCAATGCAAAATTCTGCTTTGACTAAATATTGATATTGAGGACAGACGTAGATAGAGGCCTGGGGAAGACCATGTATCCAGAGCTAAGCCTTAGAAATGCTCTTGTTAAGCATTAATGACATGCATAGCTCTTCCACCGGGCCCTTCTCATGCTATACATCCACTAAACCCATTAGACCTCCCTCCCCCCGTCTGACCTAAAGCTGCTCTCCCCACCCTTCAACTGATCTCTCTTCTAATCAGTGCAGCACAGCCATTTTCCTTTGTTCGCGCTCCGCCGGGCTCCATCCATCTCCATAGACATGAATACCTATAGTCCTGGTAAGGAAGTCCACTCCGGGGGCAATAACAATAGCAGTGTCTGGAATGCACAGGGAGAGATTAGATAAGACAGGGGTCAATGCAGGGAAGTCAGATCACCTAGGTTTCTCATGAATGTGTTCTGGATCAGTAACGTCATATATACAGTAGATCTGAACAAGAAGTGGAATTTATGAATCAGCTATTGTGTGAGAGCTAGAAGCTAGGACAAGAACCGTAGAGAGCATAGATGGTGATAAGATAGTATTGACTAGAGTAGAGCTTCGAAAGCAAAGAGGACAATTCTAGATGGCCCTTCTTAGCTGCGGGAGGTTTCTCCGGCTTCTCAGTGCTGACTCTGTGCTCTGTTGGTTCTGTCTGTCCCACCAGACCAGAGAGAAGATCACAGAGCTGTTGAGGGGCATCCATCGTCTGGAGCAGAAGCTGCTGGCTACAGTGTGCCCCCTGAAGCTGGTACATACCAGGCTGAAGAATAGGAACTCGAGGACCGGAGTGGACCTCTGCAGAGACCAGGTAGAACCATAATAATAGAATTACTGGAATGGGGGAAAAGCCCCTCAATCCAGGCCAATTTGACAGTACACTCACTATGACCACTGGTCCACACGTCAAGGGAAATTGACTTGAATGGTAGTGTCTATTTTACTCATTCTATTTCTATGGTTGATTCTAACTTGTAAAGCAAGAATGGGTATTCTTTGGTCCTGGAGGTTCAGACATTTGTTCTATGAAAGCCTGCACAGAGGACCTGAGTTGTTGTAAAGGTTGATTTTGTCATGAAAAAGGAGCTGTGTCTCTGTTTGTCATATTATACTGAACATAAATTGAAACACAATATGTAAAGTGTTGGTCCCATGTTTCATGAGCTGAAATAAAAGTTGCCATAACTTTTCCATATGCTAAAAAATCTATTTCTCTCAAATTGTGGGCACAAATTGGTTTACATCCCCATTAGTGACCATTTCTCCTTTGACAAGTTCATCCATCCACCTGACAGGTGTGGCATATCAAGAAGCCAGTTAAACAGCATGATAATTACACAGGTGCACCTTGTGCTGGGGACAATAAAAGGCCACTCTAAAATGGGTAGTTTTGTCACACAACACAATGGCACAGATGTCTCAAGTTTTGAGGGAGTATGCAATTGGCATGCTGACTGCAGGAATATCCACCAGAGCTGTTGCAATATAAAATTGTTTGGCCTCACAACCGCAGACCACATGTAAGCTCCACATCCAGCTTCTTCACCTGCGGGATCGTCTGAGACCAGCCAATGTCTCTTTTAAAAAATGATTTCACCTTTATTTAACCAGGTAGGCCAGTTGAGAACAAGTTGTCATTTACAACTGCGACCTGGCCAAGATAAAGCAAAGCAGTGCGACACAAACAACAACACAGAGTTACACATGGAATAAACAAACGTACAGTCAATAACACAATAGGAAAAAATCTATATACAGTGTGTGTGCAGATGAGGTAAGATTAGAGAGGTAAGGCAATAAATAGGCCGTAGTGGCAAAATAATTACAATTTAGCAATTAAACACTGGAGTAAAGTGTTAAAAAATATATTATTATTTGACCATGCTGGTCATTTATGAACATTTGAATATCTTGGCCATGTTCTGTTATAATCTCCACCCGGCACAGCCAGAAGAGGACTGGCCACCCCTCATAGCCTGGTTCCTCTCTAGGTTTCTTCCTAGGTTTTGGCCTTTCAAGGGAGTTTTTCCTAGCCACCGTGCTTCTACACCTGCATTGCTTGCTGTTTGGGGTTTTAGGTTGGGTTTCTGTACAGCACTTTGAGACATCAGCTGATGAACGAAGGGCTATATAAATACATTTGATTTGATTTTGTGGGGGAAAACTCATTCTAGATAGGCCTGGCTTACCAGTGGCTGTGACCCTGCTCTGTCATGTGAAATCCTTAAATTAATGAATGTATCTGATTTTATTTTTGTTCAGTATATAATGTGTGTCCATACCTGGACTCTGTGATCTTTGTAGGTGCATTCTGGACTGGTGGAAGAGGCTAAGCAGTTGGGAGCCACCATAGGAGTGTTACAGCAGAATCTAGCCAAGTCTATGTGAGTGTTTGTGTTATTGAGTTGCTATGAACGTGAGCACATATATCCGCCCTGTATGACTCTTTCACATCATATTGAACATATGATGTGTTCACTTTCATAGCACATTGGCCTTTAATGTAAGGACACCATTTAACCCTGTGTTGCTGTTCTGTGACACTGTGTACCAGGCACTCTCTGCAGTCCCTAGAGGAGCAACAGGCCTGTATGGGAGACGACCTGTCCAGGAAGCAGGGGGGCCCTGGAGCTGGAGCAGCGCAGCGACTTCATCCGCCAGCACCTGGAGACCCTGTCTGAGGCTGAGACAGCCGTCCCCATGCCCCGGCTTGACCAGAGAGATGTACTGATGAGGTGGACACACACATGAACTCACACACGCACACTTTTATTCATGGCCACAAATCATTGGGAAATTCACTATGTATAGAGCGCTTGTACTTTGACTCCCATTCCCTGACTGAATTGTGGATTTACAATAGCGATCCATTTAACTAAAGCTTCACACAGTTTAAAATGTGCTTTTTATTACAAAGAATACACAGCTAAATATACAAAATGTTTATAATATACAAAAGTTACAAAATAGGAATTGTTTTTCATTTAAAACAAATTATTTTAGAGCATTATATAAAAAAAAGTAGTGTGTAGTTCAGTACAATGCGAGGCGGTGTAAAAATGATAGCTACTATAAAAACAGGCAACACATCGGGCAAAAGTTGCTCTTGCCATTTTTAGAACTCGTCAATTGGCCAACAAGCAGTTCACTTTCCACATTGTTCCAATGCACTGAAAGGTCATGCTGCTCACAGGGAAGGAAGCTCCTCCCAAAGCGTTTTGTACACTTACTGTCCTTTTATGAGTCCATCTTTGAGTTGGAGAGTGTAGCGAAATACCTTGGGTACTGGAATCAATGGTTCACCATTACAAGTTGTCCTCAAAATGCTCCTGAAGCCTCTCGCCTCTGTTACTGTATCGCCTGTGTCTCCTAAACAGAAACCAACAAACTCTAATATGGGTAAATACAACAACACACTGTACATTTTTAACATTTGAGTCATTTAGAAGACACTCTTATCCAGAGTGACTTACAGGACCAACTAGGGTTAAGTGCTTTGCTCAAGGGCACATCGGCATATTTTGCACCTAGTCGGCTCGGGGATTCGAACCAGCGACCTTTTGGTTATGGCCCAACGCTCTTAATCGCTAGGCTACCTGCCACCCTATATTGTACTGACAATGTCAAGCGTGCAATGCCTTGATGTGATATTGTAACTTCCCATTTGGAGGTGCCCATCCATTCTCTTTTCCCATTCTGCAGTGTGTCAGCGACCGCCGTTTCCTTGCTATGTATGGCTTTATCTTAACAGTATGTACCGTAGCTCAAAATGAAATGTGTATCTGTGCCGCGTGACTAGGGTGTCAGTGTGTGTTACCGTACCTCCACAGTAGAAAAGCGAGCGTTGCTCCACAGACCAGCAAGATGATGAGAGAGACCACCGCCACCGTGGTCCTCTTGCCCTCTCTCTCACACGGCTCTGACGGACCAGACAGGACAAGGTCACAACAAAACAATACGGGGACGTGTTATGGTGTCCATAGGACAGCCTCGGAGTCACTCGGACTTGGCTCTCGAAATATGGACACTGTACATACAGTATTAACACGAACGCTACATAGGGCATACCACTCACACACACACCGAGGCTGTACATTCAATGGATATGAATGGTGTGGGCACTAGCTTGGGCATCGACTGTTTCTGCATTCAGCAATGCCTTTGAGGAAAAGTTACCTGCCTACCTGTTCTGTCTGTCAAGGAGATATGAGATTTCTTACCCATGCTTTGCAGTGCTATTACATAGAACATTGGTCACCAACCCTGGTCCTGGAGAACTACAGGGTCTGCGGGGTTTTCTTACAACCTAGCACAACCACATCTGATTCAGCCTTGAGCTACGCTAGCTAGCTAGAGGAACAGTCTGCATACAATGTAGCTCTGCATAACCAGGGTGGGTGACCACTGGCATAGAGACTAACAGACAGATGGCTGATTCACATCACAGGGCCAACATGATTATTTCTAGCACGGTTCCATCAAAAACAGTATGGTGGATGCGTAACCAGGCCGTGCCAGTGCAGCTTGGCTTGGCTCGGTTTGGTCCTGGAATGTGAATCAGGCATGAGAGACAGATGGGGTTTGTGTAGAGACTGAGAGACAGATGGGGTTAGTTAGTGCGTGGGGTTCCATACCTGCTGTGTAGGTGGCAGAGCTGTGGCCCAGCTTGTTGCTCACCATGCAGGTGAAGTGACCACAGATGGGGGCGGAGGAGACGACGAGGGTCTTCCCATCAGGCGAAACGTGTCCCACAGCATCGGTTATGGCTGCCCGCTCGTGGAGCCAGCTGAATTTAAGGTCTGTCCCCCAGGTCTCCACACAGAACAGGGAGGAGTGGGACACGTTCACTCTCACTGAGGGGTGGTGCACAGCCTCTGAGAGGAAAGACAAGAGACAGAGAACAGAGAATGAGACCAGGTGTGAGAAAGGTGAGACTTGGAAGTTGGAACTGAAAATTGTCTCGAAGAGGAGAAAGAGAGTGACAGAGGGTGGTTGCGTCGTGAAGTAACAGTGTGAGTTGAGCGTGTTGTCTACTGAGGCTTGGGGGTGGTGACTTGAGAAGTATGAGGCTGTGAGGAGAAAACAGATCAGAAACATAGAAAGAAGACATTTGACAGAGACAAATATAGAGCTTGGAACTATTGAAGAGGGATTGTGCGAGACAGTCGTTGGACTGATAACCTGAAATATTACCGACTCAAAGTTGAGTGTTGGACTGCAGTTAAGCATATATTTATATTATAAAGACAAAGAAAGCACTTAGGCAGAACTGACCCAACAGTTAATCCTCTATAAGAACATAACTCCAGAGGACAGGAAGGAATATCTAGGAATGTATTCCAAACGGCAACGTAATCAGAAAGTCTGTGTTGTCACATAACAACACGTCATTATAGTGACATTTTAAGTAATACGTCAGCATAGGTGACATGGAACAACGGTTAAATGTCACTTTTGATATATTCTACTTAGACCATGTTGACCGTCGTACCGTACTCCTTGACGGTACACTGTCCAGAGGTCTTGACGCCAGCCTGGTCAGTGACGGTCACGATGTACACCCCGCTGTCTGCCACGCCAAAGCCCTCCAGCTTCAGTATTGACCCCTGCTCCTCCAAACTCAGACGCCCGTCCAAGCGTTTTTCTTGCCCGGGGAACGTAATCAACGTCACCTTCCCAGTATTCCCTGGAGTCTTTGCGTTCTCTGGCTCCCGCTCC
This sequence comes from Oncorhynchus nerka, assembly GCF_034236695.1. Taxonomy (NCBI): domain Eukaryota; kingdom Metazoa; phylum Chordata; class Actinopteri; order Salmoniformes; family Salmonidae; genus Oncorhynchus; species Oncorhynchus nerka. Next base: position 23,705,409 of record NC_088398.1, on the reverse strand, counting down.
CAGGTTATCATGGAGATCTTTTCTTTGGGACCGCGGTCGATCTGGACCTGGAGAACTAGACGTCCGGCTGGAAGAACATTGACCGGCTGCGGGGTCTGGAAGTGGACCGACACGCACTGGTACCCACAAGACACTGGGGACAGAAACATGATCATGCGTTGTTATTGTATTGCCTGTGGTGATTGGATATCAATACCGTACCAACTTTCGATGGAGCCTGATGGAGAGAGAAATTTGAGGAAGGGCTCATTGTAATGGCAGGAGTGGAGCGAATGGCCATTTCAATGAGCCGGTCCTCCGATTTTAAAATGACACCAGCCTCCACTGCTAACCACTGATACGGTTGGTTTCTATGTTGTTCATGACTTCTTGCTCATGATTTCTTACATTTATATTTAGTATGAAGTGAAGAGGACTTTCATCAGGTAGTCAAACAGTGACTGAGAGCACATGACAGTTCTGCCTGACGTGATGTTTGTCGAGCTTTGTCGTTACATGACTAACCCTCTGTGGAATCCTCCATCTAACACAAAGGGAAGTTTACATCTCTTACAGGGAAAGACATTTCCTCAGAAGACGCAGATTGAAACACACCCTATTGTCTCAATCACCTTAGATGACCAGAGTTGCACACTCCTTGGCTCGGTCTAAACATATACAATGGCACTGTATTCCTTGGCTTTGACCTCAAACTGTTTTCTTTCAGAAGTGCGACGCAAGCAACTACAACATAGGTTGAGTGTGCACTGAAGACAGTATATCACACACAAACTGAAAAACCTGATGAATCCATTTTCATGTAATCTCGACACCCAGAACCGAATGTTAAGACTGCCACGTGGGACTACTGATAATGTATCAGTTCAATACTAATATGGTAAATACAACATACACAAATGGCCAAATAGAGCAGTCAAATACACGCCGCCTGGTTGCACCAATACACTTAGATACAGCCGTGTGACATTTTTATGGATCATGTTGCACAGAAGCACTTACACAAGAGCAGAGGTAGCAGAGAGAGGCTCCAGGAGAGACAGTGTTGCAGCCTCATGGCACCTGAGAGAGAGAGGGAGAGAGAGAATGACAGACAGACAGAGTCTGAGACTGAGAAAGGGAGCGAGAGAAAAAGAGAGAGGAATAACAGACTGAGAGGACATTTCTCGTGGATGGTTCCCGTGACCTCTCTGATAAGAGACCGATAGAGACCCAGTTTCCAAAGAAGAGGTCATTGTTTCACTTCCTAAGTCTGACTCCAAAGTCTGACTTAGAAGCTTGCCTTAAGTAACCAGTCTATATTTAGGCACAGACAATGACTTGCACTGGATCAAAGTCAGCAGCTGTTTGAAATTCACTTACCTTCCCAACTGTACAATGTATTATGAGTCAGAGATTATGGAAGTGGCAGGAGTGCATTCATTCAAAAGGAAGCCCACTTTTCAGGGGTAGGGCACAGCACGCCAGGAAGCTTGGATGCAGTTTTATAATATAAAAACAAAAAAATTCTTACGCAAATAGAACAGAAAAATGTCAACCATCAAAAACAACCCAAAGAAAGAGGCTGGAGTGAACTGAAAGTTGCTCTGATAGATTGCAGTCTGGTGCAGGACTTTGTACTTGCAGCCCTTCCCTGTGTGAGGTCCAGCCAGTTAGGTACTTAGACGTCACCTTGTTTTCAAGCTGTGCAATTTCCTCTTTCCCTTTCCTGTACAATTCATGCCAACACTCAGCTGTGTTTAAACAAGTGGATTCTATTGTATTCTGTTGTAAAATTATCACATTGATAATCACTCCTCCCCCTCCATCTATTTGTGTCCAAGCAGCCTCTCAAATGCCAATGCAACAAATCATATTGTCCGGACACATACTTTGACACCAAGTTTTGAACACAGTAAGCAAATAGAAAAGTACATTCAATTAGAATAGCATTCTCTCAAGGGAAAGTTAACAATGTTGGAATGCTTTGTTCAAAAATGTGCTTTGTAGTTTTGTGGTGTTTTTTCATTATTATTCAAGTTCTTTTTTTAAAAAACATTTCCTGTTGAAAAACAACATACCACGTATGAATACAATAATGTACACACACTTCAGGGTAAAAAAACTTGATGGAGTAGGCTATTCAAGGAGTTGGTTTGATGGTCGGGCCTTCCCCCTTGCTTGCAGAAACAATAGAGGAGCAATAGAGAACAATGGAGAAAGGCCCACCCACACACACACACACACATCCCCGATACCTGCCAGCCTGCCAGTGCAGTGCACTATACCCCCCCCCCCCCCCTCTCCCGTCCTCCTCCCTCTGTCTTCCCCAGGGGCTCCTTCCTAAGTGTACCTGGACCACCTAGTGCCTTTTGTTAAGTAAATCAGGTGCAAGGGTGACTGGAGTGCAACTTTAATTTGGTAAAAAAAATCTTATCAACATTTGCAACAACAATTAACAATACGGTAGAGTATTTTCAATTCACGTCCTCTGTGAATGACCATGCATAAATTAAATCAGGGGCGCAACATGCCCCCCCCGCCCCCACACATACACACATTCTGAAATTGCATTTGTATTCCCCCCAGTTTTATCATTGGAATGTGATACAAAATGAGGCAACGGTGTGCTTTATGACCATGCAGACGCCTCTGAGCGGTCGGGTAGGCTGTTTGGATCTTTTATCCGACTGGATAAAATAAAAATAAATGTCCCCCCCACTTCTAAAATCAAAGTTGCGCCTCTGAATGATATTATGAATAGAGGAAGTTCTAAAACAAGCCAGTCGATGGCGCTATTTCATGAAATAGTTGGTGCTATGCTTTCCCTCCCTCATCCAGACTGCTGTGTTTCTAAACTCAGCAAAAAAAAGAAACGTCCCTTTTTCAGGACCCTGTCTTTCAAAGATAATTAGTAAAAATCTAAATAACTTCACAGATCTTCATTGTAAAGGGTTTAAACACTGTTTCCAATGCTTGTTCAATGAACCATAAACAATTAATGAACATGCACTTGTGGAATGGTTGTTAAGACACAGCTTACAGACAGTAGACAATTAAGGTCACAGTTAAGAAAACTTAGGACACTAAAGAGGCAATTCTACTGACTCTGAAAAATACCAAAAGAAAGATGCCCAGGGTCCCTGCTCATCTGAACGTGCCTTAAGCATGCTGCAAGGAGGCATGAGGACTGCAGATGTGGCCAAGGGCAATAAATTGCAATGTCCGTACTGTGAGACGCCTAAGACAGGACGGACAGCTGATCATCCTCGCAGTGGCAGACCACGTGTAACAACACCTGCACAAGATCGGTACATCTGAACATCACACCTGCGGGACAGGTACAGGGTGGCAACAACTGCCCGAGTTACACCAGGAACGCACAATCCCTCCATCAGTGCTCAGACTGTCCACAAAAGGCTGAGAGAGGCTGGACTGAGGGCTAGTGGGCCTATTGTAAGGCAGGTCCTCACCAGACATCACCGGCAACAACGTCGCTTATGGGCAGAAACCCACCATCGCTGGACCAGACAGGACTGGCAAAAAGTCCTTTTCACTAACGAGTCGCGGTTTTGTCTCACCAGGAGTGATGGTCGGATTCGCGTTTATCATCGAAGGAATGAGCGTTACACTGAGGCCTGTACTCTGGAGCGGGATTGCTTTGGAGGTGGAGGGTCCGTCATGGTCTGGAGCGGTGTGTCACAGCATCATCGGACTGAGCTTGTTATCATTGCAGGCAATCTCAACGCTGTGCGTTACAGGGAAGACCTCCTCCTCCCTCATGTGGTACCCTTCCTGCAGGCTCATCCTGACAGGATATTGAACTCATCCCGTCAGTAGAGGAAGCCTGGTTATTTTTTTTAAATGCCTTCCTAACCATCTTAAATAAGCATGCCCCATTCAAGAAATTTAGAACCAGGAACAGATATAGCCCTTGGTTCTCCCCAGACCTGACTGCCCTTAACCAACACAAAAACATCCTATGGCGTTCTGCATTAGCATCGAACAGCCCCCGTGATATGCAGCTTTTCAGGGAAACTAGAAACCATTATACACAGGCAGTTAGAAAAGCCAAAGCTAGCTTTTTCAAGCAGAAATATGCTTCTTGCAACACTAACTCAAAAAAGTTCTGGGACACTGTAAAGTCCATGGAGAATAAGAACACCTCCTCCCAGCTGCCCACTGCACTGAAGATGGGAAACACTGTCACCACTGATAAATCCACTATAATTGAGAATTTCAATAAGCATTTTTCTACGGCTGGCCATGCTTTCCACCGGGCTACCCCTACCCCGGTCAACAGCACTGCACCCCCCACAGCAACTCGCCCAAGCCTTCCCCATTTCTCCTTCTCCAAATCCAGTCAGCTGATGTTCTGAAAGAGCTGCAAAATCTGGACCCCTACAAATCAGCCGGGCTAGACAATCTGGACCCTTTCTTTCTAAAAAATTATCTGCCAAAATTGTTGCCACCCCTATTACTAGCCTGTTCAACCTCTCTTTCGTGTTCCCAAAGATTGGAAAGCAGCTTGGAAAGCAGCTGCGGTCATCCCCCTCTTCAAAGGGGGGGACACTCTTGACCCAAATTGCTACAGACCTATATCTATCCTACCCTGCCTTTCTAAGGTCTCCGAAAGCCAAGTCAACAAACAGAATACCGACCATTTCGAATCTCACCATACCCTCTCTGCTATGCAATCTGGTTTCAGAGCTGGTCATGGGTGCACCTCAGCCACACTCTAGGTCCTAAATGATATCTTAACCGCCATCGATAAGAAACATTACTGTGCAGCCGTATTCATTGATCTGGCCAAGGCTTTCGACTCTGTCAATCACCACATCCTCATCGGCAGAGTCGACAGCCTTGGTTTTTCAAATGATTGCCTCGCCTGGTTCACCAACTACTTCTCTGATAGAGTTCAGTGTGTCAAATCGGAGGGTCTGTTGTCCGAACCTCTCGCAGTCTCTATGGGGGTGCCACAGGGTTAAATTCTTGGACCGGCTCTCTTCTCTGTATACATCAATGATGCTCTTGCTGCTGGTGAGTCTCTGATCCACCTCTACGCAGACGACACCATTCTGTATACTTCTGGCCCTTCTTTGGACACTGTGTTAACAACCCTCCAGGCAAGCTTCAATGCCATACAACTCTCCTTCCGTGGCCTCCAATTGCTCTTAAATACAAGTAAAACTAAATGCATGCTCTTCAACCGATCACTGCCTGCACCTGCCCGCCTGTCCAACATCACTACTCTGGACGGCTCTGACTTAGAATACATGGACAACTAAAAATACCTAGGTGTCTGGTTAGACTGTAAACTCTCTTGTTTCTACTGTATTATTGACTGTATGTTTGTTTTACTCCATGTGTAACTCTGTGTCGTTCTATGTGTCGAACTGCTTTGCTTTATCTTGGCCAGGTCGCAATTGTAAATGAGAACTTGTTCTCAACTTGCCTACCTGGTTAAATAAAGGTTAAATAAAAAATTTAAAAACATGACCCTCCAGCATGACAATGCCACCAGCCAAACTGCTCGTTCTGTGCGGGATTTCCTGCAAGACAGGAATGTCAGTGTTCTGCCATGGCCAGCGAAGAGCCCGGATCTCAATCCCATTGAGTACGTCTGGGACCTGTTGGATCGGAGGGTGAGGGCTAGGGCCATTCGCCCCATAAATGTCTGGGAACTTGCAGGTGCCTTGGTGGAAGAGTGGGTGTTAGGGTTGTGTAAATTCGAATCTGGTATCAGGATAAATATAACAATGAGTCACCGATTGTATACTATGTATTTTTTATTAGCTAAGTAATAAATGGCAAATGCAACTTTCGTATATACAGGCTCACTGTAATACCACGCAGGGCAGAACAGAGAACTGACAGGATGTATGTAAACAGTATTCTTTATACTGTGATAGACATAGTTCCAACCCATCTGTTGGCCTATCACAGTAGAGGCTGGGCGTGGTTTAAACTTGCCCAGCCTATCGCAGGCGCTCAGGCGGGTCCCCGCCTCTTGGCGCTTCTTGGAGTCCTCCTTCTGTCGATTCCTACTGTTCTGGTATCACCCCCTAGTTATAACAGTTGCTCAGTTCCTGCTATTGTGTTGTTCAGTATTTTTCCATCTCAGTTAAACCTTGTGATGACCACCCCTCCCTATCACAACTTTGTAAGATACAGCAAGTCACACCATGTGCTCAATATTGTTACATACAAACACAAGGACAAAGCATCTGCTGGGCTGTTATCTACAGTTTTGCAACATGCAGGTCACACCATGTTACTCAGTTCTTGTCACACACAAACAGGCAAGTAGCAAGCAGTTGTTTAATCTCATAATGATGCTCCAGTGCACAAATGCAGACACCTCACACAACCAACATCAGATAATATTTAATCATATATATGCTAATGGCTATAATGTAAAATACAGAATCCAACATGGGGTAACATCTCACAGCAAGTACTGGCAAATCTGGTGCAGTCCATGAGGGGGAGATGCACTGCAGTACTCAATGCAGCTGGTGGCCACACCAGATACTGACTGTTACTTTTGATTTTGATCCCCTTTGTTTAGGGATACATTATTCCATTTCTAATAGTCACATGTCTGTGGAACTTGTTCAGTTTATGTCTCAGTTGTTGAATATTGTTATGTTCGAACAAATATTTACACATGTTAAGTTTACTTAAAATAAACGCAGTTGACAGTGAGAGGAGGTTTATTTTCTTGCTGAGTTTGTAACAAAGTGTGCATTTGTCCATTTGCTTTATATCATACATAGGCATCACAAAAGTAGGTTTAGGTTTAATTTTAACTTGTAAATGTGATGGCATACAGTACTTAACAAAAAGATACAAAGATATAATAAGTCAAAATATACGTGTAGACACTGCATCAAATACCACAAATCAGCATACAAATACACCAATAACAAGCATTTCACTATACCCACAATAACATCTGCTAAACATGTGACAAATACAATTTAATTAGATAAAAAGGCATATCAATATATTTTATTGATGCGGAATAGGGCCACTGCTCTTAATAGGAATGATCATTGGTGTCTGGCAGAGTGACATACTGCAATAGAATATTACATTTAAACTTCTCATATCATACCATCTCCGCAGGTGCCCATCTGTGCCAAAGACTTGTGTGATCGTTCAGTGTGCAACAAAATGTCATAAGACTGATAATGGAACGCGAGGGACCTCCTAAAGTCATATAATCCCATTCGTCCTCCGCTGTTTGCATATCCTGTTAATAACACACAGCAATGTGAAAAGTGTACCTGTACCAAACAGAATACCAGTAGTTTATTCATGTATTACTGTAAAAGACAAGCTGATGTTGTGTAATCTTACCAGGAGAGACATCCACATTTCTTTAGAATCACTATGATGATGATGATGATGATGATGACGATGGTGGCCAATATTACAACACACCAAGTCTCACAGGATTGGTTACTTTGGGATGGTGTAGAAGAATCTAGGCCACAGAAAAGAAGCATGAAATACTAAAAAAAACTCAAAATAGTCATAGTAATAGTCATAATAGTCATAGTCATAATGCATGTATACCAGTGATGTAGTTTGTAACACTAGTCCCCAGACTGCTGTTGACCACACATGTGTAGTTGTGGCCCTTCATTCCAGACATGTATAGGTTCCTGCCATCTGCAGAGAGATTGGCTGTCTGATTGGAGACCTCTACCCCATCCACCAACCAGGAAACCACTGGGCTGTCCCACTGTGCCCTGTCATTGGCCACCTCACACTGGAGGGACAGAGACGCCACAGGAGCAGCAACTAGGCGAGAGGGAGGGAGATAAAAAGTTAGGCAGAACAAATAGTCCAAATATAGTGATATTGGTTATTGCGTCCTTACGTAGTTCTGCACATAAGGGTAGCCTCCGTACCGAGGCTTCACTCACATTGTTCGGAAGGTGAGGTGAAAGCATGTGACCGAGGATAATGTCAAGGTAATGGGACTTTATTAGATTGCACAGTATATGACCCAAACTAAATCTAGATAGTGACCAGAATTATTGGTGTAACTGTTTCTCACCACTCTCTCTAACAAGTATCTTTGCTTCTTCCTCGTTCCCCATCTGGTTAGTCACAGTGATGATGTAGACTCCATAGTTAGATGAACTTATATTCTCCACCCTAAATAAGGCCCCCTTCTGGTCTATTGGATTGCCAGGTGAATCTTGGTGATCGGCCAGCCTGACCTGTCCCTGACCCTTCTCAGTCGTGTAGTCCCAAATCACCATGACGATCTTCTCTGTTGGTGTAATCTGGAACTGGGTCTGCAGGACCAGGTCTCTCCCCAGAGCCACATAAAGGAGATCCTTGTTCTGGAAATGCACTGACAGGCACTGGTGGAGGTGCGGCACTGAGGAAAGATAGACAAGGAATTACTGTACGTCTTATGTACACATTACTGTACCATAAAGTTATTTTTGCACTGCAATATCTTACTGACGAAAAAAAAATAACTCACAGAGGGCCAGGATCAGACAAATACGCCAGACCAGGATATGCCATGTTTCCATCACATCTGCAGAGCCATTTAGATTTTACAATGCTGAGGAGAAAGAGTGTGTAACAGCATTTAAACTTGCACTCTATCACTCACATTGTCAGGGGCAGAGGCATATCCCTCTAATGTATTTGAGGGGATTTGATGGCGAAATGCTATTGATTAATTTGTCAAATCAAACAACAACAAAAACAACTACAGTGGGGCAAAAAATAATTTAGTCAGCCACCAATTGTACAAGTTCTCCCACTAAAAAAAGATGTGAGAGGTCTGTACTTTTCATCATAGGTACACTTAAACTATGACAGACAAAATGAGAAGAAAAAAATCCAGAAAATCACATTGTAGAATTTTTTATGATTTTATTTGCAAATTATGGTGGAAAATAAGTATTTGGTCACCTACAAACAAGCAAGATTTCTGGCTCTCACAGACCTGTAACTCCTTCTTTAAGAGGCTCCTCTGTCCTCCACTCGTTACCTGTATTAATGGCACCTGTTTGAACTTGTTATCAGTATAAAAGACACCTGTCCACAACCTCAAACAGTCACACTCCAAACTCCACTATGGCCAAGACCAAAGAGCTGTCAAAGGACACCAGAAACAAAATTGTAGACCTGCACCAGGCTGGGAAGCCTGAATCTGCAATAGGTAAGCAGCTTGGTTTGAAGAAATCAACTGTGGGAGCAATTATTAGGAAATGGAAGACATACAAGACCACTGATAATCGCCCTCGATCTGGGGCTCCACGCAAGATCTCACCCAGTGGGGTCAAAATTATCACAAGAACGGTGAGCAAAAATCCCAAAACCACACGGGGGGACCTAGTGAATGACATGCAGAGAGCTGGGACCAAAGTAACAAAGCCTACCATCAGTAACACACTGCGCCGCCAGGGACTTAAATCCAGCAGTGCCAGACGTGTCCCCCTGCTTAAGCCAGTACACGTCCAGGCCCATCTGAGGTTTGCTAGAGAGCATTTGGATGATCCAGAAGAAGATTGGGAGAATGTCTGTCATATGGTCAGATGAAACCAAAATATAACTTTTTGGTAAAAACTCAACTCGTCTTGTTTGGAGGACAAAGAATGCTGAGTTGCATCCAAAGAACACCATACCTACTGTGAAGCATGGGGGTGGAAACATCATGCTTTGGGGCTGTTTTTCTGCAAAGGGACCAGGACGACTGATCCGTGTAAAGGAAAGAATGAATTGGGCCATGTATCGTGAGATTTTGAGTGAAAACCTCCTTCCATCAGCAAGGGCATTGAAGATGAAACGTGGCTGGGTCTTTCAGCATGACAATGATCCCAAACACACCGCTCGGGCAACGAAGGAGTGGCTTCGTAAGAAGCTTTTCAAGGTCCTGGAGTTGCCTAGCCAGTCTCCAGATCTCAACCCCATAGAAAATCTTTGGAGGGAGTTGAAAGTCCGTGTTGCCCAGCAACAGCCCAGCAACAGCCCCAAAACATCACTGCTCTAGAGGAGATCTGCATGGAGGAATGGGCCAAAATACCAGTGTGTGAAAACCTTGTGAAGACTTACAGAAAACGTTTGACCTCTGTCATTGCCAAAAAAGGGTATATAACAAAGTACTTATTTTCCACCATAATTTGCAAATAAATTCATTAAAAATCCTACAATGTGATTTTCTGGATTTTTTTTCTCCATTTTGTCTTTCATAGTTGATGTGTACCTGTGATGAAAATTACAGGCCTCTCTCATCCTTTTAAGTGGGAGAATTTGCACAATTGGTGGCTGACTAAATACTTTTTTGCCCCACTGTATATTATTGTTAGCTATATACTTATGGGTTTGTATTTCTGAGCTTTAACTATTCTTAATCATTAGTTATATTATTAAGCATTAGTTAGAATAGAGACATGAGGGGTGCCATAATTAAGCTTGGGAGGGGTTAAATACAGGGAAAACGGTCACATGTGACAGTACTTATAAGGGGAGGAACCGTTTATTGCCCATGTCACTTAACTTTCTGCCTAGCGGTAAACATACAATGTTTTGCTATAAGGAGGAAACTCCACCCAAAGTGGGGTATGTATACTACCACAGGAGGAAATGTGTTTTTGTCGATTCAGCTGTTCGATCCTCTGGGATTAATAAACCTGGTTTAAGTTTTACAGTGTCCGTCCAGTTCTTATTCTAATAATTAGGACCTAACAATACATCAAATGTGTTTCAACGGGCTTGACATCATTTTTTTCCCTTAAGGATGGTTCTTTGGCGAACAAGATATAAAACAATACTACGCATCTAGAGCAGTTTTTGACATAGGCCACACTTTCCATCTACAGTGCCTTCGCAAAGTATTCAGACCCCTTGACTTTTTACACATTGTTATGTTACAGCCTTATTCTAAAATGTATTCAATTGTCCCCCCCCACATCAATCTACACACAATACCCCATATTGACAAGGCAAAAACTGGTTTTTAGATATCTTTTCAAATGTATAAAAAACAGATATATAAAATGTACATAAGTATTCAGACCCTTTACTCAGTACTTTGTTGAAGCACCTTTGGCAGTGATTACAGCCTCAAATCGTCTTGTGTATGATGCTACAACTTGGTACACCTCTATTTGGGGAGTTTCTCCCATTCTTCTCTGCAGATCATCTCAATATCTATCAGGTTGGATGGGGACCTATTTTCAGGTCTCTCCAGAGATGTTCGATCGGGTACAAGTCCAGGCCCTGGCTGGGCCACTCAAGGACATTCAGGGACTTGTCCCGAAGCCACTCCTGCATTGTCTTGGCTGTGTGCTTAGGGCTGTTGTCCTGTTGGAAGGTGAACCTTCACCACAGTCTGAGAACCTGCTCCAGAGCGCTCAGGAATTCATTAAAGATCTCTCTGTACTTTGCTCCGTTCATCTTTCCCTCGATACTGACTAGTCTCCCAGTCACTAAAAAACATCCCCACAGCATGATTCTGCCATCACCATGCTTCACCTTAGGGATGATGACAGGTTTCTTCAGGACGTGACGCTTGGCATTCAGGTCAAAGAGTTTGTCTTGGTTTAATCAGACCAGAGAATCTTGTTTCTGTGCCTTTTGGCAAACTCCAAGTGCCTTTTACTGAGGAGTGGCTTCTGTTTGGCCACTCTACCATAAAGGCCTGATTGGTGGAGTGCTGCAGAGATGGTTGTCCTTCTGGAAGGTTCTCCCATCTCCACAGAGGAACTCTAGAGCTATATCAGACTATCGGGTTCATGGTCACCTCCCTGACCAAGGCCCTTCTCCCCTAATTGCTCAATTTGGCCAGACGGCCAGCTTTAGGAAGAGTCTTGGTGGTTCCAAACTTTTTCCATTTAAGAATGATGGAGGCCACTGTGTTCTTGGGGACCTTCAATGCTGCAGAAATGTTGGTACCCTTCCCCAGATCTGTGCCTCGACACAACTCATTTTTTTCTCTGACATGCACGGTCAACTATGGGACCTTTATATAGACAGGTGTGTGCCTTTCCAAAGCATGTCCAATCAATTGCATTTACCACAGGTGGACTCCAATCAAGTTGTAGAAACATCTCAAGGATGATCAATGGAAACAGGATGCACCTGAGCTCAATTTCGAGTCTCATAGCAACGGGTTTGAATACTTATGTAAATTTGCAAACATATCTGAAAACTTGTTTTTGCTTTGTCATTATGGGGTATTGTGTGAACATTGCTGAGGATTTTCTTCTGTATTTAATCAATTTTAGAATAAGGCTGTAATCAGGGTTGGGGAGTAGTGGATTACATGTGCAAAAAACGGAACTGTAATCCGTTACATTACCTGCAAAAATATTGTAATCAGACTACCGATTCTTTTGAAAAGCTAGATGATTACTTTTGCATTTAGAAAGGATGTTTGCGCAAAAAAAATCTTTGACACTTTTCCGTTTTCTCAATGATATTCAAATCAGCATTGAAAAATGGTGCAAGTTTAAGTTTGTTCCACCTGAGCGAGTCTGATCAGACCAATATGATGCTACATCAAATGTGTTTGATGGACCGCGGGAAATGTGCAGGAATAGGCGTGTCTTCCAATGGTGTGACTGCTATCGGCATCCAAAGGTTATCCAATTTGAATAAACGCTTGGAGGTAAAGTTGACAGTAGTGGTGTAGTCTGCGATGATACGGATATCACTTATTATTGATATCTACATGGCGCATTGATGGGCATCACACTGCTGCTCTCTCACTTAGCTATTTGCTCCTTGTGGTTGTTGTGGATTGCTGTTCACAAATCTAAATGTGTATTTGAACCCAATAATGGTTGAATTCAAGAAGTTTACGCTGTCTATCAATCCTTGTTTTTGAAACCAGTGGACAGCCATTGAAAAATGCGCTTTTACAACAGCTGCATAGTGCGGATCCCAGCCTATGGAATAAAAGTGGGGCTTTTATTGCTCAGTCTAATTCATGCTGATAAAAACAAAAATATCCATAGGCCTAATAGACACATGCTCAAACTTGCACACTTTTGATATACTTAAAGGGGCAATCTGTAGTTGCTACATCCATTCTTGGATTTATAAATTATACATACAGTAGCCTTCAAAAGTCAGGACACACCTACTCATTCAAAGGTATTTCTTTATTTTTACTTGATTCGACATTGTAGAATAATTGTGAAGACATCAACACTATGACATAACAAATAAGGAATAAGGTACTAACCAAAAAAGTGTTAAACAAATCAAAATATATTTTAGATTTTAGATTCTTCAAAGTAGCCACCCTCTGCATTGATGACAGTTTTGCACACTCTTGGCAAAGCATGCAATTCCATGAGCGCAGCATTTATTTTTCATCTCGAATCAACGAGCCCAATCAGTCCTCCATGACAACAAAATCATAAACAACAGAGTAGGGCTGGCTAATAAGTCCTTACATTTGGGGTCATGCTCAGGGAAAACAATTTGGCAAATCTATACTTCCATATTTCCAAGTCCTATTCTTGAAGATCAAGGGGTACAACATTTATTGCATTGACTGGAATTCTGATAGACTTTGGTTAATGTAAAGATATCATTTAATGGTATTATTATATGGAGTAGAAAGCGATGGGTTAGAAGAAGCCTACATACCCAACCCATAAAGTAAAATGTAGCATCCATATATGGCCAGCTATATAAACTTTAACATTGATTTATCCTGCAATAGATGTTGTTCAATTGGTGACATACATATTTGTCTTCTTCTAGTGTCTCTTAAGGGCAAAGTAATATAAATGTAACGGAATGTAATCAGATTACGTTGCTGAGTTTGGGTAATGCAAAAGTTACGTTACTGATTACAATTCTGGGCAGGTAACTTGTAACTGTAACGGATTTTATTTAGAAAGTAACTTACCCAACCCTGTCTGGAATGTAACAAAATGTGGAAAAAATCAAAGGTTCTGAAAACTTTCCGAAGGCATTGTAGATGAGAACAAAATAGGTTGGAAAGCAAAAGGAGAAAGAGCAAAGGAGGACTATTCTACTCACAAGAGAATGTATCCACAGCAGTAGCTGCTCTTCCGTCTCTTAACTCTCTTGACTCTGCGCCGTTTAGTTTACCGAAGGTTTGAATCGCTATCAAAATATGCAAACCTTTCATGAAACATTTGAACCCTCTCTGTACAGTTCTGTACTACTGTACAATGAGACACAGAGTCTATTTCTGTGGCGGCGTCCTATATTATGTAATACTGTATCCTTTTCCTGTTAATCTCTTCCGTTCATTATTTTGCACCTGATATTATCAGACATTCTAAACATGGCCAAATTCCAGTGCTCATTTGGCTAGTCAAACCTTGAGCTCACGGTTACTGTTGATTGTAACACTTGCCTGGGTGCCAGTGATTCCGTTGTAGCACTCCTTTCAACTTGTTGTCATGCCAAACATGACAACTAAAACAGAAGCAGCGGCATCCAGGTTATTCAGTAATACAAAAGTCAGGTTAGCTTGATGTGTTTCTGTTTTCTTGCCTAATATTTCCTGGTTGAAGGACAAACTCACTGCATATCGGCACTTAAAATAGATACTGTATGTAAGTGTTGAACCAGTTCTTCCCTTTTCACAATCCAGTATGGCAGGTGCTAGGGGAGTAACAGGGAGTAACTCCTACTGTAACTCCTACTCCATTGTTCCAGCTTGTACTCCTGACTGAATATTCATGCATTTTAATTCATCTTTGTATGGATACTGTGCCAGGCACACAAATGTCCTTCAAAAAGGAAACAATTCCAGACTTCTGCTAGAACCCTACATTGGATGAAACAGTATTTTCAAGACACTCGCTTTCAATTATCATTCCTACATTAATTGCCAGTGTTGTAAGGTACTTAAGTAAAAATACTTGAAAGTATTACTTGAGTAGGTTTTTGGGGTATCTGTACTTTATTTAAAACAATTTCTTGACAATGTTGACTTTTTACTTCACTACATTCCTAAGGGACTTAAAGTATATTTAAAACCAAATACCTTTTAGACTTTTACGCAAGTAGTATTCTACTGGTTGACCTTTACTTGAGTTATTTTCTATTGTGGAATCATTACTCAAGGATGACGATAGGGTACTTTTTGTTGTTGTTGCAGGAAAGATATTGAAATGCATACATATCAGTCAACATCCCTTCGAATACATAGAGGTCCACTCTCAAACAATTATCTATATTGTCAAAGATGTTCAGACATCTAAGTAAGGAGCCACGTTACCCTCGGGCCTACTGAGCCCATGTCCATGCGCTCGGACAAGCAGACGCACATCCACCCGCCTAGACACATGTCCATCCCCGTACACACCTCCATGTGCACACATATCCAAATGCATCCATAAAACACTGACAAATAAATGGTAGGATCCAAGACGTGACACCGGCTATAAACGATCAACTTTAGGAACACCTTAATACAGATCCCCCCTCTAACCTCTAACCTTTGCCCTCAGAACAGCCATAATTCGTTCGGGCATGGACTAGAAGGTGTCGAAAGGGGTCCAAAGGGATGCTGGCCCATATTTTGACTCCAATGCTTCCCTTAGTTGTGTCACGTCGGCTGGATGTCCTTTGGGTGTTGGACCATTTTTGATACACACGGGAAGAACTCTCTTCAAGTGCTGGTGTCATCTGTTGTGTCGTAGCCCTGGAGAATGAAAACCAGAACATTTCTTTGGAATATCAGTCAAGCAAATACTGTATGCATTGCACCTGGACAGATGATCAGATGAAGGTGGTAATTGCTTTAGGGTTTGAAATAAATATTAACACTACCACTCTTTTGTTATTTTCAGTATTCATTTCATTCAACATCACCAACACCATACCACAGGATGGTAAGACATTTTGAATAATGTCCCTATTGTATGTGCATGTAGAGAATATTGCCACAAAGAGAGAGAGGTCAAAACTGATATTCACTGTTATAGTCCACAGCAACAGCAGGGGCATGGATCCACGTTGTTGCCACTCTGATTGTTTACATGTAAACAGAGGAAGACAATTAACATATAATATAACCTGACAATTTATTCTGCTATTTTCCGGAATTGACATTTTCTCTTGACTTCATCAGTTACCCATACGGATTACATGCACACAATGTGAACTAATTCTGGATAATCAAAGGAAATGTACACTACCTTTTTCTTTGAAGAAAGGACATCTTCTTGCTCTTCACAGTTGTCTCTGGTTTGGCTGTGGGGAGGCTGTGGGGAGGCTAGGTTTGGCGACGGCCTGAACCCTGGAACCACTGGATCGCTCACTCTGGTTGGGATCATGAGGAGAAAGGAGGTCTTTGAGCAAGTGCTCTAGAAAGGATTTAAGAGATTTGATTTGGATCTTTTTTAATCCTCACTTGGACTAATCTTCCAAGAGTCCTTAAACATTAAAATACAATTTATAATACGAACACATTTTCACATATAACACACTGATACAAACAGACATAATACAGTAACATTTTGACCAGATAAATAACAGTCTAAAAATATGTATTTATTCTTCATCTACCATTGTCCAGCACAACTTTCCTATGTATTACATTTAAATGGTTTTAAAGTACTGTTTAAATGTACATATTGAAAGGTTTTCTGGTTTGCTCAGTTCAATTATTCATTTCTTTATTGCTCTAAATCGAAATGTTCTTTTGCCTATTTCTCTTTTCTGTCTGGATAACACATAGAAGGTGGACAATCTATTCCTAGTATTTACTGAATGTTTGTCTCTTACTAACTGAATTCCGTTGTGAATAGAGTTTGGCCGTTTTAAATGATGTATATTATGAAATAAAATAAGCATGCTTTTAAAAATTATCTTGTTGATTGATGACCAACCAAGAGCATTGCGCATGACTACAACAGAAGAACCCTATCTCCACCTTAAAACAATCCTTGCCTCTTTGTTCTGTGCAATCTGCAGCCTCCTAAGTTCACTTACTGATGCATTTCCCCAGACCACAGAACAGTAATTCACCTGACTCTCAATTAATGCTTGTGTTATTTGCTTAAGAATCTTTCCTGGTAAATATTTAGCTATCCTCCTGATCATGCATGCTGTTTTAAAATTTATTTTACATAGATGAGTTATTTGAGATGACCATGATGAGCAGTTATCTAACTGCACTCCTAGTAGTTTAGTTTCTGCCACTTCCTCAATTTGTACTCCTCCCATACTTCATTGTATATCATGCTGTGTTGGCCTTTTCCTAGTTGAACAGACCAACATAACTTTGGTTTTCTTGGTGTTTAAAACAAGTTTGTTCCAGCAAACCCACTCCCTGATATGCTCCAAATCCCCTTGTAAAGCTTGCTGCACCTGATGAACCGATTGTCTTGCTGTATAAATTGTAGTATCATCTGCAAATATAGTAGCTTGAGTTTCAGATAAGGTATAAAGAAGGTCATTGGTATATATTAAATAAAGAAGTGGCCCAAGGCAGCTGCCTTGCGGTACTCCAAAGTTTAAAGCACGAGGGGAAGAAAATGAACCATTGATATAGGTGGACTGTTTCCTGTCAGTAAGATATGACTGTACCCAATTCAATGCTACCTCCTTAAAACCATAATGCATTAATTTTGTCAAAATTATTTCATGATCCACTAAATCAAATGCTGCACTAAAATCTAAAAATAGTACACCAACAAACCTGCCATTATCCATAGAATTGAACCACTGGTCAGTCATGTCAACCAATGCAGTGGTAATGGAATGGTTTTTGTGATAAGCATGCTGATATGGCTGTAATCAGATCATTCTTTTCCATGTACTCCCATATTTGTCTACTCACAATACCCTCCAATATCTTACTGAGTGAAGGGAGTAGACTAATTGGTTGACTTGGCAGGAGTAATGGGTTCTTTGCTGTCTTTCGGAATAGGACACAGTTTAGCATGCTTCCATACATTTGCAAACATCGCCTTTTCCAGTGACCAATTGAATATGTATTTTAGTGGAGCTGCAATCTGGGGAGCACCATAGCAAAGTAAAAATTGTCCATGTAGATTTACCATTGGGTAATGACTTCGATAGGTTTAACACTTCCTCTACTGACACCATTTGTAGACTAAAAGAGCAGGTCTTGTTGCTCATAATATGACCATCAATCCATTGGACAGTAGCTTGTTTGGAAGAATGTGTGTTTACATTATTGCTCAGTAAATACATTTTCTTTGTAAAGAAAATCTGCAAAATGATTGGCAATATCAGCTGGTTTTCTTATTACTCTCCCGCCAACCTCCACACTAGATGGGCACGATGAGATAGATGTACCAAGTAAGCCCTTAAC
Organism: Oncorhynchus nerka; assembly: GCF_034236695.1. Lineage (NCBI taxonomy): Eukaryota > Metazoa > Chordata > Actinopteri > Salmoniformes > Salmonidae > Oncorhynchus > Oncorhynchus nerka. Next base: position 23,687,117 of record NC_088398.1, on the reverse strand, counting down.
TGTATTCCATACCTCTTAAATAAGAATCATTTTTACAATCAATAAAAGCATTGTTGTAACATATTTTTTGTTCCCTACGATTCAATTTAACTGCATAATTACGTAATGTTCTATAATTCTGTTCATCAATTTCTAGTTCTGATTTGGCTGCTAAGACTTTTGCCATATTTCTTTGAGAAAAGCCTCACCCAGTTCATCATCAATTCATGGAGACGGACGAGCCCCAACTGTACTCTTTCTTACTGGGGCATGATGGTCCATTACCTCAGTGAGCAAATCAATAAAACATTCTGTAGTGTGATTTAAATCATCCTCTAGATAAATCAGCTCCCAGGGTACAGCAGCCAAATCATTTTGAAATAACTCATGATTAAATGTTTAAAAATGTATCTTGACCACAATCCTTGGGGGTTTCTTTGGAACCTCGGTGTTCATGGTTATGGACACAATATTATGGTCTGTCCAGCCCACTGGCATTGATCTGGCTTTTAAGCATTGCAATGGTATATTACAGAAGATCAGATCAATGCACGTGTCTGAACGATGACCCAACCTAGTTGATGATCTAGTACTATCATTAACCATTTGTTTCAAACCACAGTTCTCGGCATATCTCATCAATTTAGTTCTATTCTAATTATTATGATCCCTCCAATTTTTATTAAAATCACCCAAGATAAATACATCTCTATTGCTATCTGTGGCCTGGTCAAACCCAGTGCATAACTCATCCAGATAGGACACCTTAGAGCTAGGAGGTCTATACACACATCCTACCAATGTGGGTGCCTGGTGAGGCAGATGTACCTGAGCCCATAGTGCCTCTATTTGACATACATTAAGGTCATACCTTCTCTTAAAAGGTATATGCTTCTGAATGTACAGAGCTATACCGCCACCATTCCTATTCCTGTCCCTTCTCAGTAGACAATATCATTGAATGTTCATTTGCCCATCATTTACAGATGTATCTAAATGTGTTTCGGTCAAAGCCAAAATATGAATATTATTTATGTTGACCCAAGTTAAAAACCTCATGTATTTTGTTAGGAAGGCTACATACATTAACCTGAGCTATATGCAGCCCTTTCCTTATCAAGTGAAGATCAATAGAGCATGCATTCATTATAGTGGAGATCAATAGAGCATGTATTCATTATAGTGGAGATCAATAGAGCATGCATTCATTATAGTGGAGATCAATAGAGCATGCATTCATTATAGTGGAGATCAATAGAGCATGCATTCATTATAGCGGAGATCAATAGAGCATGCATTCATTATAGTGGAGATCAATAGAGCATACATGCATTATAGTGGAGATCAATAGAGCATGTATTCATTATAGTGGAGATCAATAGAGCATGCATTCATTATAGTGGAGATCAATAGAGCATGCATTCATTATAGTTGAAGTTGTACACTACAACACAAACTCAGATTTGAACATTACATTAAAATAGCCAGGGAGTTACTCTAGAGTCCTGATACAGTTGCCAGTTGATGTAAAGTCTCTCCATCACCATGGAGACTCGTTGATTCAGGCTACGCTTTTCCTTCATGATGGGATACATTTTTTTCTCCTTTCATTGACCTCGGTGGGGAAGTGATCATTCATTCCAAAATCAGTGTTTCTGAGTTCTCTGCCCCTGCTCTTCGTCATTTCCTTTTGCTTAAATTTGTCAAAACATGCAATAATAGCCCATGGCCTATTCCCAGAGGCCTTACCCATCCTATGGACTCTGGAGAAAGTGGCCTATTCCCAGAGGCCTTACCCATTCTATGGACTCTGGAGAAAGTGGCCTATTCCCAGAGGCCTTACCCATTCTATGGACTCTGGAGAAAGTGGCCTATTCCCAGAGGCCTTACCCATCCTATGGACTCTGGAGAAAGTGGCCTATTCCCAGAGGCCTCACCCATCCTATGGACTCTGGAGGAAGTGGCCTATTCCCAGAGGCCTTACCCATCCTATGGACTCTGGAGAAAGTGGCCTATTCCCAGAGGCCTCACCCATCCTATGGACTCTGGAGAAGGTGGCCTATTCCCAGAGGCCTTACCCATCCTATGGACTCTGGAGAAAGTGGCCTATTCCCAGAGGCCTTACCCATCCTATGGACTCTGGAGAAAGTGGCCTATTCCCAGAGGCCTTACCCATCCTATGGACTCTGGAGAAAGTGGCCTATTTCCAGAGGCCTTACCCATCCTATGGACTCTGGAGGAAGTGGCCTATTCCCAGAGGCCTTACCCATCCTATGGACTCTGGAGAAAGTGGCCTATTCCCAGAGGCCTTACCCATCCTATGGACTCTGGAGAAAGTGGCCTATTCCCAGAGGCCTTGCCCATTCTATGGACTCTGGAGAAAGTGGCCTATTCCCAGAGGCCTTACCCATCCTATGGACTCTGGAGAAAGTGGCCTATTCCCAAAGGCCTTACCCATTCTATGGACTCTGGAGGAAGTGGCCTATTCCCAGAGGCCTTACCCATCCTATGGACTCTGGAGGAAGTGGCCTATTCCCAGAGGCCTTACCCATCCTATGGACTCTGGAGGAAGTGGCCTATTCCCAGAGGCCTTACCCATCCTATGGACTCTGGAGGAAGTGGCCTATTCCCAGAGGCCTTACCCATCCTATGGACTCTGGAGAAAGTGGCCTATTCCCAGAGGCCTTACCCATCCTATGGACTCTGGAGAAAGTGGCCTATTCCCAGAGGCCTTACCCATCCTATGGACTCTGGAGAAAGTGGCCTATTCCCAGAGGCCTTACCCATCCTATGGACTCTGGAGAAAGTGGCCTATTCCCAGAGGCCTTACCCATCCTATGGACTCTGGAGAAAGTGGCCTATTCCCAGAGGCCTTACCCATCCTATGGACTCTGGAGAAAGTGGCCTATTCCCAGAGGCCTTACCCATCCTATGGACTCTGGAGAAAGTGGCCTATTCCCAGAGGCCTTACCCATCCTATGGACTCTGGAGAAAGTGGCCTATTCCCAGAGGCCTTGCCCATCCTGGACTCTGGAGAAAGTGGCCTATTCCCAGAGGCCTTACCCATCCTATGGACTCTGGAGAAAGTGGCCTATTCCCAGAGGCCTTACCCATTCTATGGACTCTGGAGGAAGTGGCCTATTCCCAGAGGCCTTACCCATCCTATGGACTCTGGAGGAAGTGGCCTATTCCCAGAGGCCTTACCCATCCTATGGACTCTGGAGGAAGTGGCCTATTCCCAGAGGCCTTACCCATCCTATGGACTCTGGAGGAAGTGGCCTATTCCCAGAGGCCTTACCCATCCTATGGACTCTGGAGAAAGTGGCCTATTCCCAGAGGCCTTACCCATCCTATGGACTCTGGAGAAAGTGGCCTATTCCCAGAGGCCTTACCCATCCTATGGACTCTGGAGAAAGTGGCCTATTCCCAGAGGCCTTACCCATCCTATGGACTCTGGAGAAAGTGGCCTATTCCCAGAGGCCTTGCCCATTCTATGGACTCTGGAGAAAGTGGCCTATTCCCAGAGGCCTTACCCATCCTATGGACTCTGGAGAAAGTGGCCTATTCCCAAAGGCCTTACCCATTCTATGGACTCTGGAGGAAGTGGCCTATTCCCAGAGGCCTTACCCATCCTATGGACTCTGGAGGAAGTGGCCTATTCCCAGAGGCCTTACCCATCCTATGGACTCTGGAGGAAGTGGCCTATTCCCAGAGGCCTTACCCATCCTATGGACTCTGGAGAAAGTGGCCTATTCCCAGAGGCCTTACCCATCCTATGGACTCTGGAGAAAGTGGCCTATTCCCAAAGGCCTTACCCATTCTATGGACTCTGGAGGAAGTGGCCTATTCCCAGAGGCCTTACCCATCCTATGGACTCTGGAGGAAGTGGCCTATTCCCAGAGGCCTTACCCATCCTATGGACTCTGGAGGAAGTGGCCTATTCCCAGAGGCCTTACCCATCCTATGGACTCTGGAGAAAGTGGCCTATTCCCAGAGGCCTTACCCATCCTATGGACTCTGGAGAAAGTGGCCTATTCCCAGAGGCCTTACCCATCCTATGGACTCTGGAGGAAGTGGCCTATTCCCAGAGGCCTTACCCATCCTATGGACTCTGGAGGAAGTGGCCTATTCCCAGAGGCCTTACCCATCCTATGGACTCTGGAGGAAGTGGCCTATTCCCAGAGGCCTTACCCATCCTATGGACTCTGGAGAAAGTGGCCTATTCCCAGAGGCCTTACCCATTCTATGGACTCTGGAGAAAGTGGCCTATTCCCAGAGGCCTTACCCATTCTATGGACTCTGGAGAAAGTGGCCTATTCCCAGAGGCCTTACCCATCCTATGGACTCTGGAGAAAGTGGCCTATTCCCAGAGGCCTTACCCATTCTATGGACTCTGGAGAAAGTGGCCTATTCCCAGAGGCCTTACCCATTCTATGGACTCTGGAGAAAGTGGCCTATTCCCAGAGGCCTTACCCATCCTATGGACTCTGGAGAAAGTGGCCTATTCCCAGAGGCCTCACCCATCCTATGGACTCTGGAGGAAGTGGCCTATTCCCAGAGGCCTTACCCATCCTATGGACTCTGGAGAAAGTGGCCTATTCCCAGAGGCCTCACCCATCCTATGGACTCTGGAGAAAGTGGCCTATTCCCAGAGGCCTCACCCATCCTATGGACTCTGGAGAAAGTGGCCTATTCCCAGAGGCCTTACCCATCCTATGGACTCTGGAGAAAGTGGCCTATTCCCAAAGGCCTTACCCATTCTATGGACTCTGGAGGAAGTGGCCTATTCCCAGAGGCCTTACCCATCCTATGGACTCTGGAGGAAGTGGCCTATTCCCAGAGGCCTTACCCATCCTATGGACTCTGGAGGAAGTGGCCTATTCCCAGAGGCCTTACCCATCCTATGGACTCTGGAGAAAGTGGCCTATTCCCAGAGGCCTTACCCATCCTATGGACTCTGGAGAAAGTGGCCTATTCCCAAAGGCCTTACCCATTCTATGGACTCTGGAGGAAGTGGCCTATTCCCAGAGGCCTTACCCATCCTATGGACTCTGGAGGAAGTGGCCTATTCCCAGAGGCCTTACCCATCCTATGGACTCTGGAGGAAGTGGCCTATTCCCAGAGGCCTTACCCATCCTATGGACTCTGGAGAAAGTGGCCTATTCCCAGAGGCCTTACCCATCCTATGGACTCTGGAGAAAGTGGCCTATTCCCAGAGGCCTTACCCATCCTATGGACTCTGGAGGAAGTGGCCTATTCCCAGAGGCCTTACCCATCCTATGGACTCTGGAGGAAGTGGCCTATTCCCAGAGGCCTTACCCATCCTATGGACTCTGGAGGAAGTGGCCTATTCCCAGAGGCCTTACCCATCCTATGGACTCTGGAGAAAGTGGCCTATTCCCAGAGGCCTTACCCATTCTATGGACTCTGGAGAAAGTGGCCTATTCCCAGAGGCCTTACCCATTCTATGGACTCTGGAGAAAGTGGCCTATTCCCAGAGGCCTTACCCATCCTATGGACTCTGGAGAAAGTGGCCTATTCCCAGAGGCCTCACCCATCCTATGGACTCTGGAGGAAGTGGCCTATTCCCAGAGGCCTTACCCATCCTATGGACTCTGGAGAAAGTGGCCTATTCCCAGAGGCCTCACCCATCCTATGGACTCTGGAGAAAGTGGCCTATTCCCAGAGGCCTTACCCATCCTATGGACTCTGGAGAAAGTGGCCTATTCCCAGAGGCCTTACCCATCCTATGGACTCTGGAGAAAGTGGCCTATTCCCAGAGGCCTTACCCATCCTATGGACTCTGGAGAAAGTGGCCTATTCCCAGAGGCCTTACCCATCCTATGGACTCTGGAGGAAGTGGCCTATTCCCAGAGGCCTTACCCATCCTATGGACTCTGGAGAAAGTGGCCTATTCCCAGAGGCCTTACCCATCCTATGGACTCTGGAGAAAGTGGCCTATTCCCAGAGGCCTTACCCATCCTATGGACTCTGGAGAAAGTGGCCTATTCCCAGAGGCCTTACCCATTCTATGGACTCTGGAGGAAGTGGCCTATTCCCAGAGGCCTTACCCATCCTATGGACTCTGGAGGAAGTGGCCTATTCCCAGAGGCCTTACCCATCCTATGGACTCTGGAGGAAGTGGCCTATTCCCAGAGGCCTTACCCATCCTATGGACTCTGGAGGAAGTGGCCTATTCCCAGAGGCCTTACCCATCCTATGGACTCTGGAGAAAGTGGCCTATTCCCAGAGGCCTTACCCATCCTATGGACTCTGGAGAAAGTGGCCTATTCCCAGAGGCCTTACCCATCCTATGGACTCTGGAGAAAGTGACATTACGCGCGACATCAGTGGGCAGTTTCAGTTGAGTTGACAAAGTATCGGACAGTGTCCTCACAGCCTCTACTGTTGTCATTCTCCGGGATCCCTGAACATATTAGATTGTCCCACATTGATCGACACTGTACATCAAGCAATGTTTCTTTAAGTTGTTTGTTCTCCCTTTGCACCACCTCCACCTTGCCATGAATAGAGTCTACAGTACCTTTCAGCGCCGTGTTCTCTTTCCTTAGATCATCAATCTGACGTTGGCTGTATTCTAGACTGAATTCCATTGATGTCCTCTCGTATATATCCAAGATATCAAGTTTGGCAAGCCTTTCATTGATGGATTTTCACAAGTCAACATCCATATCAGTAAATCTCTCCCCACTCTCCACTCTTACTAAGGGATGGTTAGGTTCCATCGTTGATACCGCTTGGCCAAACTGGTTTTGGTTTGTTTTGTTGATTTTGGGTTTGTTGGTTGTCCTTAACAATGCTTGAATCCTCTGAAAACAGCGACATGTTACTTTGAGTTCGTACGTATCTCTCGTCAATGAATTGCTCAATCTCTTCAATGGATTCTGAATCATCCAGCGTGTTTGCTGGCAGAAAAAACCCCAAAAGAACAAAACAACGTGAACTTAGCTAGCTTCTAGTCAGACTGCTCTGTGAAGGCATAGACGATCTCTCTGCCTATGGCTCCTTCTTGAGCTCACCTATCTGCCTTCTGCTCAGGAGAGCAGAATCAGACTTAGATCTATAGGCCACTGAAGACTGGGGTGCTGCCCTGCAAAAAGGAAGCTGCAGATCTGCTCCACCAGGTGGTCTATGAATGGCCGGCGGATGCCTGTGGAGAGAAGGGCCTGAAGCTTTCACTCAGCTGAAGCTGCATCCTCCCACGCTGCCAACATACTGCCCTGGTGACCTTATCTAACACCTCTGACTGGGAGACAAGGCTGGTTGTGCCACTTCTAGCTCCTTTCTACAGTGCTTTAATGACCCGACGGGTTCTGTCCGTGAGGGAGGGTGTTCCCTTAGATGTGGGAAAATCAGTGATACTTGCAAATGAGGAGGTGCTCTGGATAGCTTTCAGCTCCTTGTCCAGGCTCTCTCTACTCATTGTGCTGTCAAAACATCCAACACTAGATATCTCTGGCTTAACTGTGAGGCTAGTAATGGGGATGTTGGCTGGTCGTATGGGATTATGGGCATGGTGGAAGAGGTGCAACTCAGGATAGATTTATCCTGGTCTTCAACACTCTCTGAGCCCACTGTGTGATCAGACACACATCTTGTCTCATTCAGATGTAACACAGGGGAGTTGTTCAGTGGTGCTGTGATGTATATCTCAACAGAGGCATCATGGTTGAACACCGTTCCAACGCTGCAGAACATGGAACCCAAACCACTGTTTGTGAGCAGGGAATGATCTGAATCCCTGACTTAGTCTGAGATCAATAGTGTCAATGGGAAAGATGAACTTGTCCACCTTGACACTCACATTGTTATAAAAGCTAGCAGCAGCAGAGTGGAACCAACCCTTGGGGAACTTGGGCCTGGTCTGGAGGTCAAGACCGGTCTCTGAGATCACAGCCTCAATCTGGTCAGCACTGACAAGGTTGGGGAGAGATTTCTTAAGTCTTTGCAGGTAATGGATGAACATTCCAATAAGTCCGACTCCTCTCCATGTTGAATGGACAGTGTAGCTGACAGAGTTTGAATGGTCACTAATAAATCAATTGGACTCTGTAGATGAACTAATGAGCATCTCGGTTACGACACTCACAGCCTTAGCCTGATGCGAAATAATAGGGAGACTCCAAGAGGACCCAGTTCTAGCACTAATAGTGATATCATTAGAGTCCATCACCGATCTCACAGAGTACAAAGAAGGTATACCAGAGGAAGATCAATCCTCCATGTGGGACAACAGATTGTTCACAAATATACTGCTGGTTTCAGAGTTTATTACTCCCAAAGTAGACTCGGTTGCATTCTCTGTTAAGAATGAGAAGACCAGAATGCTAATAACCTCGTGTCTAGGTGGAGTTGGTATGTGTCCTCTGCATTGGTAGACAGGGAATGAGAACTGCAGAGTTCCTCAAAAAGGGCCAATGCCCTTAATTGGGTCTCTGAAAGTTTCTCATTCTCCCTGAATAGAAGTATATCATTCAAAGAAACCATGGCAATGTCGACATGGTTTAAGTTATCCGGAAGCTCGTCAGGTGTGGCTGGGGCCTCTCGAATTGGAAAAGTCCAAATCCAAATCTTTATCCACAGTCTTAACCAGTTCTGACACGTCTGCCGCCAACTATGGGAAACGGACAACATTTGGTGTTTGGTGTGTCGCGGGGCACTGATCTCGGTGGCCAGTGAGGCTTGTTGAGGATCGGACAAGGACCTCACTGACGGGACAAACGGCCATGGTCAAGACCTCCGCTGATGCCTGTTGTGCAGCATGCTGGTCAACTTGTCTTCCTGCCTTACTCACCGCATTTCTACCACATTCGCCTTACTGTTGCCTTTTGGTGGAAGTTCTAGCCATGAGACAGGGGAAACTTGTTAAACTGTCAAACTTTAATTGGCTTGCTTTCGGGTTGTCTCCTGTCACGCTTCGACCATGGGACTACAGTATATATACAAAAGTATGTGTAAACCCCTTCCAGTGAGTGGATCTGTCTATTGCAGCCACACCCGTTGCTGACAGGTGTATAAAATCGAGCACGCAGCCATGCAATATCATTGGCAGTAGAATGGGCACTGAAGAGCTCAGTGACTTTCAATGTGGCACCGTCATAGGATGCCACCTTTCCAACAAGTCAGTTTGTCAAATTTCTGCCCTGCTAGAGCTGCCTCGGTCAACTGTAAGTACTGTTATTGTGAAATGGAAACGTCTGTCGCGAAGTGGTAGGCCACAGAAGCTCACAGAACGGGACCGGCAAGTGCTGAAGCGCGTAAAAAATGATCTGTCCTCGGTTGCAACACTCACTAGTTCCAAACTACCTCTAGAAGCAACGTCAGCATAAGAACTGTTTGTCGGGAGCTTCATGAAATGGGCTTCCATGGCCGGAAATGGGAAATGCGTTCTCTGGTGTTGAATCATGCTTCACCATCTGGCTGTCCGACGGAAAAATATGGGTATGGCGAATGCCAGGAAAACGCTACCAGCCCAAATGCATAGTGCCAACTATGTCTAGGGCACAGAGCCCTGAACTCAACCCCATCAAACACCTTTGGGATGAATTGGAATGCCGACTGCGAGCCAGGCCTAATCGCCCAAAATCAGTGCCTGACCTCAGTAATACTCTTGTGGCTGAAGGGAAGCAAGTCCACGCAGCAATGTTCCAACGTCTAGTGGAAAGCCTTCCCAGAAGAGTGTAGGCTGTTAAAACAGCAAATGGGGGACCAGCTCCATATTAATGCCCATGATATTGGAATGAGACGTTCGACGTCCACATACTTTTGATCATGTAGTGTATGTCCAGGGAGCTGGGCAGGGACTACTGCCACTAACTGAGCAGCTATCTGGGCCTTTCACTCGGCTCCTGAGTGGTGCAGCGGTCTAGAGGCGTCACTACAGACCCTGGTTTGATTCCAGGCTGTATCACATCCCACCGTGATTTGGAGTCCCATATGGCAGCGCACAATTGGCCCAGCGTCGCCCGGGTTAGGGTTTGGCCGGGGTAGGCCGTCATTATAATTAAGAATTTGTTCTTAACTGACTTGCCTAGTTAAATACAGAAAATAATAATAATAATAATAATAATTTCCGTTGGGACTTCTATCCGTGTTGAGCTAAGCCCACTAAGGTTGGCCAGGGTCTGTTGTATATGGTCCGGCATAATATCATTGATACCCTTCACAGAGGAGGAAACATCAAGACCCTACTACTACAGAGGGAGGTCTACATGATCCCCTGTCTAAAAAACCTGTCCCCTAGTGGTCTGAATATTGACGTTTTTATGAACAGTCGGCGAAATGGTACATTTTCTCTTCCACAGTTTATCAGCTTGCTCTTATGATGTTCCCTTTGTCATAGATTTTGGTGTTGGTGCTACAGGTGCCAGCGGGAGGCAAATGTAATAAGTATGGCATTAGTGTTCTTGATTTCAGCAAGGGCACTAACTAACCCATATGCCTATGGCAACCCTATTACTACCACCAGTACCATTACTACTGAAGTCATCAACACTACCCCTACTAGGGATAATAGTAAGCCTACAAGCTTTATTTTACACTCACTACAACTTATTTCACAACCATAAATAATGCAAGAAGCGCAAGCATACATTTTCTCTAGGAAATTACATTTTCTAGTTGCCTCAGTCTAGAGGGCTTGATGTCAGGTTAAACTATCTATGGATATGCATGTCACCCGCTGTCCCTGTTCCTCTGTCTCGGTGTCCATGCTTTGGATGTTAGAGATTGTCTCCATTTCTTCAACACATTTGCCATGGGCTGGGGAGGCATTTTTTGCCGTTTTAAAAGAACATTTTCTGAAATTCAACACATTTTACTGACTTACGCCATGTTTAATATGAAAAAATCAATGGGGGCCCGCTGGAGGTCAGGGCCCCTGGGCACGTGCCCTGCATGCCCGATCGGTGATTTTCGACATGATTACTAGAAGTTTAGATTGGTTTTTAGAAAACTGGTTTTTAGAAAAAAACAAAAATAAGTTAGAGTGGTCTGGACCTCTGTGTCCTATGTAGCTACGGGCCTGAAGTGATCTACTACCAGTAGATTGGTGCAGAAAGAATGCACAGAAACAATAAGTAAGACTTGGCTTCTAGGCCCAATCAAGAGCTCCATTCTTTCATTTATTCAGGAAGAATCACCGATGCACCTATAAACGTCACGATGCTTTGTGTTACACCCTTGCTTTGTCTTCATTGGGATGCGTACATGTGCATGCTCCTTTCACTGCCGTCTACTTTCCTCTTCGAGCTCTCACGCATAGTTGTTGTTAATGAATGTATCTTTCTCAAGGAACTACAATGCATGTTGACCATAGGTCAACATTACTGTATAGCCTAGTTCCACCAAGTAACAGAAAAAACGAAGGAAAGAAAATGCCCTTTGTACTTTAGTTCACTTTATTGGGAGCTAATTTCTCTGGATGTTTTTAAATAGCTAGGATTGATAGAACTTAAGCTTTTTATACAAGGTATGTTTTTATTTGATTTTTTACATTTTGAGCTTTAATAGTTAAATACATTTTCCACACGGCCTACGTTACAAGGCTACAATATGCGTTTGCGAGTTTGATCATTCCCTGTCTCTGCTATAGGGCAGCACTTGCACATTCGTATTTTCACAATCCAATCACCTCAAAAGAAATTCAGCTCCCCACATTTATAAATAGAGCATGTGTAAAGTATTCAACACAAGTAAAACTTGCTCTTGAATTATACTTTTTTTTGAGGTTTTGCCACAACTATTCCCACAAGTGTTAACTGAGAAAGGACAGCAGGATATGGTTGTGATTTTGAATGGAAACTAACTGGTGTTTGTTCACTTCAATTGTCATCAGCTACTGATGTTTGTAGCTGGTGTGCCTTAATAAACAAACCCAGTATGGATTGCGTGCTCTCTTGGCCCATAGGCTCACAATGCTGCTTTCAAGTAATTGAGGTGAACGATCCCTTTAAGAGGACAGGTGTGTCTGCAAGACAAGGGTGTATTCACTAGGAACCACACAGAAGAAAAGGGGTGAAACAGAGATGGACCTATCTGAATTCGTCCTATAAGAAACTCTTATTTTTATTGCGCAACATTTTCCATTGCAAGAGGTTTTACTAAGGTGTGGCCGAATGAATACACCGGCGGAGACAGGTGAGTGTGGAGAAAACCGTAAGTGAAACCTTTCACACTTAAACAAACTGGTTTTGCCAAAAGTCTGCTTATGGCTTTTACAAATGAAACATGAGAGAAGAGAGAAAAGTCTGTCGTAAGTATTGACATTGAAAATCTTTCAAGACATGTTTTGAATTAAGTGCAAGTGAGTTTATTCACAATAGATTAACCTTATGTACTCTGTCAGGTTTAGAATGCTAGCACGCTAAGCTACTAGCATGTCCTATTTGTGTTTTCAGAAGAACACAGCCTGGGTTTCTTTCTTTCTGCGTTTTAATTAGTCTTAAACAGACACATTTCATTCACTTCAATTTAGTTGTGATTTGAGTCTGAGTCAAAAATCCTCCACAGGCTTTCCTGACTATGTGATGAACGTACACCTACTTCCTGTAGTTCTGTCATTGGCAGGTAAGGCATCTCTCCTCCCTCAATTTTCTGGCAGGGGCTTCAATGTTGACTTACCCTAACCTAAAGCTGACCAAAAGGGTGTGCCTGTGGAAAGAATGCTGATGTGTGTGTTTTTAAAATGTGGGAGAGGTTGGACTAGTAGCTCTACATTTTTGGGAAATTCCAAGGTGACAGAAACAATGACTCCTCCCCAGCTCGGCTGCATTCTTAGTCTGTGTGTTCTATTGCATAAATGAAAAATAAAGTCACACACTCATCTCTCCTTGTGAATTTATTCAACCAAAGTTTTGGCTTAACAACTTTATCAGGGTGTGTGATATTTTACCACACAATGTCCAAAGGCTTATCAGCTCTTCCATGACTGTTTCCCAAATGGCACCCTATTCCACCACACAGTGCACTACTTTTGACCATAGCCCTGTGGGCCTTGATCGGAACCCTATGTAGGGCACTATAAAGGGAACAGGGTGCCATTTGGGACACACACTCTGAGTCATACTTTCTCTATCCAGTATCCACCTCTACTTTAAAAGTCTGCTGTTGATTTACTGCAAATGATCAATGAGGGAACCTCGGTGCAATTCATCTCAATTTTGTCCTTCTCATGCACACCTTGTAAAGTCAATCCACCATGACTGAGCATATTGATTTGATTTAGTATAATTCATCTGCTGAAGACCTTTGGGGCCTTTTATATGCTTACAAAGTGTTTTGATAATTCCCCCAACTATACCCCTCAAACACTCTCATACTAGTGTTATAACTTGTTATAATCACTGTAAGACATTAAGCAGGTAAATAAGTGATTGTCATTGTATTCCTTTCTTCTCCCCCCTTTCCTACATTCCAGTCATCATATCTGTCACTCTCTCCCAGGACCTGGTCTCAATCCAGTTTAAGTCAGATCCAGTCCTGGTGCAGACTGGCACCGATGCGGTCTTCATGGTGGTCACAGTGTCCCAGGTGTTTTCCATCACATGGGGATACCCAGGTGGGGTGACCCCCCTGGGGCTTTGGGTGGGGGGCAGTGCGGTGCTCAACACTGTGACCCAGTACCAGGGCAGGGTCACCATCACAGCCACCCAGCTCCGTATCAGCAGTGCCCAGCTGGGAGATGCAGGGAACTACACAGTGCAGGTGGACCCTTCGCCCACCACGGGCCTGGCCCAAAACTCAAGGTCCATACAGCTCAGGGTATTCGGTAAGGAGGGAGGAAAGGAGGGAGGGAGGAAAGGATGGAGTGAAAGGAGGGAGGGAGGAAAAGAGGGAGGGAAGGAAGGAGGGATGTAGTGGGGGAGAGAAAGGAGGGAGGGAGGGAGGGAAGGAGGGAGGGAAGGAAGGAGGGATGTAGTGGGGAGAGAAAGGAGGAGGATGGGAAGGAGGGAGGAAAGGAGGGAGGGAGGAAAGGAGGGAGGGAGGGAAGGAGGGAGGAAAGGAGGGAGGGAGGGAAGGAGGGAGGAAAGGAAGGAGGGATGTAGTGGGGGAGAGAAAGGAGGAGGATGGGAAGGAGGGAGGAAAGGAGGGAGGGAGGAAAGGAGGGAGGGAGGGAAGGAGGGAGGAAAGGAGGGAGGGAGAGAAGGAGGGGGGAAGGAAGGAGGGATGTAGTGGGGGAGAGAAAGGAGGAAGGGAGGGAAGGAGGGAGGGAAGTAAGGAGGGATGTAGTGGGGGAGAGAAAGGAGGGAGGGAGGGAAGGAGGGAGGGAAGGAGAATTACAGAAGTGAATAGCAGTGGTGGAAAATCGAGCATGAAGTGTAATGTGATTATAGCCACTTGCTTGCCCAGACCTGTTAGTGTTTGTTATTACTGTTATTTTTAGCCACAGATAGCACTTCTATCTTTATATTCTTAGTCCAGGCCTAGCGCTTATTGGCATCTTGAAAGCCACTTTTGCCATCTGCCCCTTTATTTACCATCTGCTCCCATGTCTGGATGTTGCTTCTTCTCCCAGCCCTCCATTATTTTCATTAAACAAAATTAGTTTAGGCAGAAAACACTAAGTGTCCCTCTATTTTTCAGCATATTTTTTGAAGCTTGAATTGAATCCCCCTCGGTCTGTGGTCACACTGTGAAAGCCCAATAATGGCTCATTCAAAAGCTCTCCCTGTGTGTATCTCCCAATCAGTCTACTACTCCAGTATTCACTAGCCTGGTCCAAGAATAGTTTGTGGCATGATAATGACTATAGGAGGTAACAATTACCATAGGAGTTGGCATGACCATAAGAGTAGTCAATGACCATAGGAGTTATCAGGACAACACTAACCGATTTGGGACCAGTCTATAATCTCCCTTGCTTATCTTCTCTCTCCACCCTAGATGCAGTGGATGGCGTGACTATGTTTGTGCCGTCTGTGGCTCTGGAGGGGGGCAATGTGTCTGTGCGCTGTACCTGGACCAAGGGGACAGAGACCAGTGTGATGTGGGGTAAAGGGGGCTCTGTTCTCACCTCGAACTCCAGGGTCACTATCAAAGGGGGCGACTTGGTGATCAACCCAGCCAGGAGGGAAGATGCCGGGGTCTACTCCTGCACCGTCGCTAACCTCGTCAGCGCTCAAACCGCCTCAAAGACCCTCACAGTTTACTGTGAGTCATTGCAGGCCCAGCTGCTAATGCTAATAACATAAACCACACAGTGAGCAGGGCCAGTGAACAGGGCCGGATACCAGACTTGGCATGCAGGGGTAATCCAGGGGTGATTAGATGGCATATGAACACTTGATAAGTCATGGCAAAATGTGTAGGATTGTAATTAACCGTAAATTAGCTTTAAAACTGCAACATTTTCTATCAGCCTCATAATGGCAAAGTATGTAGAATAGCATGAGATTAGCTATATAACGGCACAATTTTCTCTAAACCTCACCCCACTGCTGGATTGCCTCTGAAGCTAAGGGTCGGTCCTGGTCAGTCCCTGGATTGGAGATCAGATGTGGCTGGAAGTGGTGTTGGAGTGCCAGTAGGAGGCACTCTTTCCTCTGGTAAAAAGAAATATACTGAACAAAAATGTAAAAGCAACCTGCAACAATTTCAACAATTTTACTGAGTTACAGTTCATATAAGGAAATCAGTCAATTGAAATTAATTCATTAGGCCCTAATCTATGGTTTTCACATGACTGGGCACGGAGGCAGCCATGTGTGGGTCTGAGAGGGCATAGGCCCACCCACTGGAGAGTCAGGCCCAGCCAATCAGAATTCATTTTTCCCCACAAAAGGTCATTATTACAGACAGAAATACTCCTCAGTTTCACCAGCTGTCTCGGTGGCTGGTGTCAGACGATCCCACAGGTGAAGTAGCCGGATGTAGAGGTCCTGGGCTGCCGTGGTTACACGTGGTCTGCGGTTGTGAGGCCAGTTGAACGTACTGCCAAATTCCCTACAATGACGTTGGAAGCGGCTTATGGTAGAGAAATTAACCTAAAATTCTCTGGCAAAAAGCTCGGGTGGACATTCCTGCAGTCTGCATGCCAATTGCATGCTCCCTCAAAACTTGAGACATCTATGGAATTGTGTTGTGTGACAAAACTGCATATTTTACAGTGGCCTTTTATTGTCTCCAGCAGAAAGTGTACCTGTGTAACGATCAGCTTCTTGATATTCCACACCTGTTGGGTAAATGGATTATTTTGGCAAAGGAGACATGTTCACTAACAGGGATGTAACCAATTTGTGCTCAACATTTTAGAGAAATATGTTTTTTTTGTGCAAATGGGAAAGGTAATGTTTCAGCTAATGAAACATGGGACCAACATTTTACATGTTGCGTTTACATTTTTGTTCAGTATAATAATAGCTCAATGCCCCGGGGCAGTGATTGGGGACATTGCCCTGTGTAGGGTGCCGTCTTTCGGATGGGACGTTAAAACGGGTGTCCCGACTCTCTGTGGTCACAGAGTAGCATGAGGTTAGCTATAAGACTGCACAATTTTCTCTCTGCCCCATGGCAAAAAAAGTGTAGAATTGCAGGGAAAACTGTGGCCCCAGATGCAGTGGTCCGGCTCTGACTGTGAGTAACTATCTAGTGTCCAGGGTTCTGTTAATTAGGGCACTTTTGTGAAGTCAGAGTAGTCTTTCCTTGTTTTAGTCTGTTTTCTTCTGTTTGGTGCCTAATGTACATGACCCAGCAGTCAAAAAATGCTAATAATATGAGCTAGTTGTTCAACTACATTACACCAAGTAATGTCACTACCAGTTAGCCACATAAGTGCATTACTAAATAGGCTACAGGGCTAATTCTCATTAGCAATAATAGCACTACTCATAAAGCCTCGCGAGCCGACTGATCCCGCATGAGCTTCTGGTATCATGCAACTCGCGAAGCTACTAGTCATACCCAACCCCCGTAATATTGTCCCCATTAATTTTGAGGTGAAACTTTACTGTGATAGTCTGTGAGCCACATGCTTTGTCTTTGAGTCTGTCTGTTGATGTCCCCCCCCCCCCCCCCTCCCCTCCCCTCCCCTCCACCTCCAGATGGCCCCGACACCCCCGTGCTGAGCAATGATTCTCCGGTAGACTGTGTGGGAGGAGCGGATGCAGTACTAGGCCAGACGATCCGTCTCACCTGCGTGTCCGACTCCCTGCCCCCTGCCACTTTCTCCTGGCAATACAACAATGAACCCGTGGCGTCTGGGCAACCAGACAGTGGCGTGTTCAGCCTCCAGACCTTCTCCACCAACCAGAGCGGCCAATACAAGTGCGTGGCTAGCAACGCCATCACGGGCGCCACGTCGGAGCAGGGGACGGGCCTGGCCATCGTGGGTGAGTTATGCGGGACGAACACTGGCCTTGACCACTGCCGTGACTCATTCTGGTGACTGTTTCGTTTTGGACGGCGCAGCGGCATCCATCTTTGAGTGAAGAGAGGGGAGCATTTTGGCACAGCCCAGCTCATCAGCGAAAGATTGATTCATCCAAATGCTCTCGCAATGGGAATCAAACTCTTTTTCTATGACTTTCAGCTGTCTTCACTGTTCTTCCCTTTATTTCCACCACTCGTTCTCTCTCACCTCTCTTCCCCTGACATCACTTCATCATTCTCTTTCTGAAACCTCGTCTATTTGTCTGTCTGGGCTCCGTGTCCGTGACACATTATCATTATTAATTTCTGTCTCCACCTCCCTCCCACTCTTTCTGTCCCTGTCTCCCCCCCTCCACACCTTCCTTCCCTGTTTCCCTCTGTCTCAGGCACATGCCTCAGTGCAGGGGCAGTGGCTGGCATAGTGATTGGCTGTGTGGTCGCTCTGATCTTAATCATCATGGCCATCGTACTCCTGGTGCGCTGGAGGAAAGGTGAGTGAGAGTCTGTCTGTCTGTCTGTCTGTCTGTCTGTCTGTCTGTCTGTCTGTCTGTCTGTCTGTCTGTCTGTCTGTCTGTCTGTCTGTCTGT
The DNA here is from genome assembly GCF_034236695.1 of Oncorhynchus nerka. Taxonomy (NCBI): domain Eukaryota; kingdom Metazoa; phylum Chordata; class Actinopteri; order Salmoniformes; family Salmonidae; genus Oncorhynchus; species Oncorhynchus nerka. Next base: position 23,669,163 of record NC_088398.1, on the reverse strand, counting down.
CTGTCTGTGTCTAAACATTCACATTGACCTGTGTATACGATGTTTGAATACTGTATGTGACAATGTTGCTTATCGCAGTTGACCGAAGACCGGAGGCCACAGGACAAAAGGGACACCCAGACCTCATGCTTACAGTAAGACACTCATCTTTCCCCCAAAATATTATCATTCTGAAAGCACTTTATTTCATCAATTAACCCATTTCTTTCTTGCTCTTCTCTTTCTCTCTCCTTTTCAGCCTCCAGAGCCCCCTCCACCTGGTACCCGGACTTTAGGTGGCCAGCACTCTGTCCCACCCGATGTCCGCGAAAACACACACACACCGCCACGCGACACTAACACACTTCAACACAATGGCCATGCCAACAGCAATGGGTTCCCACACAATGCCCAACATCAGAATGCCAATTCATTTCCACGAAATGCCACCACGCAGGACCACGACACTTTCACACGCACTGCTGCACCTCAGAATGCCAACACACTCGACACCCTCCCACAGATGACTCAAAACCACCCGAACAATCCAAACATTCTCATACAAGCGGGTTCTACTCAGGTCGGTGTTAACCTTAACACACTGCCACACAACCAGCAAAATAGCAACGCACAGCTACCCACGGTTCACGTCAATCTCAATTCCTATCCAACTAATGGTCAACATCCCAACCAACAGTCACAGCAACAATTTACAAGCCCACAGGACAGTGCAATGCAGTGGAGTGCCATCAATGTAGCCAACAGTGTTAGTGCTCCTCAAGTTCAAAATAACAACCCACAAACGGTCACACAGACTGGACAGTCATACTCCAATCCCAGGATGCAACTTGGCGTGTCATATCCTGGTGGTCCTTCACAGGTTGACCACAGTAACTTAGACACTGGTCCTCAAGTCTCTACTGGTCCTGTTCCTACTGGTTACACACACGGTGGTCGAAGTCACACTCTCCAGCGAAACGCCAACACACAGGCCTGCCAGAGGGACCAGGCTACTGATACCCAGCCTAGACACTCCGACCCAGCAGCGGCCAGTTCTGTGCCACGGGATGCCAGTCATGCCACACCAAGTGCCAGCTCACACCACCAACAAATGCCTTGGGACCGTCTGAGGGGCACCCCGGCGTACCCCAACAACTCCCCCAGAAGGGTACAGGCTTCCCCCGACAGCAGCTACACCTCCGATAGCACAGAGTCTCCGTCCCAGGCTAGACAATTTCAACCACACGCCAGAAGGAGTGGGCCAGGAGCACAGACCCAGAGCCCCCCACAGAGCCGATCTACACCCAGGAAGGCTGCACCGACGGCGGACAGACAGGCCCAGAACCTCCCCCACACTCATGGGACGAACAATCAGCCTGGGGCTCCAAGCCACACACAGTCGCATATCAGTTCCCATGTACGCGATACACCAAGGCAGAGAGCCCGGCAGGATGTCAGAGCTCAGTCCCAGATCACAGCTCAGACCGCTTCTCAAAGCCAGACTGGCCCCAGGCAACAAAATGCCTCACATAGCCACCACAACCCCCAGCCGCAACAACAGGGACCAGGCGCTCCACAGGGACTAATAACCAACATGCCCCGAGGCACCACACTCAACACTCAAGCTCTAACAAATCCAAATCACATCCCACAGACACAAATCGGGATTCAGTATGGTAGGGGAAACACACATATGATACCGCAGCCCACACAAGACCAGAGACAGACAGCAACACAAGGTTGGGGTGCAATATCACAGCCTGTTACACAGAACCCCAGTAGCCTCACTCAGACGGCCCTGGAGATGCACACACTGACGACCCCTAACCCTTTTCACAACCGTAACCACCAGACACAGGCCGCCCTGCTCAACACCCAAGCTCGAGGCCCTAACCTTGGGCGCCAGCGGCCCCCCACGCCCCCTCCCGTGATCCCTCTGGCTCAGTTTCAGACTATTCCCAGAGAACGCACCCAGCACCAGTCTCCAAACCGGGGCCCCGATGGCCCTCTCAGGCCCCCAGTCAACATACACACCACACAGAGACACCCCAACGCCCACCCGCCCCACAGACATCCCGACGCTACCATGCCGGCCAACCCGCACTCAGGAAATGGCCACCACGTGCACGCTGATAACACACACAGGCACGGCCAAGGTACTCAACATGCCCACAGGAATCCTGCCCACCCACGCCAGGTAAGTAAGCACCAAAGTAGTGTTTGATATCAGAGCCAACCGTTCCCATATGTTTGATATATGTTGATTAGCCATTTCATGTTTCATAAAAACGCCACACGGCTCTCTGTCTCAGACGTGTGATCATTATGTCTGTCTCATTATGTCATTCTCTGTGTACTTTAGTTTCTTAGGTTTCCCCACCTCTCATCCTCAGTTAGTCCGCGTCCCAAATGGAACCCTATTCACTTTGTTTATTTAACTATGTAAGTCAGTTAAGATCAACTTGTCATTTACAGTGACGGCCTACCGGGGAACAGTGGTAGTTTAGTTCAGGGTCAGAATGACACATTTTGACCGTGTCAGCTCGGGGATTCGATCCAGCAACCTTTACGGTTACTGGCCCAACTACTAGGCTACCTGCCGCCCCTATAATATGTCTAGAATATGTGTGTCACGGGTAGAGTTGCAAAACTACTGGTAATTTACTCAAGTTACTGTAATCTGTGATTTTGGTAATTAACAGGCCTTCTATGGTAACTTTGGTTATTTATACATGAATAACTTTAAAAAGTATTCATGTATTCATATATAGTATATATTTTTTATATATATCTGTGTCCATATTGCCCATGAGTTTCTAGTGAATAGACCACATGGTACAAGAGAAAATGGCGTAATTCATGAGAAAAGCACCTAATCAACTATGGCATTATTTAAAATTAACTCTGCAACTCTTGCAACTATTGACTTTTTTTCCACCAGTTTGGCGACAACACATTAACAACAAGAACCATATTGACACGGTCAAATAAATATATAAAGGATATTTCATAACAGTGGTATTCACTAAGTCACTAAGTTGATGGTTTATATTTAGGATAACATTTTACAGCTTTGTAATTGATTTAGATTAAAAAATACATCTTATTTGATTATTTTAAATATTTGACACGTGATGAGGCCACGCAGAGGGCCAGAGATAATTAGACACCTGTGAAAATGTGAAGTACCCAAAAGAGCCTCTAGATGTCTTGTGATAAATTACATAACATCGTTGAAACTTCAAAAGCTTCCAGTTATATACCCTCCCTTTGCAACCCGAGTCACAGGGAAGCATGCCAAGCAGCTTTTATAGCCGGGGCCTGCACTTTCTGTTGAGCGACTGGTATCTTTCTGCTGGAGTAATGACAAGAGTATTTGGCAGGGATACAGCCAGGGTAGTTTAGCTGGGTGTTTGTCTGTCTCTACCGTACCAGTGTGTCAGTGGCTATGTTGAACACGACTTGTATATAATTAAGGTCTTGTTCTTTCTCTCCGACAGCAGACCCACCAAGGGAGGCCGAGACACTGAGTGATGCCAACGGACACACACACACACACCAGCAACTGACAAGAGGAGAAACACAAGCATGGATGACTATGGGAGCCCTACTCTAAAGCAATGGAGACCAAGCAAAAACACACGTATGCACGTGCACACACACACACACACACCCACCCACTCACACTCTATCACACACACTTCCCGCAGTCGACTCCTCCTGCCTGTCAATTGTATGTTATCTGTTGATTTTCAACAGTACCGACAAGGAGTCACTGGAAAACACACACTGATGTGTCCTTTCTGAAGCACCATACAACCAAATAGTAGGAATGAGAAAAAGGCCTTATTGATGGCGAGAATCTCCAAGCCGTGTGTACGTGGCCTCTCCCATTCAGCGTGTTCAGAGAGAGAATGAGGCACTGCCACAACAACGAGGACTTGTTTCCATTCATGTCTGTGTGTGTGTTGCTCCTTGTGACTAGAATAAACAGGAACAAGGACAGGAAAAGAGAACCCTTGCTGGACGGATTCCAATTGATTGAATGGACTTGGCCCCTGGGAACTATTGTGTGAAAATTCTGAAGGAAATAAAAACCCCTCTGCGACTTGCTTTATTTAATATTTCCATGGAAGTATTTATGTGTTGACTTTTTTGTTTACAGATGCTTCTCTTGACACCACTCAATTAAGGGGATTCGCTTCGGCGCCTGGGCTTCGGAAGCAATGCGCAACTAACTATGAAGGAGACCCCACAAATGGATGGGCCGCTTATTAATTAAGCGCTTTTCGGCGGCTTAAATGACTCGGAAAATAATAGCGGCCATGCGTGGAGGAGGTCAGCACAAAGAAGCTGCTGAGCTGCAACATTTTCCCCGACTCAGCAAAGCAAAACAATTTGCTCTGGGACTACAATGTTCTTTTGTGTGGGGGATTGGCACATTACAAGTGATCTCTTTTGGAAGGAATCTTAGTTTTCTTTAGAACAAAATGTGCATTTCGTGTCTTTGTTTTCCTGTTACGTGGTAAATATGTTGGCCCTGCCATTGCGATATGTGTCTTTGTGACTCAGGGAGGCTGTTTTATATTAAAATAAATGTTCCATGAGAATACAGAATAGAGGCCAGTTGGGGACCAGTTGGGGAACCCTGGGCTAGGGGTTGTTTCTGGATTGGAAGTCCCCTCTCTTCCCCATCCAGTTCCTTTACTTGACTTGAGGTTTTTAAAGATTAGGGGTCTCCATTGAACATGCTTTTCATGACCAGTATGTTTTATTGATGATAATAAAGTGTTTTGATCGCCCCACGTGGTGTCTTGTGAATGTCGATCATTGGGAGGAGTTTATTTACAGGAAAATACTGTATGTCAGTGTATTATATGACATTCATTTTGATATAATGTTACCTACTGGTATAATCTTAACTGCCTACTGCTATAATCTTAACTGCCTACTGGTATAATCTTAACTGCCTACTGGTATAATCTTAACTACCTACTGGTATAATCTTAACTGCCTACTGGTATAATCTTAACTGCCTACTGGTATAATCTTAACTGCCTACTGGTATAATCTTAACTACCTACTGGTATAATCTTAACTACCTACTGGTATAATCTTAACTGCCTACTGGTATAATCTTAACTACCTACTGGTATAATCTTAACTACCTACTGGTATAATCTTAACTGCCTACTGCTATAATCTTAACTGCCTACTGGTATAATCTTAACTGCCTACTGGTATAATCTTAACTGCCTACTGGTATAATCTTAACTACCTACTGGTATAATCTTAACTGCCTACTGGTATAATCTTAACTGCCTACTGGTATAATCTTAACTACCTACTGGTATAATCTTAACTGCCTACTGGTATAATCTTAACTACCTACTGGTACTAAATCTTAACTGGTATAATCTTAACTACTGGTATAATCTTAACTGCCTACTGGTATAATCTTAACTACCTACTGGTATAATCTTAACTGCCTACTGGTATAATCTTAACTGCCTACTGGTATAATCTTAACTGCCTACTGGTATAATCTTAACTACCTACTGGTATAATCTTAACTACCTACTGGTATTAACTGCCTACTGGTATAATCTTAACTACCTACTGGTATAATCTTAACTACCTACTGGTATAATCTTAACTGCCTACTGGTATAATCTTAACTGCCTACTGGTATAATATTAACTGCCTACTGGTATAATCTTAACTGCCTACTGGTATAATCTTAACTACCTACTGGTATAATCTTAACTGCCTACTGGTATAATCTTAACTGCCTACTGGTATAATCTTAACTACCTACTGGTATAATCTTAACTGCCTACTGGTATAATCTTAACTACCTACTGGTATAATCTTAACTGCCTACTGGTATAATCTTAACTACCTACTGGTATAATCTTAACTACCTACTGGTATAATCTTAACTGCCTACTGGTATAATCTTAACTGCCTACTGGTATAATCTTAACTACCTACTGGTATAATCTTAACTGCCTACTGGTATAATCTTAACTGCCTACTGGTATAATCTTAACTGCCTACTGGTATAATCTTAACTGCCTACTGGTATAATCTTAACTACCTACTGGTATAATCTTAACTGCCTACTGGTATAATCTTAACTGCCTACTGGTATAATCTTAACTACCTACTGGTATAATCTTAACTGCCTACTGGTATAATCTTAACTGCCTACTGGTATAATCTTAACTGCCTACTGGTATAATCTTAACTGCCTACTGGTATAATCTTAACTGCCTACTGGTAAAATCTTAACTGCCTACTGGTATAATCTTAACTACCTACTGGTATAATCTTAACTGCCTACTGGTATAATCTTAACTGCCTACTGGTATAATCTTAACTGCCTACTGGTATAATCTTAACTACCTACTGGTATAATCTTAATTGATTTTGAGATAATCTTGGCCTCCAGGCATTCTGATCATCTTCAGGTGTTACAAATATTCCCAGAATATTGTATTTACTAAACAGTTTTTAAGTTGAAGAATCTGCGCTGTAAAATTACCAGCACCAGAGTTGCCAGACGAATACTGTAATTTTGCTCCACAGGAGAGATTTTCCTTACTGTGAAACCAATTACTGTATTCCTGCTGTAAATTTGGGCACATGATTCCATGGCAGAATCTATTGGATGAGTCATGGTTGATAGAGGGAATAAGCCCACTGAATCTCAAGCCGTATCTTAGAGCAATAACAACGAGGAAGATATGTTGATCTCTGCATTCGGGACTAAGAACAGGAGAAAGTCCTTTAGATAAACGAGTTGACCTTTTGAACCCTGTTTTGTATGTGCTGACACTCCGTGTGTAAGACACGTTGAATTGAATAAAATACTGTTATTCTTTTGCCGAGTATGCAGACTTCCTTAGGGAGTTGTTGATTTTCCACATGAGTGAAATGTATGTCTGTTTCCTCAGCTTGTTATGGAGGAATTAGGAGCTCCTGGCTTGCTGCTCGATCAGTCCCTCAGCACAGCTCCCACTTGTGAGTACATCAAATACAGCCCTGCTCCACAACTGCTAAGGTAGAAGGACTTTGTACTGTTGAGGAATGGTAGAAATCATATTATAGTTATCCTCCAAAGCTAAATGACTGTCTGTTATTCCAAAATGATAGGAATATGTCACGTAAGAAGACTCCATTGCCGACTGTACATGCTGATACTGCTTCTTCCCAGGATGCAATTTGCATGTACATCGAACGTGGTTGTTTTCCTCTCCTTCCATGATTTACTGTGTTTGCTGCAGCAAATTTGAATTGTTTATGCTTCACATTAGGGCAATAAATTAGCGTACGAAACAAGGCAACAGGAATGGATGTGTAAAATCAGCATTTTTGTTGTGATTAAATTACTTACTGGTGTGTGTGTTTCTCGTCTTTATCACACAGTGGCTCCACCCAGCCCTCCTGACCCAGACGAGCCAGTGCTGCTCATCGTGTGTGTAACCCTTGCTGTGGTTTTGGTGGTGGGTTTTCTGGGGATCTACTATGGCTTCCAACGCCACAGGTAGTATCAACCCTAGAGGGTGTCTCTCACACAGGACAGTCAATGGACTTATTCAAATACCCTTCAAATGTATTCGTACTTCTTTCCATGACGAAATCACTGATCTGACACATTGATTGAAGCAATGGGGAACTCATGTTTTCACGTATCCACTCTTGTACTGATCAGTGATTACCACAGGGAAGGGAGGAAAGAAAGCATCCGTTTTAGAGGTATTCACTCACTGCACAGATATAACCTACATGGTTGTAAGTCTCCTCTTCGTTTCCATCAGTGCTAAGAAAAACACCACTGACACCACCAGAAGAAATGGGTCCATTTAAAAAAAAAAAAAGTTTAACCTTTATTTAACTAGGCAAGTCAGTTAAGAACAAATTCTTATTTTCAATGACGGCCTAGGAACAGTGGGTTAACTCCCTGTTCAGCGGCAGAATGACGGATTTGTACCTTGTCAGCTCGGGGATTTGAACTTGCAACCTTTCGGTTACTAGTCCAATGCTCCATGAGGATGAGTCCCGAAGTAAGACTTAAATCCTTCTCATTTTGAACACCTATCTATTCTTTTCTATTTCAATTCCATTTTTAACGCATGTCTCTCTTTGCAGGGACTGGCTGGAACATCGGCGTGTTTGTCTGCACAGGATGTGCATCTGCATGCAAATGTATTGGCTGAAGCCCAGTAGCAACATAGGTTGTATTCCAAATGGCATCATATTCCCTATTTTGTGAGAGAAATTTGACCAGAGCCCTATGGGTCCTGGTCAAAATGAGTGTACTATAAAGGGAATAGGGTGCCATTTGGAACACAACCCTAATTTCAACAACGTCTGGAGTTGAGTATCACATCAGTCTGTCTGCAATAAACATTTTGAGCAGCAAAATCAGACAGGAGTTTTTATGTATTGTGACTGCACTAGGGGGAGCCAAACGTGCAAGAGAGACTTCAGGGTCCTCATCGATTAGAACCATTTCCTTTGCCTTTAAGGTCTTTTTCGTTAGATAGGATTTTACAACACTGCTTGTTCAATACCACAAAATTAAAACAATAGACTTGAGCCATAGGCAAGGAAAACTGTCTGCAATTCAATAAATATACTGAACACAGATACAACTGTGGTGAATAGCAACAAGGAAATCCACAGTCATGTTTAGCTCGTCTAAAAATGATCACAGTCAGATATTGATTTAAACCACAACAGAGAAAACAGAAACCCCAGAGAATGCATGCAAGGCCTATTCGCTCGCTACAGAAAACGTCAACATCCTACAACTGCCACTTGTTCTTGCGTTGATGCACAGAGGGTTCTTTTTATAAGGCCAGACATACTGTAGCAGAAGAGCATCCACTGAAATACGAACATGAATGGTCAACAAATCAAATATAAATCAGATCAGCAAACAAAAAATAGGCTTGTGTTTTCAATCGTTGCTTTCCCGCTGTATTTTCGTTTATTTGTAAAAACAATTTATTTATTAAAAAAATAAAAAATTGCGAACCATTTGTGACCATACTGTACCACCAGCATAGAAATAGAGTACTGGTTGAGTTTTTTGTTTGTTCTGGTCATCAGGTCTTATCTTAAAGTGGCCATCAGCAGTAGAAATAATAATAAAGCGTTCTCCCCACCCCTGTTCCGGCATTAAGCTGGAGAAATGTAACCACTCTCATGTTCAGAGACAGAGCAATGGATGCAAGACTGATCATCCACGACGTAAACTGATAGTTCTAACCATGTCTTGATGCTATATAGCGTTTGTTTACATTTACTTTGTTTGTAAACATTGGAGTTAAACAAACTTATATTTGTCGGCTCTGATGGTACGAGAGTTGAACTAAGCTCACAAGGTATTTATATTCTTCAACCATCAATGGGTACTTACAGTATCATTAACTTATACATCCAAAAATGGATGAAGCAACTGCAGATTGCCCCTTTAAAGGAAATAGATTTATATGTGTTCTATTTATGTATTACCGTTGTGCATTTATTTATTACCAGGGAGGGGTTGGGCAGACGCCTATCAGCTGTTATGAGGCCATAAGAAAAAACACATCTTAAACGATAAGCAGCTGAGCTAATGTGTGACCTCCCCCATCCATTGTCCTGCTACTGTAACATCCTGTTGGCTCAGAAGTGCTTTACCTGTATAAATAAAACATGTGTTTCTATGGCTCTACCACAGTAAGTCCTTGAGAGGCATGAAAAGGAATTCAACCATTGTTCAACCATCTTGTCTTAGAGTTGACGGTAAATGCGCCTTCATTTGTCAAGGGCCTCGAAACAGCAGAATGACAATTGTGAAAATGACAATGTCAAGAATTGAGACATAACATATATTCAGACTCATACTTAAATATCTTAGAATATATCTTAGAATTGTTGCTGCTGAGGATAACACATTAACCTGAGGTCTCTTGAGGGCGACAGAGTCATCACAGCTGCAATCTTTTCATATCGCAGGAGGGTCACAGAGACAGACACAAGAGTCACATTGTATACCCAGGTCTGGCGAGAGAACACCGCGTGGCATTCGATGCGTGAATCAGCCGCTGTCGACAGTTGACCACGGTGCATTGCCGAGCACGAGACGCCAGACAGTCAGACCGTACCGTTTTGATAAACAGCTCTTGACTTGCTCGCGCCGCACACAAACCACGCTGAGGTTTCCGGGTAATTATGGGGAGAGACTAAGAACAAACCATTCTAATTATCACATGGCTTCATCTATCAGCTCGCCTGACACACACACACTGTAAGCACAAATGTCAGGGAAGGCGGCGCTCGTCATGACAGTCCCTGATTAAACACCCTCCGAGATGGCAGCTTTTCCTCTGACACGGTGTGTGTCTACCATCATTACCATGGGGGCCCAGCGTTCCCCTGATACCCCAACCCCCCCAATCTTACCTTTATCAGTACCACCAGGGTGCTCTAAATGCCCTGCTAGATAGAGGACCTCTGTCACTGCTGATAAATGCTGTGGCATTATGTCAAACGTATGACACGTGTATTAAACCTGGCTTTTCACTATACAATCTATACAATTAGTGTTAGATTGGAGCCTCGATCAGTGGCACACACATAAACATAGGCTGTATTCCAAATGGCACCATTTTCCATATGTAGTGCACTACTTTTAACCAGGGACCATAACCCTCTTGTCAAAAGTAGTGCACTAACTACAGAGCTGTGAAAAAGTATTTAGATTTTCTCAATTTTCACATATTTTGATACTGAATGTTATTAGATCTTCATCCAAAACCTAATGTTAGATAAAGGGCTCCTTCTATATATGAAGGCAAGTCGTCCAGGTCCCGAGGCAGCAAAGCATCCCCAAACCATCACACTACCACAACAATGCTTGACCGTTGGCATGAGGTTCTTACTGTGGAATGCAGTGTTTTTTTGCTAGACATAATGGGACCCTTCTCATCCAAAAGGTTTACTTAAGTTTGCCAAGATGCACCTGGAAGCAGCTGGGCGATCATCAAGACTATTGGAAGAATGTTCTATGGACAGATGAGTCAAAAGCTTTTTTTGGATGACATGGGTCCCTCATACCAACGGTCAAGCATGGCCGTGGTAGTGTGATGGTTTGGGGATGCTTTGCTGCCTCGGGACCTGGAGGACTTGCCTTTTTCACGGCACTGTGTATGTACTGCAGGGAATAGGGTGCTATTTGGGACTTATACTTAGTATAGTTGGATGTAAACAAATAGTTCCTCACTGCCGTTGGACTATGAATACCTCTTATCTTGGCTCTATGTTTATCTGTGTAATATGAGACTTGCTTTTCAACAGAAGTGTATGCGTGTGCCTGTTCGTGTGTATGTGCATATGTCTGTTTAATACGTGCTTGTGTGTGTGTATACGTGTGTGTGCATGTGTGTGTTGTATGTGAAAGACAGACCGGACACACAGCACATGTTCATCAAACAGAGGTTCCTTACTAAGAAGGAAATGTATTTATTGAATATTTATGAATTTATTTATGAAGTTATTCTAAGCAGCAGATCAACAGAGTTAGTGATACTCAATAGCAGAGATCGACTGGTTTGGCCATATTGCTCAGGCAAATGCCATATGGGCTCATCTAATTGTTTTTGATTTTTTGGGCCGTTATTTGGCTAATAATGGGGCCATCAAGGAAATTAATTGGCCTTTTTTTTTTTTTTGACATGGTTGGCTTGGTTCCATGGAAAATGGTGAACAAGCATGTTGCAGTAGATGTACCAAGAAATGAAGTGTTGAAACAGTTTCCTTTTGAATGAACTTTGACCCACTTCTTTGTCCATCGTACCTCAAATCTTATGCAAGTACAACCATTCAAGGCACGTATAGACAATTGTGTGGTTGCTTTGCTCTATAAATGGGAACTAACGTCTTGCCAGTTGTAACCGCAACTCAAGTTTCTCATGAACAGTTTGTTTTTGGTTTATAGTAACGGTCTAGTTACTAGGGATGATGCATTGTAATTGACCGTATCCACTCACTATTCAGTCATTAATTACATCATACAGTTTGAGTCTACACATGAACTCCTTGCTCGAGCACCAAGCAGAAATGTCCTTTTATTCCACACTGCAGGATTTCCCCCAAATTAGACTCAACTACCTCACATGTTCAGTTGGCATTGTACTCAACATCGTACTCAAATAGCACATCGTTTTAGCCATATTTTTGTACAAGGATGTTTGAATTTTTATGCTGAAGAGTCAAAAAAATCTGTAAAAACTTTGGAAAAACGACAGCGTAATAAACTCAATGGCATGAGTTGTGATTTCACATGGTTTGTGTGAGTTCCTGTGTGAAAACAATCAGATAGGCTATGTTGACATGAACTAGAGGGGACAGTAAATCAGAGAGTTTGATATTTCCCAAATGTAATTAACATTCTCCACATGCTGAGTGATCCATGTAAAAGGTTGGGTGAGAGGATTGTATTCTTTAGGTTATTAGTGTATTTAACAATAGATGGTATTCAGCTATTTATCCATAACCCTAATACTAAACCCAATTTGAAACCTTACTGTGACTACACACCTAACACATAATCCATAACCCGAGCCTCAGCTGCCAGGCCTCACATCCTAACTCTAGTGTGATCCAAGATGGCGTAGCAGTCGGACGTGTTTTTCGTAGCAGTCGGACGTGTGTTTTGTCTTGTCCCGTCCTGTATAGTGTAAATATAGTTTTTCCTCTTTTTTTTCTGTACATATTTCGTACATATTTTAATCTCACTTCCCAACCACAGGCTGAATATACTCTCCTGCAACCCGCATCACCCAATGTGGTACGGATCTGCTTTTTCTATACTTTAGAATCGGAACCCTCATCAGAAGCTAGCCGCTAACTAGCTACTAGCTAGCCACTGCTAGCGGTCTTCAACGCTAACTAGGACACCAGCGCGACATCTACCCAAAGCATATCAGACTGCTTTTTCTCTACTACATCTCCGGATTCCTACCGCAAGCTCTGAAGCTTTATACCGGATCATCGTAAATAGCTAGCTGCAATCCGAGTGGCTACTCCTGGCTAACGTCTCTGTCCCAGAGCAAGCACCAGTTAGCCTGGAGCTAGCCTCGAGCTAAGCCCATCTCCCGACTACCCGAAGAGGTCCAAAAATACCTAATTTGCCAATTGGCCTGGACCCTCTACTGACCCTCTACTGCCGACACGGAGCCCCGCCGATCCATCACGACTGGTCCGCCGACATAATCGTCCGAGGGGGTTTCAACAGGCTTTTCCGCTGCGACATCGCCAAAGATCCATCTGCTGGCTAAGGCCCGCGAGCTTTCTGAATCACTGTATCTCCAGCTCACCGCATGAAGAGGAATAAATAAACAGACTCACCCCATCGCGACGTCCCCCAAAGGTTAACTCTCTAGCCCTCGCTATCTCCCTGCTTGCTAATTCGGCCTGCTAACGGCTAGCTTGTCAAGCTCCGGTCCGCTAACTGCTACCTTGTCTAGCTCGGGCCTACGAACTGTTAGCTTGTTAGCACAGGCCTGCTAACCGTCTGTACCACCGCGTCCCAATCACTCTCTGACCCCATTTACTTTCTATCTCTTTTTGATTTTTTATTTGTTTATACCTTCCGAAACCTGCCTCACCCAATGTGATACGGAATCGCTATTACTTTTACTCTTATTTTTATTTTTATGACACACTCAAGAACCTCCAGACGCTAACCAGCTAACTAGCTACAAGCTAGTTAGTCATTGTTAGTTAAAAAAAAAAAAAAAAACCTGGATAACACTCGCCAGCCCCCCTGCCCATCCACCGCTGCCCCCTGGACACTGATCTCTTGGCTACATAGCTGACGCACGCTGGACTGTCCATTAATCACGGTACTCCTTTCTGCTTGTTTGTCTTACCTGTCGGCCCCGTTGCCTAGTCAACGCCATTTTACCTGCTGTTTGTTGTGCTAGCGGATTAGCCTCGCCTACTGTTTTTAGCTAGCTTTCCAAATTCAACACCTGTGATTACTGTATGCCTCGCTGTATGTCTCTCTCAGATGTCAATATGCCTTGTATACTGTTGTTCAGGTTAGTTATAATTGTTTTAGTTCACAATGGAGCCCCTACACCCACTCTGCATACCCCTGTTACCTCCTTTGTCCCACCTCCCACACATGCGGTGACCTCACCCATTACAACCAGCATGTCCAGAGATACAACCTGTCTCATCATCACCCAGTGCCTGGGCTTACCTCCGCTGTACCCGCACCCCACCATACCCCTGTCTGTGCATTATGCCCTGAATATATTCTACCATGCCCAGAAACCTGCTCCTCTTATCCTCTGCCCCCAACGCTCTAGGCGACCAGTTTTGATAGCCTTTAGCCGCACCCTCATACTACTCCTTCTCTGTTCCGCGGGTGATGTGGAGGTAAACCCAGGCCCTGCATGTCCCCAGGTACCCTCATTTGTTGACTTCTGTGATCGAAAAAGCCTTGGTTTTATGCATGTCAACATCAGAAGCCTCCTCCCTAAGTTTGTTTTACTCACTGCTTTAGCACACTCTGCTAACCCTGATGTCCTTGCCGTGTCTGAATCCTGGCTCAGGAAGGCCACCAAAAATTCAGAGATTTCCATACCCAACTATAACATCTTCCGTCAAGATAGAACTACCAAAGGGGCGGAGTTGCAGTCTACTGCAGAGATAGCCTGCAAAGTAATGTCATACTTTCCAGGTCCATACCCAAACAGTTCGAACTACTAATTTTGAAAATTACCCTCTCCAGAAATAAGTCTCTCACTGTTGCCGCCTGCTACCGGCCACCCTCAGCTCCCAGCTGTGCCCTGGACACCATTTGTGAATTGATCGCCCCCATCTAGCTTCAGAGTTTGTTCTGTTAGGTGACCTAAACTGGGATATGCTTAACACCCCGGCAGTCCTACAATGTAAGCTAGATGCCCTCAATCTCACTCAAATCATCAAGGAACCCACCAGGTACAACCCTAACTCTGTAAACAAGGGCACCCTCATAGACGTCATCCTGACCAACTGGCCCTCCAAATACACCTCCGCTGTCTTCAACCAGGATCTCAGCGATCACTGCCTCATTGCCTGTATCCGCTACGGAGCCGCAGTCAAACGACCACCCCTCATCACTGTCAAACGCTCCCTAAAACACTTCTGTGAGCAGGCCTTTCTAATCGACCTGGCCCGGGTATCCTGGAAGGACATTGACCTCATCCCGTAAGTTGAGGATGCCTGGTCATTCTTTAAAAGTAACTTCCTCACCATTTTAGATAAGCATGCTCCGTTCAAAAATGCAGAACCAAGAACAGATACAGCCCTTGGTTCACTCCAGACCTGACTGCCCTCGACCAGCACAAAAACATCCTGTGGCGGACTGCAATAGCATCGAATAGCCCCGTGATATGCAACTGTTCAGGGAAGTCAGGAACCAATACACGCAGTCAGTCAGGAAAGCTAAGGCCAGCTTCTTCAGGCAGAAGTTTGCATCCTGTAGCTCCAACTCCAAAAAGTTCTGGGACACTGTGAAGTCCATGGAGAACAAGAGTACCTCCTCCCAGCTGCCCACTGCACTGAGGCTAGGTAACACGGTCTCCACCGATAAATCCACGATTATCGAAAGCTTCAATAAGCACTTCTCAACGGCTGGCCATGCCTTCCGCCTGGCTACTCCAACCTCGGCCAACAGCTCCGCCCCCGCAGCTCCTCGCCCAAGCCTCTCCAGGTTCTCCTTTACCCAAATCCAGATAGCAGATGTTCTGAAAGAGCTGCAAAACCTAGACCCGTACAAATCAGCTGGGCTTGACAATCTGGACCCTCTATTTCTGAAACTATCTGCCGCCATTGTCGCAACCCCTATTACCAGCCTGTTCAACCTCTCTTTCATATCGTCTGAGATCCCCAAGGATTGAAAGCTGCCGCAGTCATCCCCTCTTCAAAGGGGGAGACACCCTGGACCCAAACTGCTATAGACCTATATCCATCCTGCCCTGCCTATCTAAGGTCTTGAAAGCCAAGTCAACAAACAGGTCACTGACCATCTCGAATCCCACCGTACCTTCTCCGCTGTGCAATCTGGTTTCCGAGCCGGTCACGGGTGCACCTCAGCCACGCTCAAGGTACTAAACGATATCATAACCGCCATCGATAAAAGACAGTACTGTGCAGCCGTCTTCATCGACCTCGCCAAGGCTTTCGACTCTGTCAATCACCATATTCTTATCGGCAGACTCAATAGCCTCGGTTTCTCGGATGACTGCCTTGCCTGGTTCACCAATTACTTTGCAGACAGAGTTCAGTGTGTCAAATCGGAGGGCATGCTGTCCGGTCCTCTGGCAGTCTCTATGGGGGTGCCACAGGGTTCAATTCTCGGGCCGACTCTTTTCTCTGTATATATCAATGATGTTGCTCTTGCTGCGGGCGATTCCCTGATCCACCTCTACGCAGACGACACCATTCTATATACTTTCGGCCCGTCATTGGACACTGTGCTATCTAACCTCCAAACGAGCTTCAATGCCATACAGCACTCCTTCCGTGGCCTCCAACTGCTCTTAAACGCGAGTAAAACCAAATGCATGCTTTTCAACAGATCGCTGCCTGCACCCGCATGCCCGACTAGCATCACCACCCTGGATGGTTCCGACCTTGAATATGTGGACATCTATAAGTACCTAGGTGTCTGGCTAGACTGCAAACTCTCCTTCCAGACTCACATCAAACATCTCCAATCGAAAATCAAATCAAGAGTCGGCTTTCTATTCCGCAACAAAGCCTCCTTCACTCACGCCGCCAAGCTTACCCTAGTAAAACTGACTATCCTACCGATCCTCGATTTCGGCGATGTCATCTACAAAATGGCTTCCAACACTCTACTCAGCAAACTGGATGCAGTCTATCATAGTGCCATCCGTTTTGTCACCAAAGCACCTTATACCACCCACCACTGCGACTTGTATGCTCTAGTCGGCTGGCCCTCGCTACATATTCGTCGCCAGACCCACTGGCTCCAGGTCATCTACAAGTCCATGCTAGGTAAAGCTCCGCCTTATCTCAGTTCACTGGTCACGATGGCAACACCCATCCGTAGCACACGCTCCAGCAGGTGTATCTCACTGATCATCCCTAAAGCCAACACCTCATTTGGCCGCCTTTCGTTCCAGTACTCTGCTGCCTGTGACTGGAACGAACTGCAAAAATCGCTGAAGTTGGAGACTTTTATCTCCCTCACCAACTTCAAACATCAGCTATCCGAGCAGCTAACCGATCGCTGCAGCTGTACATAGTCTATTGGTAAATAGCCCACCCATTTTCACCTACCTCATCCCCATACTGTTTTTATACTGGTTTTTTTGTATTTATTTATTTACTTTTCTGCTCTTTTGCACACCAATATCTCTACCTGTACATGACCATCTGATCATTTATCACCCCAGTGTTAATCTGCAAAATTGTATTATTCGCCTACCTCCTCATGCCTTTTGCACACATTGTATATAGACTGCCCATTTTTTTTTCTACTGTGTTATTGACTTGTTAATTGCTTACTCCATGTGTAACTCTGTGTTGTCTGTTCACACTGCTATGCTTTATCTTGGCCAGGTCGCAGTTGCAAATGAGAACTTGTTCTCAACTAGCCTACCTGGTTAAATAAAGGTGAAATAAATAAAAATAAAATAACCCTAAACATAAACCCGAACTGTAATCTGAGTAAACTGTTGCATATCAACATAGTTGCAGTTGAGTTTTTTGATAGTTTGAGCATTTACAGAAAGATCATCTGTTATGGAGAGTCCCAACCCCCCCCCCCCCCCCCAAAAAAAGGAACATGTCCATTTTCTTTCCTGTTTAGCACGAACTGAGGTATGTGACATCAAGTACGTTAAATAGAGACTTTACCATTAACAGCACAGTTTATTTGGAGCCAAGCTTACTCACCATTTGACCATTTGACCAGGAGACGTGTTTGTGTGTGTTTGCTGACTGAGGTATGTACAGTGGAACTCTTTTGATATCACGCTTCTTGTGCTATTATCAGGAGCTTTTATGTAAATGTTGGCAAAGTAGACAGACAATGCTTTTATATGACAAAATACCTGCAAGCCTTTTGAAATGTATTAGATCTAAGGTAGATATGAAATACCATGTAACTGGAATATAAATAAATACATTTCAGTAATGAGATGGTATAGGTATGCTCCATGTTTGTACTACACTCTGTCTAAATTGGCACGGTTACTGAGTTTTTTTTGTCCTTTGGGAATGAGTGTGTGATGTTCCAGTCTGATGGCTGCTATCCAAATGGGTGTCTCTGTCTGGCCAATCACTCTCCGTAAAATGTTGTCATTTGCTGTACAGTAGTACACCTGTAATGATGGGCTGTGTTTAAAGTGTTGGGTTCTGTCAAGGTGAGCATTGATTATCATCACTGATCAGGTGAAACTCTCTCTGTTCCAACCCTGCAACACACCTTATTCAACTAATCAAGGTCTTGATGAGTAGCTGATTTGTTAAATAAGGAAAAAAGCTTGTGGACACAGTAGTTCTCCCCCAAACCAGGGTTGGTGACCACTGCACTAGCGCACTCGACCAAATCTCGCTCTGTACACTACACCGAGTGCCGTGTTACATTTCTTATCCTATCTTATGAAAGAAATCAGGTGTCAAATGAACGAGAAACCTCGTGGAACCTCAAACATTTACATTTACATGTACAGCCACATGTCCCGTGCGTGGTGGTTTCTCAGAGCCACCTCCCAGACCAAAACGCATCCCCTAGACTGCAGTTTTATCAGTCACACCTGGACGACTTCCCGGCAACACCAGATAAACGAAGAAAAGCCGGCTACCTCTTTCCTTCCAGGTGTATGTTGTCGTTTATTGTCATTTAGATACCATATACCCTTCTGGAGAACTTGGGCTTCTATAAACAATTGAAGTTCACATGACCCAGTTTTTAATAACTATACCCTTTCCTCCAAGGGTGCGTTTTAGCACAAATTGATTACAAAAATAGTAAGTGTTGAATCAGTGTTGGGAAAGATAATGAGAAGTAGATGACCGTGTTGATGGTCTGTTAATCAGTATTGCCCAAGGTCGGTTAGAAAAATAGGATCCAGTTCTCACAAGTAATTGTTTCCTTTGGTTACATTCTTCCCCATGTAATCGACATTGACATAATATTACCAAATTGACATGCACTTGTCATCAAATTGTTGAACTGGAGTGAGCAGGAAAGAATGGAAAAGCAGAAAATATATTTAGCTTCTTCTGAATTCATATTCTGTTCACAATTTGAACATTGTCAGTGCAGAGGTCAACCTTGATAACACTGCTAGCCCCAAAATATGTGACTATCATTTCAACAGATACTTTGTGGAAGTGTCATTGGGAACCAAATAACCCCTTACTCTGTCGAAATTCTTCTACCATCCTCATGGCTTACCAGCCACTGAACACTTGTGTCATGATGGGAGTATTATGTTGTTAGTTTCCTCCACCATGAATAGAAGGAAGCTTAGGGGTTCATGCGTGCGCTGGGTATTAACACTGGGATTAGCCCAGAGGCATCTGGGATACTCAAGGCTGTGAAGCACAAACAGACCGCTCCCTTTATTGTTGTGATGGGTACCTCGTTTGCCACAATTAATGGCTTCACTCCAATGCACTGTGCCTACGGAGACGAGGTCTTGCTAGTTTGGAGAGGGGGTAGAGTTTGCTAACAAGTCACCTGCTTGAGGAACATAATGACATTGACGTTTGCTCTGTATACCCCCATTTGTCTTCTGTAGACAGTCCAACCATTTATGTTTTATTTAACTTTTATTTAACTAGGCAAGCCAGTTAAAGGCCAGTTACTAGGCAAGCCAGCCAACAAATTCTTATTTACAATGACGGCCTACACCGGCCAAACCCGGGCGACTCTGGGCCAATTGTGCGCTGCCCTACTGCCCTATGGGACTCCCAATCACGGCTGGTTGTGATACAGCCTGGATTCGAACCAGGGTGTCTGTAGTGATGCCTCAAGCACTGAGATGCAGTGCATTAGACCGCTGACTTGCCAAAGACAACCACAGACTCAAAGAAACTCTTGTTACACAGAATGACATGGCTTTGTTAACCAATTGCATCACACCCATTGTATCCATCCTTCCTGTGAATTTCTGTAAACAAACTAGTGACAGTGACTCAGTTTCTCTTGAATTGCTTCACACCCTTATTGACTAACTATGCATATCCTGAATTGACCCCAAATTGAGTACCTGCATTAGCTAACGCAAACATCAGCTCATTGTCTGTTTCCTTCCTCTTTTGCAGAATGCTGTCTGGGAATGAATCCGGGGTTAGACACAGCCACAGCAGCCTGGTGCTGGCGGTCTACATCATCACCTTCCTGATTGGCCTCCCTGCCAATGGTGTGGCCTTCTACACCTTTGGAAAGAAGGTGAGGCAGAAAGCCATGCCCATCGACATCCTGCTCCTCAACCTGACCGTCTCGGACCTCCTCTTTCTGCTCTTCCTGCCCTTCAAGATGAAAGAGGCGGCGGACAACAATGTATGGAACATGCCCGTCTTCCTGTGTCCATTGACCAGCTTCGTCTTCTACGCCACCATCTACAACAGCACCTTCTTTCTGACTGCCATCAGCGTTGAACGCTACCTGGGGGTGGCCTTTCCCATCAAGTACAAACTCATAAGACGGTCTTTGTACACCACGGTGGCTAGCGTCGCCTTCTGGGTGATCTCCATGGCGCACGTCAGTATCGTCTACATCATTCCATATTTAGTTGATTCCAATGCAACCCAGGAAGGGAACATGTGTTACACAAATTTCACCCAGATGCAGCTGCGGGTCCTGATACCTGTCCGCCTGGAGCTCTTCCTGGTTCTATTCTGTGTACCTTTCTTCATCTGCTGCTTCTGCTACATCAACTTCATCCGAATCCTCTCTCAGCTGCCCAGCATCAAGCCCAAGAAACGTCTGCGGGCCATCGGTCTGTCTCTGGCCACCCTGCTGGTGTTCATTGTCTGCTTCGCGCCCTACAACCTGTCACACTTAGTGGGCTTTGTTAACTGGGAGAGTCCCAATTGGCGGATGGCCGCACTCTTGTCCAGTACCATCAACGCCAGCCTGGACCCCATCATCTTCTACTTCTCGTCGTCGGCCCTCAGGTGTACCTTCCGCCTCTTCCTGAAGAACCTGTTGGAGAGGGTGCAGGGGTTGTACTTCTGCAGTAAGGCTCTCTACTGCCCTGTGTTGTTCTGCACCAGAACTCAGAAGGACAGCATACCAAGCTCCAATGACATCATGTGTCAAACTCATTCCACAGAGGGCCAAGGTTCTGCAGGTTTTCGCTCCACCGGTGTACTTGATTGATGAATTAAGGTCACTAATTGTTAAAGAACTCCCCTCACCCGGTTGTCTAGGCCTTAAACAAAACCTTTCAGAATCTAGCTCCTCCATGGAATGAGTTTAACACCCCTGTTATAGTGTGTAGTCAAGCCATATGCTTCACTTGCTACATGCTTGCTACATAAGTTAGCTAAATACCAGCCTGTGCAATGTGTTTATTGTACTTAGGTTCTTATGAAAAAGACTGAGGACTATGCTATCTGTCTTTATAAGTAGCCTATACGTGAATCAGTTGTGGTCAAATGACTGTTATTCATATTCCATTCACCCAGCTCAATGTAACATCGATAGGTTTAGGTTACTACATGATACTGAAATTGTACCTATACCCATCATGAGGTTGCTACAACCTAGCCTATGAAGGAAAGTTTACAACCTAGGTGCATAGGTTGAGAGAATTGCCACACATTCATTGCCGCCTTGCACACTCTTGCCTGCATCTAGCTGACCTATGTAGGGTGTAATCATTGGTCCAACAGTTGCAAATGAGTGTCTATTGGACAAATTCAGGTATGTTTATCCCCTTTTCATCCCATTTGCTTCCGTTTAAGAAACATTTTTCAACAGAATCAGCAGAATGAATACACCCCTGATTACACACAAACAGTTCACTTTCATAGCAGCCATATAAAGAAAGCCTGATCATTTTGATCGGTGTACATATAATTCCTTCTCGCCTCTCTCCTCATCTCACCTTTTTCCTTCGCTTGTGGACTTCAGTGCACAACACATCAGCTGTCTGTGACAAGGCTAAAAACCCTTTCCAAACCAAACCTTCATATCATGACTGCTAACCGCTACACACAGCCTACATCATTGTCAATATAGCTACTAGAACTAGTTACACTAAACTAAACCCGCTACAATCATGCAGTACAGTGTACTGTCAGGAAGCAGTTTAACAGTTACAACGCGGGCAGTGGCAATAAATTAATTACATTCATAAATATAACCAAAAGCTTACCTTGACTTGGAAGGATGTGTAGTATGCATTTGTATGTGTGTATTTATGATCATTTGAAGGTTTTATATTATTTATGTTCCCCTTTATTTTCTATTACTTTTTTTGTAGTGATGACATTAAAATCTAATTTTGCATCATACTTCTGGATTTTAATTGATGCCCCCTCTGAAAATGTTTCACTTAATGGGATACGCAAACTTGCGTAATACACTCTGATTGTCCCAATCCGTGTCTAATGTAGCTGTTGGTTTTTGTGATTTCTTAATACCACTGAAGGGTTCTTCCAGTCAGTCATCAAAACAATGTAAAACAGGAAGATGAGTATCAGGGGTATCATACATTTATTTAATGTGAGCTCCAAAGGTATTGGGACTGTCACACAATTTTGGTTGTTCTTAATGAATCTTGAATAATGATGAGTGAGAAAGTTACAGATTCACTATTGTAATGGTGTCCTGGGGGTTTGATATTTGTGCGACTCATCATTATTCACGATTCATTCAGGACTATCCGTAATCCTGGTAACATCCACATGAATGTAGATGTGTTTAGAAACATATTGTATTCTTATTTACAATAAAAGTGACTCCAAAATGACACAATACATTATTTAAACATTCATTTCTACTGGGCTAAACTAATATGAAACACAACCAAAACAAACAGCTTTGAATAGACACAAGCTTGATGTAATCATAGCATGCTAGGAATATGGGACCAAATACTAAACTTTTGATTACTTTAATATACATATAAGAGAATTTGTCCTAATATGATATTTTTCTCTCTCACCCATCTACACACAAAACCCCATAATGACAAAGTGAAAACATTTTTGGGGGAATGTTTGCAAATGTATTGAAAATGAAATACAGAAATATCTCATTTATATACATAAGAATTCACACCCCTGAGTTAATACATGTTAGAATCACATTTGGTAGAGACTTTCTGGATAAGTCTCTAAAAGCTTTGCACATCTGGATTGCACAATAATTGCACATTATTCTTTTGAAAATTCTTCAAGCTATTTCAAGCTGTTCAAATTAAATCAAATCAAATGTTTTGTCACATGCACATGTTTGTCACAACAGATGTTATTACAGTAGAATAGAATACAGTATATACATATGAGATGAGTAAAGCAAAAATATGTAAACATTGTTAAAGTGGCTAGTGATTTCAAGTCTATGTATTTGGGGCAGCAGCCTTTAAGGTGCAGGGTTACGTAACCGGGAGGAAGCAGCGTAGTGTTGGCTATTTAACAGTCTGATGGCCTTGAAGCTGTTTTTTAGTCTCTCGTCCCAGTTTTGATGCACCTGTACTGACCTCATAGCGGGGAAAACAGGCACTGGCTCAGGTGGTTGTTATCCTTGATGATATTTTTGGCCTTCCTGTGACATTTGGTGCTGTAGGTGTCCTAGAGGACAGGTAGTTTGCCCCCGGTGATAAGTTGGGCAGACCGCACCACCCTCTGGAGAGCCTTGCAGTTGCAGGCGGTGCAGTTTCCGTACCAGGCGGTGATACAGCCCAAAAGGATGCTTTCAATTGTGCATCTGTAAATGTTTGTGAGGGTTTTAGGTGCCAAGCCAAATTTCCTCAGCCTCCTGAGTTGCTGCTGCGCCTTCTTCACCACACTGTCTGCGTGGATGGACCATTTCAGATCGTCAGTGACGTGTACGCCGAGGAACTTGAACTTTTCCACCTGCTCCACTGCTGTCCCGTCGATGCGGATAGGAGCGTGCTCCCTCTGCTGTTTCCTGAAGTCCACGATCAGCTCCTTTGTACAGGAGGGGGCTGAGCACACACCTTTGTGGGGCCCCTGTGTTGAGGATCAGCGAAGTGGAGGTTTTGTTTCCTACCTTCCACACCAGGTGGCGGCCCGTCAGGAAGTCCAGGACCCAGTCGCACAGGGCGGTGTTCAGACCCAGGGCCCTGAGCATAATAATGAGCTTGGAGGGTGCTATGGTGTTGAAGGCTGAGCTATAGTCAATGAGCATCATTCTTACATAGGTATTCCTCTTGTCCAGATGGGATAGGGCAGTGTGCAGTGCGATGGCGATTGCATCGTCTGTGGATCTATTGGGGCGGTAAGCAAATTGGAGTGGGTCTAGGGTGTCAGTTAAGGTGGGGCGGCAGGTAGCCTAGTGGTTAGAGCATTGGGCTACTAACCGAAAGGTTGCAAGATTAAATCCCTGAGATGATAATGTTCTTCTGCCTCTGAACAGGTCAGTTAACCCACTGTTCCAAGGACATAATTGAAAATAAGAATTTGTTCTTAATTAACTGACTTGCTTGGTAAAATAAATAAGGTAGAGGTAATGTGATCCTTAACTAGCCTCTCAAAGCACTTCATGATTACAGAAGTGAGTGCTACGGGGCGATAGTCATTTAGTTCAGTTACCTTTGATTTCTTGGGTACGGGAACAATGGTGGACATCTTGAAGCAAGTGTGGACAGCATATTGGGATAGGGAGAGATTGAATATGTCCGTAAACACTCTGCACATGCTCTGAGGACACGGTTAGGGATGCCGTCTGGGACAGCAGCCTTGCGAGGGTTGACACGCTTAAATGTCTTACTCACGTCAGGAGGAGAGCCCACAGTCTTTGGTAGCAGGCTGCGTTGCTGGCACTGTGTTATCCTCAAAGTGGGCGAAGAAGATGTTTAGCTTGCCCGGATACAAGACGTCTGTGTCCGCGGTGTGGCTGGTTTTCCCTTTGTAGTCCATGATTGTCTTGTGTCTGAGCCGTTGAATTGCGACTCCACTTTGTCTCAATACTGACGTTTTGTCTATCTGATTGCCTTACGGAGGGAATAACTACACTGTTTATATTCTGCCATATTCCCTGTCACCTTGCCATGGATATACTCAGTCACCTTATCCGTGTATTTGTCAATGTTATTCTCAGAGACATATCCTAGTCCGCGTGATCAAAACAATCTTGAAGCATGGATTCCGATTGGTCAGACCAGCGTTGAATAGTCCTCAGCACGGGTACTTCCTTTTTCCTTTTTGAGGGAGGACATTGGCATCTCGGACGTTGGTGTAGTAGAGGTCGAGTGTTTTAGCAGCGTGAGTACTACAGTCAACATGTTTATAGAACTTCAGTAGAGTCTTCCTCAAATTTGCTTTGTTAAAATCCCCAGCTACAGTAAATGCAGCCTCAGGATATGTGGTTTCCAGTTTACATAAAGTGCAGTGAAGTTCTTCGAGGGCCGTTGTGGTATCGGCTTGAGGGGGAGTATACAAAGCTGTGACTACTGTATAACCGTAAATTCTAAGGAGGCAGACCAAAAGGTCAGCATGAACTTCACATTTGACACATTGTGTGCAAACAATAAACGCTATAATGTGATATGTTTAAAATAATCTGCTCACTTGAATAGTGTCTCGCACCAATGTACAGTCGTGGCCAAAAGTTTTGAGAATGACACAAATATTAATTTTCACAAAGTCTGCTGCCTCAGTTTGTATGATGGCAATTTGCATATACTCCAGAATGTTATGAAGAGTGATCAGATGAATTGCAATTAATTGCAAAGTCCCTCTTTGCCATGCAAATTAACTAAATCCCCCCAAAACTTTTCCACTGCATTTCAGCCCTGTCACAAAAGGACCAGCTGACATCATGTGAGTGATTCTCTCGTTAACACAGGTGTGAGTGTTGACAAGGCTGGAGATCACTCTGTCATGCTGATTGAGTTCGAATAACAGACTGGAAGTTTCAAAAGGAGGGTGGTGCTTGGAATCATTGTTCTTCCTCTGTCAACCATGGTTACCCGGAAGGAAACACGTGCCGTCATCATTGCTTTGTACAAAATGGGCTTCACAGGCAAGGATATTGCTGCCAGTAAAATTGCACCTAAATCAACCATTTATCGGATCATCAAGAACTTCAAGGAGAGCGGTTCAATTGTTGTAAAGAAGGCTTCAGGGCGCTCAAGAAAGTCCAGCAAGCGCCAGGACCATCTCCTAAAGTTGATTCAGCTGCGGGATCAGGACACCACCAGTACAGCGCTTGCTCAGGAATGGCAGCAGGCAGGTGTGAGTGCATCTGCACACACAGTGAGGCGAAGACTTTTGGAGGATGGCCTGGTGTCAAGAAGGGCAGCAAAGAAGCCACTTCTCTCCAGGAAAAACATCAGGGAAGGACTGATATTCTGCAAAAGGTACAGGGATTGGACTGCTGAGGACCGGGGTAAAGTCATTTTCTCTGATGAATCCCCTTTCCGATTGTTTGGGGCATCCGGAAAAAATATTGTCCGGAGAAGACAAGGTGAGCGCTACCATCAGTCCTGTGTCATGCCAACAGTAAAGCATCCTGAGACCATTCATGTGTTTGGTTGCTTCTCAGCCAAGGGAGTGGGCTCACTCACAATTTTGCCTAAGAACACAGCCATGAATAAAGAATGGTACCAACACATCCTCCGAGAGCAACTTCTCCCAACCATCCAGGAACAATTTGGTGACAAACAATGCCTTTTGCAGCATGATGGAGCACCTTGCCATAAGGCAAACGTGATCACTAAGTGGCTCGGGGAACAAAACATTTATATTTTGGGTCCATGCCAGGAAACTCCCCAGACCTTAATCCCATTGAGAACTTGTGGTTAATCCTCAAGAGGCGGGTGGACAAACAAAACCCCACAAATTCTGACAAACTCCAAGCATTGATTATGCAAGAATGGGCTGCCATCAGTCAGGATGTGGCCTTGAAGTTAATTGACAGCATGCCAGGGTGGATTGCAGAGGTCTTGAAAAAGAAGTGTCAACACTGCAAATATTGACTCTTGGCATCAACTTCATGTAATTGTCAATAAAAGCCTTTGACACTTATGAAATGCTTGTAATTATACTTCAGTATTCCATAGTAACATCTGGCAAAAATATCTAAAGACACAGAAGCAGAAAACTTTGTGAAAATTAATATTTGTGTCATCCTCAAAACTTTTGGCCACAACAATTATTTCACTCCAAAAGGTGGACTTTTAGCTTACTTTATAGGGAGAAACATTTTAATTGAAATAGTCTATGTTTTTTTCATGATGCTCTTCTTCAGTTTAGGACCAAACCTGGGTTGAAACCAGTTGCTCTCATCTGTGTGCTTACTATACATTATCTACAATTACCTTTTTAAATAGACCACTTTTTCCTTTATTGGCAACCCGATTGACCAGATCCGGTAAGAAAACCACTCACCTTCCATAATAATGATAGTGCATTTTTGTGTTTCCCTTTTTGTTAAGAAATGCCTCACCACCAATCATACTGACAAATATGATACACAAGTAGGATAACTAAATACATATTTTGACCACATTTGTCAGTATGAGTGGGCATTATTATGTTGCGGGATTTTCCACTGCGGTTAGCCTACAGAATGAAAGAATGACCTCGTACCACCACAGTCAATGTTTAGTTAGTCATACAGGTGTATGTATGGTAGCTAGGGAGGAGCTGTTATAGACTGCTTATAATAGACCGGAGTCACTTTTCTCCCTCATGCACTGTTCCCTCCCTCCTCTCTTTCTCTCGTAATCAAGAGGTCGGCACAGTCAAGGCCAGATAACAGTCTACATCTATTAACCGATAGAGCAGACAGGCCGGTTCCTCAAAGCCCTTAGCTCGAAAACCGTCCAGCTTCTATCGCAGGACAGTGTTACCACGGAGACCATGTTTGCAGAACGCTGGCGATAGATAGCAGCGGTGTCTATCTAATAATCATTTGCCATTACCTGCGCGGGATGTTTCGATTATGCTGTAAACAGCGTGGCTGGCTGTAGTCGATAGGAGCTACAGAGGGAGGAATAAAGTAAAGAAGATCCAGACTCAATTGTCGCACCTGGCAGGATATCCATGGTGGAATGAGGTAAGCTTTATTTCTCTTTATGTCTATTTTGGCTACTTCAAAAACTATCTACAATAAATTCAAGTCAAGTTAGTTTTTCCATCATATACACATGATATATTGTAAGCCTACATGGAGTACACAGTTCACAGTTCACACAGTTCACCTCTCGACAATGCAACATCAAGAGACAAAATAAGTAAGTGAACGCAAAGGGCAGTAAAAATAAAAACTCAATTAAGTAAAAAATAGAATAGTATTTTAGCAAAAATATAATACAGAAGGCACTCAAACTAATTGAAGTTGGATATTTACAAGACTGGGAAATTGTGCAATAGATACGCAATACCAATAATAAATAAATAAATGTGCAGTAATAATAAATAGTATTCCAGTAGCAGCAGTCATGATGTGTGTGTGTGTGTGCGTGTGCGTGTGTGTGCACGTGTGAGTAGCCGTGGGAAGTAGTTTGGGGGAGAGGGTGCTATATTTTTTTAAATATATTTTTTCATCTTTAATTTGTTCTATTCTGATTTTTTAAGGGGGCACCCTCAGCACCCATACTTCCCACAGCTATGTACAATATCAGTCAACAGTTTGGACACACTTACTCATTCAAGGGTTTTTCTTTATTTTTTAAAACTATTTTCTACATTGTAGAATAATAGTGAAGACATCAAAGCTATGAAATAACACACATGGAATCATGTAGTAAACAAAAAAGTGTTAAACAAATCAAAATATATTTTTTATTTCAGATTCTTCAAAGTAGCGACCGTTTGCTTTGATGACAGCTTTGCATACTCTTGGCATTATCTCAACCAGCTTCATGAGGTAATCACCTGGAATGCATTTCAATTAACAGGTGTGCCTTGTTAAAAGTTCATTTGTGGAATGTTTTCCTTCTTAATGCGTTGGAGCCAATCAGTTGTGTTGTGACAAGGTAGGGTTTGAATACAGATGATAACCCTATTTGGTAAAAGACCAAATCCATATTATGTCAAGAACAGCTCTAATAAGCAAAGAGAAATAACAGTCCATCGTTACTTAAAGACATGAAGGTCAGTCAATGCAGAACATTTCAAGAACTTTGAAAGTTGCTTCAAGTGCAGTCGCAAAAGCCATCAAACACTTTGATGAAACTGGCTCTCATGAGGACCGCCACAGGAAAAGAAGATCCAGAGTTACCTCGGCTGCAGTTCATTAGTTACCAGCCTCAGAAATTGCAACCCAAATAAAAGCTTCACAGAGCTCAAATAACAGACACATCTCAACATCAACTTTTCAGAGGAGACTGCATGAATCAGGCCTTCATGGTCAAATTGCTGCAAAGAAGCCACTACTTAAGGACACCGATAATAAGAAGAGACTTGATTGGTCCAAGAAACACGAGCAATAGACAGTAGACCAGTGGAAATCTGTACCTTGGTATGATGAGTCCAAATTTGAGATTTATGGTTCCAGGTCTTTGTGAGATGCAGAGTAGGTGAACGAATGATCTCCACATGTGTGGTTCCTACAGTGAAGCATGGAGGAGAAGGTGTGATGTGTGGGGGTGCTTTGATGGTGACTCTGTCAGTGGCTTATTCAGAATTCAAGGCACACTTAACCTGCATGGCTACCACATCATTCTGCAGCGATATGCCATCCCATCCGGGTTGTGCTTAGTGGGACGATCATTTGATTTTCAACAGGACAATGACCCTAAACACACCTCCAGGCTGTGTAAGGGTTATTTTACCAATCACCCTACCTCAACCCAATTGAGATAGTTTGGGATGAGTTGGACCGCAAAGTGAAGGAAAAGCAGCCAACAAGTGCTCAGCATATGTGGAAACTCCTTCAAGACTGCTGGAAAAGCATTTCAGGTGACTACCTCATGAAGCTGGTTGAGAGAATGCCAAGACAAGAGTGTTCAAAGCTGTCATCAAGGCAAAGGGTGGCTACTTTGAAGAATCTCAAATATTAGATATATGTGACTTGATTCAGGAAACTAGGCGTATGTTGCAAGTCACGACTTCACAGGAGAGCCTTTTGAACGTTTTTTTTATTTTTATTTTTTTTATCAAAATGCAGAAATGCCTTCTCGAACATGTGAACTTTCATGTGCCTTAATTTCAAACTTCTATGTCATCTGTAAATACGAATAAAATTGTTAAGTTACGAGCCTAGTTGGTTTAGCCACAGAAAAAGAGGGCAACCTTCCCGCTAGACATGATTGGCTGAGATAATGAGTGGGCTGGACATGCCAAGAGATGAGTTTGGATTGGTCTACGGTGTTGCATCTTGTGTCTATGAAATGATCTGCTTGTAATGCGTAGATAATCCTTTCTACAGTTTTTTCGAATGATATTATGCTAGCCATGGAGAACTGCAAATATGTTGCTACTGCTCTTAATAAAGAATTTATCAGGTGCTATCGACTAAGGTCAGTGGGGAAAAGTTGTGGTGGACTACTTTCTGGATGACGATGCAATGCTGACTCTCTCTCACTCTGAAAATAACACATTTTGAAATCAGTGGAGCACAACGGGCCAAACAAGCTGTGCAAACTAGATAGAAGTTCGATGGATGGCTTGCTAACTAACAATGAACCTAACATTATTTGGTAAAATTTTGCTTGCCATGACAATCGGTTTGTATTGCTAGTAACGTTACTTTATGCATTGGGAATATCGTACATTTTTTAGCTAGCTAGCTAACGTTAACGTGACATGTCTAAAAAAAGAAGCCCAAGTTAAAGCTTGCTGTTAGCCAGCTAATGTTAGCTGAGGTTAGGTGGCTGGCTTGCTAGCTAACATTAATTTATGTGTATGAAGTGTGTGTAATGTCAGTGATGTTTTCTCAGAATGCCATTTCGCATTTCTAGTTATAGCATAATGTTAGCTCGCTAACATTGAACTTATATTGATGAACTTTGGCTAGCTATGACAATCGGTTTGTATTGCTATTTAAAGCTGGTTGTTAGCTAGCCAGCTGACGTTGGATGGCTGGCTAGTTACAATAGCATAACATTACTGTGTGTAGTGATGTTATCTCAGAATGCCATTTCGCATCTCTTGTATAATAATGCTAAAATGTTTGTATCTGGAATTCAACATTAATCAGTAGAACACGCCTGACTCTAATCCACCAGTCATACAGTCATCAAAAGAGAGTTGGCCCAAGCAGTGCAGTCATCAACTATATGCATCGTTTCTTCACCAACTATGGAGTTGGGAAAACCCATGTGGACCTGAATTGTGATAACTGCAGTGATCAAAACAAGAACAAGTTTGTGCTCTGGTATCATGCCTGGTGGACCATGCACAAGCTCCACCACAATCTGGACCTTCATTTCCTGATCACAGGCCGCAGCAGATTTGCCACTGACTGGTGCTTCGGCCTCATCAAGCTCAGTTGTCCTGAGTCTGCACAACTCTGCCAGGACCTAGGATCAAGAGAGACAGTCAAGTGTTTTAGTACTACATCTCTTGACACAATGATGAAAATAATCATGGCCTCTAAACCTTCAAGCTGCATACTGGACCCTATTCCAACTAAACTACTGAAAGAGCTGCTTCCTGTGCTTGGCCCTCCTATGTTGAACATAATAAACGGCTCTCTATCCACCGGATGTGTACCAAACTCACTAAAAGTGGCAGTAATAAAGCCTCTCTTGAAAAAGCCAAACCTTGACCCAGAAAATATAAAAAACTATCGGCCTATATCGAATCTTCCATTCCTCTCAATTTTTTTTGAAAATGCTGTTGCGCAGCAACTCGCTGCCTTCCTGAAGACAAACAATGTATACGAAATGCTTCAGTCTGGTTTCAGACCCCATCATAGCACTAAGACTGCACTTGTGAAGGTGGTAAATTACCTTTTAATGGCATCAGACCGAGGCTCTGCATCTGTCCTCGTGCTCCTAGACCTTAGTGCTGCTTTTGATACCAACGATCACTACATTCTTTTGGAGAGATTGGAAACCCAATTTGGTCTACTCGGACAAGTTCTGGCCTGGTTTAGAGCTTATCTGTCGGAAAGATATCAGTTTGTCTCTGTGAATGGTTTGTCCTCTGACAAATCAACTGTACATTTCGGTGTTCCTCAAGGTTCCGTTTTAGGGCCGCTATTGTTTTCACTATATATTTTACCTCTTGGGGATGTCATTTGAAAACATAAATGTTAACTTTCACTGCTATGCGGATGACACACAGCTATACATTTCAATGAAACATGGTGAAGCCCCAAAATGGCCCTCGCTAGAAGCCTGTTTTTCAGACATAAGGAAGTGGATGGCTGCAAACGTTCTACTTCTAAACTCTGACAAAACAGAGATGCTTGTTCTAGGTCCCAAGAAACAAAGAGATCTTCTGTTGAATCTGACAATTAATCTTAATGGTTGTACAGCCGTCTCAAAGAAAACTGTGAAGGACCTCGGCATTACTCTGGACCCCGATCTCTCTTTTGACGAACATATCAAGACTGTTTCAAGGACAGCTTTTTCCCATCTACGTAACATTGCAAATATCAGAAACTTTCTGTCCAAAAATGATGCAGAAAAATTCATCCATGCTTTTGTTACTTCTAGGTTAGACTACTGCAATGCTCTACTTTCCGGCTACCCGGATAAAGCACTAAATAAACTTCAATTAGTGCTAAATACAGCTGCTAGAATCCTGACTAGAACCCAAAAAATTGATTATATTACTCCAGTGCTAGCCTCCCTACACTGGCTTCCTGATAAGGCAAGGGCTGATTTCAAGGTTCTACTGCTAACCTACAAAGCATTACATGGTCTTGCTCCTACCTATCTCTCTGATTTGATCCTGCCGTACATACCTACACGTAAGCTACGGTCACAAGACGCAGGCCTCCTAATTGTCCCTAGAATTTCTAAGCAAACAGCTGGAGGCAGGGCTTTCTCCTATAGAGCTCCATTTTTATGGAATGGTCTGCCTCCCCATATGAGAGACACAGACTCGGTCTCAACCTTTAAGTCTTTACTGAAGACTCATCTCTTCAGTGGGTCATATGATTGAGTGTAGTCTGGCCCAGGAGTGTGAAGTTGAACGGAAAGGCTCTGGAGCAACGAACCGCCCTTGCTGTCTCTGCCTGGCTGGTTCCCCTCTATCCACTGGGATTCTTTGCTCTTTCATGCCGTCCCTAGGAGGGGTGCGTCACTTGAGTGGGTTGAGTCAATGATGTGATCTTCCTGTCTGGGTTGGCCCCCCCCCTTGGGGTGTGCCGTGGCGGAGATCTTTGTGGGCTATACTCTGCCTTGTTTCAGGATGGTAAGTTGGTGGTTGAAGATATCCCTCTAGTGGTGTGGGGTCTGTGCTTTGGCAAAGTGGGTGGGGTTATATCCTTCCTGTTTGGCCCTGTCTGGGGGTATCATCGGATGGGGCCACAGTGTCTCCTGACCCCTCCTGTCTCAGCCTCCAGTATTTATGCTGCAGTAGTTTATGTGTCGGGGGCTAGGGTCAGTTTGTTATATCTGGAGTACTTCTCCTGTCTTATCCGGTGTCCTGTGTGAATTTTTAGTATGGTCTCTTTAATTCTCTCTTTCTCTCTTTCATTCTCTCTCTCGGAGGACCTGAGGCCTAGGACCATGCCTCAGGACTACCTGGCATGATGACTCCTTGCTGTCCCCAGTCCACCTGGCCGTGCTGCTGCTCCAGTTTCAACTGTTCTGCCTGCGGCTATGGAATCCTGACCTGCTTACCGGAAGTGCTACCTGTCCCAGACCTGCTGTTTTCAACTCTCTAGAGACAGCAGAAGTGGTAGAGATACTCTTAATGATCGGCTATGAAAAGCCAACTGACATTTACTCCTGAGGTGCTGACTTTCAGCATCTTCGACAACTACTGTGATTATTATTATTTGACCATGCTGGTCATTTATGAACATTTGAACATCTTGGCCATGTTCTGTTATAATCTCCACCCGGCACAGCCAGAAGAGGACTGGCCACCCCTCATAGCCTGGTTCCTCTCTAGGTTTCTTCCTAGGTTTTGGCCTTTCTAAGGAGTTTTTCCTAGCCACTGTGCTTCTACACCTGCATTGCTTGCTGTTTTGGGTTTTAGGCTGGGTTTCTGTACAGCACTTTGAGATATCAGCTAATGTACGAAGGGCTATATGAATTAATTTGATTTGATTTGATCAAGCAGCCCTTCAGAAAGACCAGAGTGAACACTTTGTCTGAGATTGCTGGTGTTGTGAAAGACAGCACTGTGACAGGATTTTTACATTTGAACCTTTATTTAACTAGGCAAGTCAGTTAAGAACAAATTCTTATTTACAATGAAGGCCTAAGAACAGTGGGTTAGCTGCTTTGTTCAGGGGCAGACCGACAGATTTTTACCTTGTCAGCTCGAGGATTCGATCTAGCAACCTTTCGGTTACTGGCCCAACGCTAAAACCACTAGGCTACCTGCTGCTCCTAGGATGGTACGGTGCTGGTGGAACGCTATGGCTGACAACAACACTTGACTCTGTACTTCAGGCTGCTGCCAGCACTTCAGGTAAAATAATGTTTTCTTTGTATGAGGTTATTCTTATCTAAACTTGGGAGGTGAATTGATGTTATGCAAGGTTGTAATGTCTTCTCATATTTTGTTATTTCCTGTTTTACAGCTTTGATGCTCTGGAGTCTGGTGTTGTCACCGAGGAGCATTCAGACTGTCTGGACCAGGATTCAGCTGCTGCCCAACGCTGACATCCTTCCTCCCATAGATGTTCTACCTGTAAAAGCACCACCTGGACTGGACACAACTAGACAAACTATCTTTTTAACAAGATCAGGGAGTTTTGCGACAAAGAGGCTATGGACATCACATGAACTGCACTGTAAGTCAATGACAGGACAGAAACAGGCTCCCCGAATATAGATTCCCTTGTTCATGTGTGGTTTGGACGGACCAGTCATCAGCACTATCTGCAGTGCCTCTATTGACATGACTCTCTCCTAACACACACCATACGTTGCTGCAACTTTTTTTTAAATATCCTGCTGTTCAGCCACTTTACCCCTGATTGTATGCAAAAACTACCTCGTCTATCACTGATATCGTTATTGATATTGTTCTTGTTTATATTTAATTTATGTTGACACTATCTATTTCTGATATTGCTACCATTTGGCTGTACTGTTTACACCTTCTGTAGAGACCATCCACTTTTGTGACATACCACAACAATATCATGTGACCGTATCAAGTGTCCTCCACTTAAATATATGGCGCCATGCATCTGTTTATGTACTGTACATGTGCACCTCACTCAGGTTTCAACTCAGGTTGCATGGCCTACTATGTGATAAGTGCATGTGTAACAGTATATAAAGTATGCTAATGTATTTGGGCAGTGGTGTAACAGTACTTTAAAGTACTACTTTTTATGGTCTCTGTACATTACTTTACTATTTATATTTTTTATCACTTTTACTTCACTACAGTCGTATAGAAACAAATGTGCTTTTAAGTCCATACATTTTACTTGACACCCAAAAGTACTCTTTACATTTTGACAGGAAAATTGTCCAATTCAAACACTTATCAAGAGAACATCCCTGGTCATCCATACTGCCTCTGATCTGGCAGACTCACTAAACACAAATGCTTTGTTTGTAAATGATGTCTGAGTGTGCCCCTGGCTATCCATCCATTAAAAAAACAATAACATTGTGCCGTCTAGGTTGCTTAATATAAGGAAGTTGAAATGGTTTATATTTTTACTTTTACTTTTGATACTTAAATACATTGTGCCTCTGGCTATCCGTCAATACATTATTAATGTTTTTAATACAATTGTGCCGTCTGGTTTAATATAATGAATTTGAAATTATTTATACTTTTACTCAAGTATGACAACTTTTTCCACAACTGGATGTGGCTGGTGGTTATAGCATTTCTTTCACATGACCCATCAATTTAGACAACTGTGTCTGGGTAAGCATCATCTAATATTTATAAAACGTTTTTATCTGGACCCTTTCTGTTTACCTGGAATTTTTCCTTATCGTAGGCTACTACAAATTTTAGTTCTTAGCACCTGACCTTATATGAATCCTTAAAGAGATGGGTTGGGCTAAGGCTTAGGGATTCTGAAAAGACTCCCTAAATTCTATCAGCATATCGATTGTGCTACCAGGGCTGGTAAAACCCTAGATCATTGTTATTCTAACTTCAGCGACGCATATAAGGCCCTCCCCCGCCCTCCTTTTGGAAAAGCTGACCACGACTCCATTTTGTTGTTCCTGCCTATAGACAGAGACTAAAACAGGAAGCTCCTGCGCTCAGGTCTGTTCAACGCTAGTCCGACCAATCTGATTCCACGCTTCAAGATTGCTTCCATCACGTGGACTGGGATATGTTCCGCATTGCGTCAAACAACAACATTGACGAATACGCTGATTCGGTTAGCGAGTTTATTAGCAAGTGCATCGGCGATGTCGTACCCACAGCAACTATTAAAACATTCCCAAACCAGAAACCGTGGATTGATGGCAGCATTCGTGTGAAACTGAAAGCGCGAACCACTGCTTTTAACCAGGGCAAGGTGACCGGAAACATGACCGAATACAAACAATGTAGCTATTCCCTCCGCAAGGCAATCAAATCAAATGTATTTATATAGCCATTCGTACATCAGCGGATATCTCAAAGTGCTGTACAGAAACCCAGCCTAAAACCCCAAACAGCAAGCAATGCAGGTGTAGAAGCACGGTGGCTAGGAAAAACTCCATAGAAAGGCCAAAACCTA
Source organism: Oncorhynchus nerka (assembly GCF_034236695.1). Lineage (NCBI taxonomy): Eukaryota > Metazoa > Chordata > Actinopteri > Salmoniformes > Salmonidae > Oncorhynchus > Oncorhynchus nerka. The sequence continues at coordinate 23,632,175 of NC_088398.1, read as the reverse complement.
GGAAGAAACCTAGAGAGGAACCAGGCTATGTGTGGTGGCCAGTCCTCTTCTGGCTGTTCCGGGTGGAGATTATAACAGAACATGGCCAAGATGTTCAAATGTTCATAAATTACCAGCATGGTCCAATAATAATAAGGCAGAACAGTTGAAACTGGAGCAGCAGCACGGCCAGGTGGACTGGGGACAGCAAGGAGTCATCATGTCAGGTAGTCCTGAGGCATGGTCCTAGGGCTCAGGTCCTCCGAGAGAGAGAAAGAAAGAGAGAAAGAGAGAATTAGAGAGAGCACACTTAAATTCACACAGGACACCGAATAGGACAGGAGAAGTACTCCAGATATAACAAACTGACCCTAGCCCCCCGACACATAAACTACTGCAGCATAAATACTGGAGGCTGAGACAGGAGGGGTCAGGAGACACTGTGGCCCCATCCGAGGACCCCCCGGACAGGGCCAAACAGGAAGGATATAACCCCACCCACTTTGCCAAAGCACAGCCCCCACACCACTAGAGGGATATCTTCAACCACCAACTTACCATCCTGAGACAAGGTTGAGTATAGCCCACAAAGATCTCCGCCACGGCACAACCCAAGAGGTGGGGGGGGGGGGGCGCCAACCCAGACAGGATGATCACATCAGTGACTCAACCCACTCAGGTGACACACCCCTCCCAGGGACGGTATGAGAGAGCCCCAGTAAGCCAGTGACTCAGCCCCTGTAATAGGGTTAGAGGCAGAGAATCTCAGTGGAAAGAGGGGAACCGGCCAGGCAGAGACAGCAAGGGCGGTTCGTTGCTCCAGAGCCTTTCCGTTCAACTTCACACTCCTGGGCCAGACTACACTCAATCATATGACCCACTGAAGAGATGAGTCTTCAGTAAAGACTTAAAGGTTGAGACCGAGTTTGCGTCTCTGACATGGGTAGGCAGACCGTTCCATAAAAATGGAGCTCTATAGGAGAAAGCCCTGCCTCCAGCTGTTTGTTTAGAAATTCTAGGGACAATTAGGAGGCGTGCGCCTTGTGACCGTAGCGTACGTGTAGGTATGTACGGCAGGACCAAATCAGAGAGATAGGTAGGAGCAAGCCCATGTAATGCTTTGTAGGTTAGCAGTAAAACCTTGAAATCAGCCCTTGCTTTGACAGGAAGCCAGTGAAGGGAGGCTAGCACTGGAGTAATATGATACATTTTTTTGGTTCTAGTCAGGATTCTAGCAGCCGTATTTAGCACTAACTGAAGTTTATTTAGTGCTTTATCCGGGTAGCCGGAAAGTAGAGCATTGCAGTAGTCTAACCTAGAAGTGACAAAAGCATGGATACATTTTTCTGCATCATTTTTGGACAGAAAGTTTCTGATTTTTGCAATGTTACGTAGATGGAAAAAGCTGTCCTTGAAATGGTCTTATCCCAGTCTGCTGTTCCCAGATGCTTCAAGAGGGCCACCATTGTTCCTGTTCCCAAGAAAGCTAAGGTAACTGAGCTAAATGACTACCGCCCCGTAGCACTCACTTCCGTCATCATGAAGTGATTTGAGGGACTAGTCAAGGACCATATCACCTCCACCCTACCTGACACCCTAGACCCACTCCAATTTGCTTACTGCCCCAATAGCTCTACAGATGACGCAATCGCAACCACACTGCACACTGCCCTAACCCATCTGGACAAGAGGACTACCTTCGTGAGAATGCTGTTCATCGACTACAACTTAGCATTTGACACCATAATACCCTCCAAACTCATCATCAAGCTCGAGACCCTAGGTCTCGCCCCAGCCCTGTGCGACTGGGTACTGGAAATCCTACAATGTGATTTTCTGGGGGAAAAAATCTCTCATTTTGTCTGTCATAGTTGAAGTGTACCTATGATGAAAATTACAGGCCTCTCTCATCTTTTTAAGTAGGAGAACTTGCACAATTGGTGGCTGACTAAATACTTTTTTGCCCCACTGTATATATTGTACTTGATACCATCTACTGCATCTTGCCTATGCCGTTCTGTACCATCACTCATTCATATATCTTTATGAACATATTCTTCATCCCTTTACACTTGTGTGTATAAGGTAGTTGTTGCGAAATTGTTAGGTTAGATTACTCGTTGGTTATTTCTGCATTGTCGGATCTGGAAGCCCAAGCATTTCGCTACACACGCATTAACATCTGCTAACCATGTGTATGTGACAAGTACAATTTGATTTGAGGGCGTGAACAATGTTGAATGGGTGTAGACAAAGGAGAGCTCTCTAGTAGGTACCGAAACAAGTCCCTTTTCTCAAAAGTGAGTTTACAAGTGTATCAACTTTCAAAGCAGAATTACTTTCCCATTGTTCCTCCAACATGCTGCGAATGATACACCATTTTGTAGCTCTCTACTTTTATCCAATGTAAAAAAAAAAGAATTTCAAATATTGCTACATAAGACTGAATCCAGGTGGTGAGTCACATATTGTGATTTGTTTAACACTTTTCTTTGGTTACTACGTGTGGTTACTATGTTACTATGCGTTATTTCCCCGTTTTTATGTGCACACTATTAATCTACAATGTAGAAATAGTGAAAATAAAGACAAAACCCTTGAGTGGTACTGTATGTGTGTGAGTTTGAGCTTATGTGTAAGCATGTGTGTGGTAAGGTGCAGAGTCAGTGCTCTAGCGGTTAGTCCCGGTCACAGTGGAATGGAATACCGTAGCTATCTATGGTAGAAAAAAGTACAAAACAATGTGAAGAGTTCGTATAAAGGTCAGTGAGTTGTTTGACTTGCTGGCAATTCTCCACTGTCATCAAATCGGCCAGTAAAAGTGTGTGTGAGGAATTTCCCATACGTACAGTATATTAGCTAGTCATTGGTCAATACAAGGAAGTAATGCTGGTTTAATTGTCTCCTACGCTCATGCCTTACCTACATGCCTTATTATACTGTCCTTTATTTGATGCTGTAAGTACATGGAGGGTAAGATAAAATAATAATATATAATAATGTAATATAATAATATCTTAGTATTTGTTTTTCTTAGCTCAGTTCAGTGCAGACACGCTATGACAACTCTCTTGAATGCTTGACCCGAGTAGCGACAGCTTCACGGCACAAGGCTGGTGAACAAGACTATACTAAGGGCTACTTGGTCCCTGGTTGTGGTAGAATGAGTTATAGCTTTTTCCTAATTGTGAGTGTTGTGTTTATGACTTCCCTTTGATGATGTCATTGTTGACCTATTGGAGACGTTTCAGGACAGGAAATTAAAACACTGTTATACTAACTAGGATAAAGAATGGTAGCAGCTAAGACAACGCGTCCCCCGTTTGTGGACGTAAGCACCAATATGTTTACAAGCTGTTCTGTGTTTGAGTGTACAAGAAGAACAGGTGTCCATCTAATGATAAGACAGTATTAGAACGAGGACACAGGAAGCAATAATGTTGTGTTTGAGACTGTTTGTATACAGAACCATGTGCCAGACACACACATCCTGAGTGGTATACAGTCAGTTCCCAATAGACACTGACCATATTGCCTCTCCGAGTGTTTGGTTTTTATTGTAGTTATTTAACATGAAATTCACATGAATCTGAACTCTATTTCATCTGCTAGTATTATATTTTGATTATTGCGCACACGGATGTTGTTTCAATTACACCCTCCACTTGGCAAACTTAAAAGGGGTGAGTAGTGAGTAACAAAAAGCCGTAAGAAACCGTAATGTGGCATGTTGTAATCTCTTTCTATCCTCTCTTGCCATCAGAGTCTTGGAGCCCTTGAAGAGACGATGAGTTGGTTTATTGTCAGAGACAGGAAAACCACGCTGTCTAACCGGGTTTGTTCCAGGCTGTTGACAATAAAAAACCTCAGACTGTCTGACAGATCAAGCCCCTTGCGCTGCAACGTTTTCATCCCCCCCAGACTGCACTGAGATGATGTGACAGTTCTTGCTCCCTGTGCCTTCCAGTGACTGTACCCACCGCCGAGGCTACCATGCAGGAGTGCCATACTGCGTTGTGTCTGTCTGTCTACCTTGTCACCTTTTTGACGGGCCTCCCAGCCAACGCTGTGGCCTTCTACACCTTCAGCAAGAAGGTGAGGCAAAAACCCACGCCCATCGACATCCTGCTCCTCAACCTGACAATCTCGGACCTCCTCTTCCTGCTCTTCCTGCCCTTCAAGATGCAGGAAGTCACGAACGATATGACCTGGAGTCTACCCTACATCCTCTGTCCTTTATCTGGCTTCTTCTTCTACATGACTATCTACGTCAGCACCTTATTCCTGACAGCGGTCAGTGTGGAGCGCTACCTGGGCGTGGCCTTCCCCATCCAACACTCGCTGAATCGCCGGCCCCTGTATGCCGTGGTGGCCAGTGTATTTATCTGGGTCTTCTCCGTCCTCCACCTGAGCATCGTCGTCATCATGCCCTACTACAACCCACCGCAAGACTCCCTCAGTTCCACAACCAACTCTTCCAACAGCTATGAATTCTCCAACGTCTCCAACGTGCTCATTAGGGACGGCGACAACATTGTGTCTTCCAGGAATGTGTGCTATGAGGACTTCAGCGAGAAGCAACTGGCGATCCTCCTGCCTGTGCGTCTGGAGCTCTGCCTGGTTCTATTCTGTGTACCTTTCCTCATCTGCAGCTTCTGCTACATCAACTTCATCCGCATACTCTCCGGCCTGCCCCACATCGGTCGTCGCAGACGCCTCCGTGCTATCGGCCTGGCTCTGGGGACACTGCTGGTGTTTGCCTTCTGCTTCGGCCCCTACAACGTCTCCCACATTGTGGGCTTTATAACCAGGAAGAACCCAGACTGGAGAGACATGGCCTTGCTCTGCAGCACCTTCAACGCCTGCTTGGACCCCTTCATCTTCTACTTCTCCTCCTCAGCTGTCAGAGGGACCCTAGGGAGTATGTTGCAGGGGGCCAGAATCAGGCTGACCAAGTGTATGTTCTGTGGCTGTCACATCCACTGGTCCCCTTGGAATGGAACGAGCGAGCGAGCCTCAGAAAGATAAGGGACCCAAACAAGTAGAGATGAATGCTATCTGAAGTTAATTGAATAAGGCCTGTATTAACTGAAATGAGATGTTGTGCTCCTCATGTCTAGTGGCAGGATATGAGTGCTCTGATGTTTATGTTTTCACATTTTACTGTATCTGTGTCTCTGTTTGATCATTGGCGGGCAAACTTCCTACTTAGAGTAGAGATAGGATATGGTAGACACGGAGCCTGCCTTCCTCCTGAGAGACACAAAACAAGGGCTCACATTAGGGAGTTACTGCCTAGCTGCAGTTAGCTGGAATCAAGTACAGTCATTGCCAATTATATTTTATAAGTACACACCTACTGTGACAGTGCGTGAAATAAGTTTGAGAATACATTTGTTGTATTGGGTTGCCTGACAAGATTGGCAAACAGAACAGAAAATGATCATTGATTATAATTGTATTTCACAAGGTTGAAGCCCATTTACACAACTAGGAGCGGTTATGGTGAACCGTAGAGAACAACAAGCTCTAACATCTGAGAGACACATCAGAACAACATCTCTCAGCACTGAAAGATAAGCACCTCAAACAAGTATCACAGTAGTATCGCTGAAAAGGAAACAATGCTGAAAAGGAACAATGAATTTGAACACTGAGCAGAGTTGGTGTGTGTGTCTGTGTGTGTGTGTGTGTGGGGGGGGGGGGCATGTGCGAATGTGTTTTTGTGCATGCATGAGCACACATGCGTAAGTGAGGGATTTTGTGTGTACTTGTGATTCATTGTGTCCATAGATTTATATTATTGGCTTTGTGAAATGAATGTGGACTCACTGTCCCATTTTGTATGCACCTCTAACATGTGGGACCTTCATTGTTTGATTGTGGGACCTTCATTGTTTGATTGTGGGACCTTCGTTGTTTGATTGTGGGGCCTTCGTTGTTCGATTGTGGGACCAAATAAAGACATTGATGTTGAAATAAAAGCGTGTTCATTTTGTGAATTACAGGAACAATAATACGATAATAGTGGACCAGTATTGAATTGGTTACACAATTACAGGAACAATAATACGATAATAGTGGACCAGTATTGAATTGGTTACACAATTACAGGAACAATAATACGATAATAGTGGACCAGTATTGAATTGGTTACACAATTACAGGAACAATAATACGATAATAGTGGACCAGTATTGAATTGGTTACACAATTACAGGAACAATAATACGATAATAGTGGACCAGTATTGAATTGGTTACACAATTACAGGAACAATAATACGATAATAGTGGACCAGTAATGAATTGGTTACACAATTACAGGAACAATAATACGATAATAGTGGACCAGTATTGAATTGGTTACTCAATTACAGGAACAATAATACGATAATAGTGGACCAGTATTGAATTGGTTACACAATTACAGGAACAATAATACGATAATAGTTGACCAGTATTGAATTGGTTACACAATTACAGGAACAATAATACGATAATAGTGGACCAGTAATGAATTGGTTACACAATTACAGGCAAAAAAGGTTGGCAATGGCATACTTGAACATAATCAGGTTGTTTTGGAGTCATAACCTGTTTAACATGATGACCATCCCTTCAGACGTACTTCCCAATACAGTGTAACTCATGATAATTGATGAGCATCTCCAATATTTACACAGAGACTATAGTCTCTGATAAGGTATCACGGGTGGTGCATGTATACTATACACGTGCAAGGAAAGCCCACACCACCAGCGTAAACCCATAGGTTCGATACTTTCACACCAGGAAGTGCTTTGACTTGATTCCATCCGGTTATTCAGGGCGTATACCTCCAACAGAGGTTGAGTTGATTGTTGCATACCATCCATGAGACATTCATTTTGACACTAGAGTACACTATGACTACTAAAAGCATTCAGCAGCACAGTGGCACTTGACACGATTGCAAAATGGCTTCCGTTCAACACGCAACATAGACCTAAAGTTTCACATAGCATCAGTTTTTGCATTATGATTTGGGGATGTTACAGAACGTGTGAGCTGGGGAGAATATACATCATGTGAGGACAAGTGAGAGAGAGTGGAGCTAGTTTAAAAAACAGTGCTGTGGCATGTGCTTATAGACAAAACTACTGGTCCACCCCCCCACCCCCCAAAAAAGTCCCTCAGTTAAAACCCAGCATACTCTTTGTCATAAAAAGTGTGCCATCTGATCAGGAAATGTATCATGCAGTAAAGATCTGTGTAGAAGCTGTCGTGGGTAGCCTATTATTTACGGAAAATCGGATGCTCTTGGTGTGTTCTGATCCGTTGTTTTCTTTCTCTCAAATGTCCTTTGTTTTCTCCCTTTATTTGCTGAAAGACATTCATTTGGACAAATACGGATTGTGTGTCAGTGTTGACTTTTTCTCACAATGATGGTAGAGCTGATAGATAGAGCTGTACAGCAGAATGTGTGTATGCATGCTTGTGTGTGTGTGTGTACTTACAGTACATGGGACACACGAGGTCTTTTTTTTCTCTCACACAAACTTGTCAGTGCTGTGGAGAAAAAGACGAAATCCAAAACAGCCCAATTGACTGATGCTCAAGACATGGGCCATACAATGATTTACATGACTCCATTTCCCCATGATCCTTGTGAGATCCTGTGAGTGTAACCACACAGTACTTACTTGCAATGGAAAACACCACAGTCACTCCGCAGAGGACACAGACCTTAAGGATATTCAAGCATCCAATCACCTCATTGGGGGCTGCGTCTGTGAGCATAGACAAAAAAAAAAGGCAATGCAAACATGACTGTTAAGTTATACAGTTATGGACCTCACACGATTATGACAGACCTGAGGGTGAATTCAATGTGCAGTCGTTGAAGGCCCGTGACTGACTGAAGCTGTGTGTAGTGGAAGCACAGATGTATAAAAACATTTGAGCCATGTGAGAAATAGCCCAGTGAAATATACAGCCTCTCAGTAGTGTTAACTAAAGCTCACCCCAGGTGAAGGAGGCAGACAGGGGGGAGTCCAGCGCAGGGTGATCCTGCACACTACAGGTGTAGAAGATCCCAGCATCCACAGACCCCCGCGGGGGGAGGGACAGCACACTGATTACATACACTTCCGTTCTGGAGCTGTCCGTCACCTGTAAACACTCTCCCATCCAATTAGGAGTTGAGATCTTTGGAATTAGGCTGTGTGATTGGTTGACGTCATGGTAGTCAGGGTGAATGGTGCAGTTGCGGCCAACAAAGTGGTGGGGGCTATCTTCTCCACTCTGGTGTGTCCAGCTTAGGGTGAGGTGGTGAGGGTAGAACCCACCGGTGACGCAGAGGAGAGCCCACTGGTCCGTCTGGGGGTCCGAGGGGACCTGGAGGAGGAGTTGGGGCACAGAGGGGGGTGCTAGTAGGGGTAGGAGGAGACACGGGAAGGGGGTGATGCAATACCATCTATCTCATGACATTTACATTTGAGTAATTTAGCAGACACTCTTATCCAGAGTGATTTACAGGAGCAATTAGGAATAAGTGCTTTGCTCAAGGGCACGGCGTCAGATTTTTAGTCGGCTCAGGGATTCAAAGCAGCAACCTTTCGGTTACTGGGTCAATGCTCTTAGACACTAGGCTACCAGCCGCTCGTTAGAAATATGTCAGATTGTTGGCGTTGAACCATTTTTATACTGTATGTCATATTTCACTATTTCAACATATTCTATTCAAACCATGTTGGTAATACAGTTGTGGCCAAACAACACACTCATGGTTCTGTAAATGGAGCAGGACTTTGCAACGTGCACCCCACTGGAGAAACCCTGAGAAGAACCTTCTCTATCGCATGAGGGGTTTGCACATAATCATTTCACGATCCCTCTTTGCCTTGTTCTGTGGTGAGTTTCAATTCCCTGCAAAGATCAATAGAATCCACAATGCATTGTACCATGGTGATTATATCTGGATTTGTCACGAATCCACTCAGGCAAAAAGATGAACTGAAAGGAAATTTCCATGTGACGAGAATTTTTTGAGATTTGAGCTTGGTTAGGCCTCTTTATGGTGATGCATAGCCCACTGGTTTAAATTTAATAACCTCCCTGCAAACCGTTTGGGTTCAAACAGATTCTCAAAGGATACAAATGAGAGACAATTACAACAATGACAACAACAACACCAACAAAGACAGAAGAAATGATGAGAAACTCTAATGAGTTACAATAAGACATTCCAAGAATAAAGGCGGATGTATAAATGTTTTATTAGAGCTAGTTCTTAGCCTGGTCCCATATAATAAAACATAAAAAAAGCTTAATGGTCTATGGTCATTATCATGCCAAGCAATGGCCATATGAGTTGTCAAGATAGCACAAACAGATTTGGGACCAGGCTAATTTGCTTCTGTCTTACCCAGGACAATGAGCTTTGTGCCGCCCCCTCGCTCTGAATCTCTGTGTAGGACGTTGACCTCGCAGTAATACACACCGGCATCCTCCACGGACACCTCTGTAATCACCAGGGATGTCTGCCCAGCTGAATCTGGGACGGGGATCTTTTCGGCTCCCTCTATCCTGAACCAGTCCACCCCGTAGGACGTGGCCTCGAAACGGCAGGACAGGTTGGCACTCTGACCCCGCATTACAGTGAGTGAAGGGGGCCACTGCCTCACCTTTAACCCCTCTGCTCTTACCATCCTTAATGGGGCTGAGTGAGGACACAGTCAGTGAATGCTTCTTCATCAAGGTACGACAGAATATTTCATTTGGACAAATAAAACAGCAAGACCTTCAGTTCAACGGCATTTGCCACAAAGCTTGCCCACAATGTTGAGGTGTATTTGGAGATGATCACAGTATTTTTATTAAAGTCAAAATGAGTGAGGTGGAGTGACTTTCTCCCTGACTAATGAGATTTAGTCCTCTTATCTTGACAAACAAACAACTCACGACTCTATGCACCCCTGAAAGTAATTAGAGCATTAGTGTTGTCAACAGGAGTCTTGATATTGCAAGACTTGAAGCCAAAACAGAAAGGCAGAATTCATGAAATTAGGTAAATGTGTACTGTAATATGCTTAGGGATGTTGTATAATAGATATGAATTATGACACTGAATATTCTGAAAAATCATGAACATAGAAAAAATATATTTGTTTGTGAGAATATTGGTAGCCTAGTATGATTGGAAGACACTAACCTGGTATTGGGCCTGCTATCAATAGAAGCACACACAGGTCCAGGATATTTGTCATGCGTTTGTTTCTCATTACAAACTCCAGTGGTGAAAGGACTGTTCGAACAGTGACTTTGAATGTCAAGCCTCCCTCCAAAGACAACGAGATGTCAGCTTGTATTTTGTTGCTTCATTTATGTTCCAATGTTCATTAATAGGCCCATGCTCCAAAACAAGACAAATCTCAGCGCCTGTTACGTCAGAGACCACACGAGTCTGTCTTAGCAGACAAATAGGCCTCGCTCTTGGTATCTGCACAAACCGCAATGCAACAGTAAGCAAAATGCAGTGTACAGAAACAAACAAAGCAAAACCATCAGTCTATTTCACAATGATAAGGTGCTCATTGAACAGAATGTCAGTTAGCTAATTACTTAACAACAAAGTGGTTCATGTGTGAAGAATAAAATGTCAACATTTGAGATTCTCTCTCATTTCAAACCATCTAAGCTGAAATTAGTTTCAAGTACAACAAGTTTGGTTTATTTTTTATTATGAACGTTTTTGTAGAAGAATATATGTAGAAGAGCAGGTTTTGTATGGTTTATACGGGTTCTGATGAATAAGAGAATAGTGCAGTATGCCATACTCCATGTACAGGATACTTTAGAATATGTAGAAGAGCAGGTTTTGTATGGTTTATACGGGTTCTGATGAATAAGAGAATAGTGCAGTATGCCATACTCCATGTACAGGATACTTTAGAATATGTAGAAGAGCAGGTTTTGTATGGTTTATACGGGTTCTGATGAATAAGAGAATAGTGCAGTATGCCATACTCCATGTACAGGATACTTTAGAATATGTAGAAGAGCAGGTTTTGTATGGTTTATACATGAATAAGAGAATAGTGCAGTATGCCATACTCCATGTATAGGATACTTTAGAATATGTAGAAGAGCAGGTTTGTATGAATTTAGAATATGTAGAAGAGCAGGTTTTGTATGGTTTATACGGGTTCTGATGAATAAGAGAATAGTGCAGTATGCCATACTCCATGTACAGGATACTTTAGAATATGTAGAAGAGCAGGTTTTGTATGGTTTATACGGGTTCTGATGAATAAGAGAATAGTGTATGCAGTATACTTTAGAATATGTAGAAGAGCAGGTTTTGTATGGTTTATACGGGTTCTGATGAATAAGAGAATAGTGCAGTATGCCATACTCCATGTACAGGATACTTTAGAATATGTAGAAGAGCAGGTTTTGTATGGTTTATACGGGTTCTGATGAATAAGAGAATAGTGCAGTATGCCATACTCCATGTACAGGATACTTTAGAATATGTAGAAGAGCAGGTTTTGTATGGTTTATACGGGTTCTGATGAATAAGAGAATAGTGCAGTATGCCATACTCCATGTACAGGATACTTTAGAATATGTAGAAGAGCAGGTTTTGTATGGTTTATGAATAAGAGAATAGGGTTCTGATGAATAAATATGAGAATTTTGTAGTGCAGTATGCCATACTCCATGTACAGGATACTTTAGAATATTTTGTAGAAGAGCAGGTTTTGTATGGTTTATACGGGTTCTGATGAATAAGAGAATAGTGCAGTATGCCATACTCCATGTACAGGATACTTTAGAATATGTAGAAGAGCAGGTTTTGTATGGTTTATACGGGTTCTGATGAATAAGAGAATAGTGCAGTATGCCATACTCCATGTACAGGATACTTTAGAATTTTGTATGTAGAAGAGCAGGTTTTGAATATGGTTTAAGAGCACGGGTTCTGATGAATAAGAGAATAGTGCAGTATGCCATACTCCATGTACAGGATACTTTAGAATATGTAGAAGAGCAGGTTTTGTATGGTTTATACGGGTTCTGATGAATAAGAGAATAGTGCAGTATGCCATACTCCATGTACAGGATACTTTAGAATATGTAGAAGAGCAGGTTTTGTATGGTTTATACGGGTTCTGATGAATAAGAGAATAGTGCAGTATGCCATACTCCATGTACAGGATACTTTAGAATATGTAGAAGAGCAGGTTTTGGGTTCTGATGGTTTATACGGGTTCTGATGAATAAGAGAATAGTACAGTATGCCATACTCCATGTACAGGATACTTTAGAATATGTAGAAGAGCAGGTTTTGTATGGTTTAGTATGCCATACTCCATGTACAGGATACTTTAGAATATGTAGAAGAGCAGGTTTTGTATGGTTTATACGGGTTCTGATGAATAAGAGAATAGTGCAGTATGCCATACTTTAGAATATGTAGAAGAGCATTTTGTACAGGATACTTTAGAATATGTAGAAGAGCAGGTTTTGTATGGTTTATACGGGTTCTGATGAATAAGAGAATAGTGCAGTATGCCATACTCCATGTACAGGATACTTTAGAATATGTAGAAGAGCAGGTTTTGTATGGTTTATACGGGTTCTGATGAATAAGAGAATAGTGCAGTTTTGTATGCCATACTCCATGTACAGGATACTTTAGAATATGTAGAAGAGCAGGTTTTGTATGGTTTATACGGGTTCTGATGAATAAGAGAATAGTGCAGTATGCCATACTCCATGTACAGGATACTTTAGAATATGTAGAAGAGCAGGTTTTGTATGGTTTATACAGGGTTCTGATGAATAAGAGAATAGTGCAGTATGCCATACTCCATGTACAGGATACTTTAGAATATGTAGAAGAGCAGGTTTTGTATGGTTTATACGGGTTCTGATTAGAATATGTAGAAGAGCAGGTTTTGTATGGTTTACACGGGTTCTGATGAATAAGAGAATAGTGCAGTATGCCATACTCCATGTACAGGATACTTTAGAATATGTAGAAGAGCAGGTTTTGTATGGTTTATACGGGTTCTGATGAATAAGAGAATAGTGCAGTATGCCATACTCCATGTACAGGATACTTTAGAATATGTAGAAGAGCAGGTTTTGTATGGTTTACACGGGTTCTGATGAATAAGAGAATAGTGCAGTATGCCATATGTAGAAGAGCAGGTTTTGTATGGTTTATACCATGTAATAGTGCAGGATACTTTAGAATATGTAGAAGAGCAGGTTTTGTATGGTTTACACGGGTTCTGATGAATAAGAGAATAGTGCAGTATGCCATACTCCATGTACAGGATACTTTAGAATATGTAGAAGAGCAGGTTTTGTATGGTTTACACGGGTTCTGATGAATAAGAGAATAGTGCAGTATGCCATACTCCATGTACAGGATACTTTAGAATATGTAGAAGAGCAGGTTTTGTATGGTTTACACGGGTTCTGATGAATAAGAGAATAGTGCAGTATGCCATACTCCATGTACAGGATACTTTAGAATGTGAGTGGTGCGACTCATCGTCATCAGTCTAATGTTTAGGGTAAAGCATTTAAAAACGACACTCCGAGTTTACTTTGTGTTTACTTTAGTTGACTCCAGTGTCCACTTAGTTTTACGACAGCTTTGACCTCACCCAAAATCTGACCCCCGAACCTGCACCACTCACAGCCAGAAGCAGAACAACAACTTGACAGAAATGGAAACAAATAGCCTCTTATAGCCCTTTCACTGGATGAAATGTGTTCCCCGTCCCATAAACAAGACAAGTGGGGACTGACCTACTCTGTGCACCTCAACAGAAACATTTGCATAACATTTGGCAACTGTTCTGACATGTATTGGTAAACTGCCGTTTCCATCCATCTCTCAGTGATCTTTACTCTCTTTGAAAGTGTGTAAATAATTTACAGAATTCTATAAGGTCATTTTGATGATGTATTACTAGATGTTGGATGTCCAGCTGACTGTTTTCCTCTTTATTGAAATATCCTCATGATTTACTCCTGTTCAAAAAGCCAATGTACAACTTTGTAGTGGCATCAAGCAAATGTGAAAGGTTTGACTCTGTTGCTGGAACCAAACTCAGGAAACTCAGCTCACCTAACCCCGCTTTCCAACCACAGGGGCTGAGAAGGCAACAACATATCACATTAAACAACGACAACAATCAAACACTCACACAGAGTTCTGTTAAAAACAACATATTTTATTGATTTTTCTCCCTCTGATATATTTTATTTTTTTAACTCCACTTCTATAGATTTGGGGGGGAAAAAATTGTCCACACACTTAGAAAGGACAAAAACAGAGACAGAAGAGAGATCAAATGAATCAAAAGAGTCGTCATAATCATCATCGCTTCACTGCACAGAAACATGTCAAGATGGAAGACGATGCTGTTTGTGTTCCTCTGTTTTGTTCAGTAAGTTATATCGATGCAATCTTGAAAAGTCAACACAGACAGAAATAATAATGTTGAGGTCCAGGGGTAGATTGAAACCAACATGCCTGCCATGTGAAGGTCAGATAATCCACACACACACACACACGGACACACACACTCACAAATCAATATCACAGATTTACCAGGGTTGGAACCTGGCATACAGAGAGGTGGCAAGGCAGCAGGCAGTGGGATTGGCATAGGGGGGGGGGCACAGGTGGAAGGTTTTCTCCACATTGAGGGAAAGGAGGAGGGAGGAGGAAGTGGGCCAGAGGTGCAACGAGAGAGAGAGATGGGCATGACATCTCCATACGATGTCCGCAAACACTAACCAAACATTCGAGAGTAGACTCATCCACTGGATTGCTAAAACGACCTAATATTTGTTATTAGTTCTCGCACTGACAAAAAATGACATTTGTCTTTGTTAATTGTTATTACCTGATTGTCATAGTTTTTCAGAAGTTTCAAAATTGTTCTGGTGAAACAACAGTGTCATGACAACCCAATCTTATATTGTGTCATAAATTCAAATCTATACATCTCACATTAATAGGACAGTCTCAGACAGTTTGCGACTTAGTCACACCGCACAGGTTCTCTCCCATTTTATCCTATGAACACAAGCCAGAACATCACTTGATGATGTTATTCGACAAGAAAAATATATAGTTCCATTGTCAGTTTTCGCCATGGCAACCAATATTTACCCAGTTGATTGACAGGCAAAATGTCAGATTTGTGCTGGTGACTCACAAAGGCCAAGTAAAGGGGCACTCAGTGTTGGAGATGTTAGGCAGGCTTCTAATGACTAAGGAGGCTGGCTGGTGGGCACCTCCATTGTTGCCTAGTAGTGTGCAGACCCTCTTGTTGTTCCAGCTGTAGATGGACCAACACTGGTACACTGTTAATTATCCACTAGCTACATTCTTAGAAAGGAGAGGGTGATTGACAAGCAACCATCTGTAGTCCCTGCCGGTTTGTGTGGATGGAGGTGGGAGTGAGTGACTGCTGCTCTTGCCTCTGTGGCTCGCAAGTATTACTTTAACCCACTATCCACACAAACAAACACTGTCACTGTTTTACATGAATAATAATATATCCTAATTAGAATTCAGAATAGAAACGATAAACTAACAAAATATCCACCTCTCTACATAACTCTATCTATCTTTTTTTCCTATATATTCTGTCCTTGTGTATCTATCAATTCAACTACTACCAACTTACTATATAGTACCTAGCTACCTCATTCAACTTCCAAGTTGATCCTTCAGCGAGTCAAGGCAAATATCACTTCCTCTGCTTGGCAACATGTAGTCAGCATGTTAACCCAATAACGACCTATTTCCATCATGTAGCTCACCTCAGTCCAGCATGCTGTGTATCGATGCACTCATTAGTACAGCTAATGGAAATCTACTGGAGCTGAAATACACTCGCAACGTCGACTCTGCTCATAGGAATTGAACAGGCCTTTAGAATAGCTGGTGAACAATAGCTCATTTAGGATAACACATTGTTATCTAGCTAGTGGACTATGGTGTGAAGGACAAAAGCTGGAGAGAGGAAATCATTTATGTGTCAATGAGTCTGTCCCTCAATAAGACACATCTTCTTATGTATTACAGATACATAGTACCGGTACTGAAAATCTGACATATTTCTGATAATTTATCATGTTAGTTGAATATTGACCAAATACTATCATGGCTACGGTTCTATTCCCCTTTATCTCGTCTTGTTCTATTGTACATCCTATCGTTCTAGACTCTACTCCTACTAAAGAGTCGGCTGTGTTTGTCAGACATAAGTCTCTAGATACACAGTATCGATAGGTACTGACATTTCCAAAATTAACATTTGGTATCAATCATTTATTTAATTGAGTACAATAATAAAATGTAATGTACTATAAGGTGCCATTATACAGACAATTGTTAGACATCTCATTATCAGAAAGAACAAAAAGAACAAAATGCGCCTTGACGAGCTACTGTCAACTGACAGGAAAATAAAACGAACGACTCATTCTTCATTGTATGTTCTCTAAACAAATAGTTACCTTCGTTGACAATATAGCTTGGCCAAAATGTTTTCGGAGATGGGGAGAAATCAATGCGCAATTAGGGGTGTCTTGTATCAAGGCATGATAAATTATGCTCTCTATGCTAAGGCCGTAATATAGACACTTGACAATTCAGTCTTTGGGCCCTGGTAAAGTGAGCCTGGGGAGAAATTGCTCTATTTCAAGCGATCCAGTCCAATGTATCGATTAACCATTTGCATTTGGAACTGAAAGTCTGTAAAGGAACTGTTTAATGTGGCGGGACTGGAATATAGTGCTTATGGTGATTCAAGATCTAACACAGATACACAACTTAAAAAACGAGTACACTCAAACGGAGACTGAATGTACAGTTATCTAGCTTCTACTGCTACTCTACCACTGTATTTTCATATACCGCTAGACTTGTCATTCATAAATAAAAAAATACACCACCCAAATATGGTTATAATTGTCTTCAAAACATTGAAATAATCTCATATATAAATGAAGCAAGATAGTTTATATTATGTACATCAACATAAGCCAAAAAGTGCTGCTTAGCAATGCTCGAGTGGCGCCCGTAGAACTAGCACCGCCCCCATTTATTGGGGGTGATGAACTACATGTAATTACACCACTTACGTCCATTAGAATCATACAGCATGTCTCCATGCTATAATTACAGGTCAAGCTATTTGACACCACACCATATCAATAAAGTCTAAACGCTCATTGATAGGCTAGCAGATAGAGTCATGAAATGCTGCCTGTACACAGACAGTGTTCGTGATCATCGCAGTGCTAACGCCATTAATAGTACATGGTGTAACCATAGACAACGCCGTGGTATGTCCTCCCTCAGGAGGAACGACGCAGTGGCCATTTTTAGGAATTCTATCTTGAGCTGCTATCCTATCAAGCGTCTGCCTTGTCTTTTCTCGTTCTCCCCCACGGAGAGAGTTCACTGTCTGGTCAGAGTCATCCCATCTCCCTCTGCCTCAGACCTTTGTCTGTACCAGTCTGGGCTTCTTCCCACGGTATGTGGAGGTCCTCTCACACCCACCGAGGAAGTGAATTCGCTGCATCCTTCCTTTTCCCATTTCCAGTCCTCTGATTAACTTTCACATTGATGAAGAACTCATGGAGACCCTCAAACTCATTTGGGGTTATTACAAATGCCCACCATACATTTCGCCCTCCATTGCATGAATTTAAAAGCATTATCCCCCAGCCTTTCCCCCAGCCTAAAGCCTTTACACAAGATACAGCTTTTTGTTTTTCAAAATCTCCCCAAAACAAACATTTACATGCTTTTTTTTCAAACCCACATTGAGAAACATGACAGTATGTTTTTCCTTATTTTCATTTCGTTTTTTTTTTCTTCAAGGACAGAGTATGTACATGCAGAGGTTTAATTCCACTGACAAAATTGAGCTGGGTGCTGACACGGGACAGAGTACGGGAAAGAGAGAAGACAGACAGAAAGACAGCGTGAGTGAGAGAGGGGGATCGAAAACGACAAAAGAAGGAAAAACAGAATCACCGACCAAAACAACCTGCTCTTGTGCTTGAAAATCGATACCCATCAATGCCCTGTGAGTCTGAGCAGAACAAGACGAACACAAGTGGGTCTGTGTGTTTCCCTTCAGACATACCAATGACTGACTACATTGCATAGAGCAACGGGCATCAACAGAACACGTCTCACACTGTATTCAGTGAGACAAACAGGTTTTCATTGACTAGCCTCCTGCTAAAGGGGACATTCACTCTCGCTAGGGCTTCACATCTCATCATACATTAGCACACTTCATACAATAGTATTACTAAAACAGTTCCATTCTTGAATAGATTGTTAGGGGCGCCCTTAAATATCATAGCACCGCTTAGCCGGATTGGATGCCTCTCCTATATATTCGAGTTAGCAGGTATGTTGCTGGTTCAAATTAAATCAAACAAAAAAAAAGATGACAGCTATTCGCAGAATACTGAATACAGATGCTGCATATTCCTGTAAGGTCACAGGAATTGTGGGTAGTCAGAGAGTTGCTAGTGTGAGCCCATCTCTCCATGCAGGTTGGTTCACTATGGGGGAGTTTGCATATAGACATAGACACAGCAGGACGTGACAGAGAAACAGCGGTTGGGTGGTTGGGGTGTCATCGAGCCTCACAGTGCACGTCTCGGTGGTTGATCTGTGCAGGTAAAGTGGCTGGATAATTGAGCCCTGTGTGGGGGGGGGGGGGGTTCAATCAGGGCCCAGGTGTGGTGGTTTGCGTCTGCTTTACAGGGACGAGGGTGTCCTTGAGGAGGATCCTGTCAGGGGCCAGGGTTGAACGTGATTTATGGGGCTTGTCCATGGCTGGCGGGAAGGACATGGGGGGAGGCGGGGAGTGTAGGCCCCGTCACTTATCCAGCCACAGGTAGTGGCTAATTACATCTTTATCTCCTGGTGCGCCTGTCCTGCCATACGGGGGCTGACTGACTTACAGGGACGCTGCTTTACATGCATCGCTTTGAATAATTGATCTATTGAGCTGGTCTGTCTGGAGAGTGACACGTTATGAAAGCTGGCTGAATATGTGTAATGTGCTTTATACAGTTAACAGCATGAAAACAAAGGTTTAAATACATACACCTATACAAACAATATTACATTTTATTGACTCTCTCGGATGAAAAGACTCCCTCGGGATCAGCTTCGATGTGTTTTTAAAATCCTTGTCATGGCAAAAAAGAGCACAACTTGAAAACCTTACAACGTCGTCTTTTGTCGTTGTCGTTCAGTTCAATGAGTGTGATTTCTCCGAGGGATTGAGTACAAAATATTTTTAGCACACACGGCTCGTCAGCTCTGGAGTAGTATGTATTCTTTTTTATCTCACATGGAATTACTTTTCATATTTATTTAAATACTTATTAACATCATCAGTATTATTATCAACACCAAAAAAGTTATAGCAGTTTAACCTTGCAGAGTAAAACGGACAGGGGAGGGGGGGGAGTGGGAGGGAGGGTTCACGACAGAAACATCTCTAACCGGTACATGCTATCAACAAGCGACAAGGAAGGAGGATGACTGGTCAACGCCTTCAAAGCAGGAGACACGATTGTTATTTCTACAGTCCCTTCCTGGTTACAAAAACTGTAATAGATGCTGATGGGTAATGTAGTTTTTTGCGGGATATTTGAGATTTTATTAGCCACTACATTAGCCACCAACCAAGGAGGGTTGGATGTGGATAGACTGCCTCTAGTAACGGCATGGCCTCTGTACTGCATTATATTTACACACGGGACGGAGCACAAACCACCTTATCGATGGGGGGAGGGGGTGGGCAGAGGACGAGGGTTTTTTAAAGAGGGGTGGGGGGTGGATGGAGGGGGGGGTGAAGTGGGTCTTCTCACATGCTTCTTCTTGGTTGAGATCCCAAAGGGATGCACTAGAAGGGCAAAGGCTTTATAGAACCCCCACGGCCCACCCTTCATGTGTGTTTTGACATCATTCGCAGCAGCCGCGTCATATACACAGCCACATGGTTAAAAACGGAATAAAATGGTACTTGTATGATCATAGGGTCAAATGTCACAGGAGCAATGGGCCAATGGACAGCTTTCAACAAGGTCACGTGACCCTCGTCAGAATAACGAATCATTTTCATTATAGAGTAGTTCCAACCGTAAATAGTAGTGTTGTCACTCCGAGTTTCCAAACGTCCATGAACATTATTGTAGATCGGTCATGATTTAGATTTGTAATAGTATTATCCTGGTGTTAAATATCTGTTTTCATCATCATCACAATTATCATTCTTACTAAACACATTATAGACATCACCATGGTGACCCTCATTGGAAACAGGATAAAGAGAGAGAGTGGTATGGTGATGGTGGCAATATAGGTAGCGAGGGGGGAGTTGGTGTGGGTGTGAGATGCGATGCGTCAATGGCTCCTGGAATAATTTTGTAAGTCGCTCTGGATAAGAGCGTCTGCTAAATGACTTAAATGTAAATGTAAATAATGCATATTCTTTTTGTTTCACAGTGATGGGTTCATAATTAAATCAATTCCTTCTTCCTTCCGCAGGCGGGATGGGACTTCCGGGAAAAGCTCTTAGACCTTCATCAGGAGAGAGACAGAGAGGCAAAGCCAAAAGCCAACACCCGCACTCACCCCCACGTTGACGGCCACGCCTCGCCCGTACACGGCTCCTGGCCCTGCATCAGGGGGCCCGGGAGAGAAGGACAGGCACCGGAAGGAGAGAGGAAAGCGAGGGAAATAAGAGTGGAGAACAATTCGTAAGGGGAAAAGGTAACAACCAGAGAAAACATAACCTACAAGTAAAAAGAGGTAAAACATTTTGGCATAGATATGAAGTCTGAGTGCAATGACAGGGACAGAGTGTAAAACCATCCCCGAAGCTATCTGATATTAGTCAGAGTGGTTCGATTTTCGGTCTGTGTCCCATTCGTACAGACGGTTCAGACCCAGCTTTTTCTAATGATGAA
Source organism: Oncorhynchus nerka (assembly GCF_034236695.1). Classification (NCBI taxonomy): domain Eukaryota; kingdom Metazoa; phylum Chordata; class Actinopteri; order Salmoniformes; family Salmonidae; genus Oncorhynchus; species Oncorhynchus nerka. Next base: position 23,611,161 of record NC_088398.1, on the reverse strand, counting down.
GGGGGAAGATTAGGCGAAAAAAGAAGAGGAGAAAGACAGATGATGGCGAGATAAGACACAGAGGCCGACAGAGGAGGGAATGGAGGAGGGCGGCGCAGAAGGATGTATGAGACTGACTGGGGGTGAGTCATTGGAGGGAGACTTGCCGAGGAAACGGCAGAACAAGGGAATGAAAGAAGAGAAAGGGAGGCGATGAAGGGGCTCACTTAAGATGGTAATGCCAGAGCGTGGAAGGCGGGAGAGAGGGAGGGATAGATGGGAGCGAGAGAACACAGTGTTGGAAATCGCTCATTGGGGAGGGCTAATGCAAGACAGGAGGAGAGAGAAGGAGAGAAACGTCAACTTCCTGGGGTAACAGAACTGGACAGAACAGAGGGAGAAATGGAGGAGAAAAGCTATTTGGTGTAATGGGGCGGCGAATATAGAGATGGCAAGACGGAAGGAGGGATTGGGGAAGGAGGGAGGGAAATGAGAAAATCCAGCACCGTGAGCAGGGAGAGGAAGAGAGATGGGGATGGGGCAATGCTGTGTGTGACTAGGTGTGTGTTTGCATTGGTTTCCTTCTCTAAGTATGTGTGCACACTTGTGTGATTGAGTGAAGTAGAATGAGCTTAGACACATGTATGGAAGCGTGTGTGCGTGCATGTGTATGTGCAGTATAGTATGTGAGTCTGTGTGTGTATGCATCACAGGAGGCTGCTGAGGGGAGGACGGATCATAATAATGTCCGGAATTGAGCGAGTGGAATCATATCAAACACATGGTTTCCATATTTGATACCATTCCACATATTATTTTTCAGCCATTACCAAAAGCCTGTCCTCCCCAATTCAGGTGTCACCAACCTCCTGCGGTATGTATGCATGTGTGTGTGTCTGCATGTGGCTATCTGTGTTTACGTATGTGTGTGTGTGAATGCTTAAAGAGACTCACGGAAGAGCAGCATGCTGGCGTTGGAGGCTCCCAGCCTGTTGGAGGCAAAACAAGTGTAGTTGCCAAAGTGTTTGTCCGTCACGTTGGTAAAGAGAAGCAGTGAGCGCGTCTTCTCGTTCTTGATCCTCAGAGTGTTATCGCTCTCTACCGGCCTGATACAGAGAGAGAGAGGGAGAAAGGTGGGTAAGATGGAGAGAGAGGGTGGGACAAAGAGAGCGGGGGGAGGTAGATAGATAGAGAGGGGTAGAGATGGGGGATGAGAGAGCGACAGATGGAGAGAAATAACTTTGTTTATATCTGAAAGGATGTGTTAGCAGTACAGGAAATAAATCGACCTAAACCTATTAAATCAAATCAAATTGCATTTGTCACATGCGCCAAATACAACCGTGAAATGCTTACTTACAAGCCCTTAACCAGCAATGCAGATTTAAGAAAATAGAGTTAAGAAAATATTTACTAGGTCATTTGTACATGTAGGTAGGTGTAAAGTGACTATGCATAGATAATAAACAGCGAGTAGCATCAGTGTAAAAACAAAGGGGTGTGTAGGGGGGGGGGGGGTCAATGCAAATAGTCTTATGGCTTGGGGGTAGGAGCCTTTTGGACCTAGACTTTGGACCTAGACTTTTTTGGGCCTTCCTCTGTCACCGCCTAGTATATAGGTCGTGGATGGCAGGAAGCTTGGCCCCACTGATGTACTGGGCCATACGCACTACCCTCTGTAGCGCCTTACGGTCGGATGCTGAGCAGTTTTTATACCAGGCGGTGATGCAACCAGTCATGTTGACCAGTTTTACTCAACATTGACTTGCTCACATCAGCTACGGAGAGAATGATCACACAGTCATCTGGAACAGCTGGTGGTCTCATGCATGCTTCACTGTTGCTTGCTTCGAAGCGAGCATAAAAGGCCCGTCTGGTAGGCTCGCGCCACATCCGACGAGCATCAGAGCTGGTGTAGTAGGATTCAATCTTAGTCCTGTATTGACGCTTTGCCTGTTTGATGGTTCGTCTGAGGGCATAGTGGGATTTCTTATAAGTGTCCGGATTAGTGTCCCGCTCCTTGAAAGCGGCAGCTCTAGCCTTTAGCTCAGTGCAGATGTTGCCTGTAATCCATGGCTTCTGGTTGGATATCGATGCACTTATTGATGAAGCCGGTGACTGAGGTGGCATACTCCTCAATGCCATTGGATGAATACCGGAACAAATTCCAGTCTGTGCTAGCAAAACAGTCCTATTAGAGAAAATTTGAAGGAAAAGGAGGAGAAGGAGGAGGTATATTTCTTACCTGCGGTCGTCTCTGTACCACTCAAAGGAGGCTGTGGGTACTGCCATTGCCTCACAGCGCAAAATGGCCGTCTTTCCCAGCTGGGCTGGCATGTTCTTCACGTCTGTGATCATGGGAGGGTCTGAACAAAGAAGGAGGGAGAAGTGAGAGAAATCTTTAACATATGTACACAACGATAGTGATTCAAAGTTAAGCTCAGACAAAGAAAGGCTCAGTGACCTTCAAGGTCGAGAAAGGTTGAGGTTGATAAATGCACGGCATATAAAATGATTAAGACATACAAACGTTTTAGAACACCTACTCATTCAAGGGTTTTTCTGTATTTGTTTTATATTTCTACGTTGCAGAATAATAGTGACGACATCAAAACATTGAAATAACACATATGGAATCATGTAGAAACCAAAAAAGTGTTCAACAAATCAAAATATATTTTATATTTGAGATTCTTCAAATAGCCACCCTTTGCACACTCTTGGCGAGTGGTTTGTTGATGTCAACATTGCGAACAGAGTGCCCCATGGACGCAGTGGGGTTATTGTATGGGCAGGCATAATCTACGGACAACGAATACAATTGCACTTTATCGATTGGCAATTTGAACGCACAAAAATTTCATGACGAGATCCTGAGGCCCATTTTTGAGGCCCATTTGTTTTTTAACGGTATCTGTAACCAGTCATGTGAAATCCATAGACTAGGACCTAATGAAGTTCATTCAATTGACTGATTTCCTCATCTGAACGGTAACTCAGCAAAATATTTTAAATTGTTGCATGTTGCGTTTATATTTTTGTTCAGTATAGTATTATCTTATGGGAGGTATACCATGTGTGGGATGTCTGTGTCTGTGATGGTTTCTTTATCTGTCTGTGTGTCTGTGAGTGCATGCATGTGTTTTGTGGTTTGTAGGGACACTCACAGTTGACGGTGACCTTGACCTTGCGTATGTCGGGCTGCGTCACTCCGTTGTTAGTGATGCACTCAAACTCCTCCGCCTGATGCCGCTTGATCTCTGTTATGTCCAGGAACTCCCCCTCACTCATTAGACCATCTGATTGGACAAAGGACAGGGTCAAATGATAGAGGTCAGAGGTCATCACAGGCTGAAATGTGCGTTTGTTCAGGGTCGATTAAATCAATTAGTGTGAAAGTATCCATTTTTGCCCGCTAGATGCCACTGTTGCTAATACTGCCACCACACACAAATAACTGCAATAGTGTTGCACTCCACATTCTGGAGAACAGAGTTTTGAAATCAGTGGAATGCCCGGTGGAAGCAGAGTATGATAGCTAAGGAGATTCTAGAGTTTGATTGCAAATATGCGAATGAGGTTGAAAAAAGAAACCCCTGTCTGCAGTAAAAAGGCAAACTCGGCGCCATCATTCATTGAGTCAGATGGCTCATTCATCACAAAACCCATTATGTTGTCAACTACTTAAATTCATTTTCATTGGCAAGATAAGTAAACTTAGGTATGACATGCCAGCAACAAACACTGACAGTACACATCCAAGTATATCTGACCAAATATGAAAGACAAGAATTGTACTTCTGAATTCCATAAAGTCAGTGTGGAAGAGGTGAAAAAAATGGTGTTGTCTATCAACAATGACAAGCCACAGGGGTGTGACAATCTGGATGGAAAATGACTGAGGACAATAGCGGACAATGTTGCCACTCCTATTGGCCACATCTTCAATTTAAGCCTACTGGTTAGTGTGTGCCCTCAGTCCTGGAGGGAAGCTAATTCCGCTACCCAAGAATAGTAAAGCCCCTCAAATAGCCGACCAATCAGTCTGTTACCAACCCTTAGTAAACTTCTGGAAAACATTGTGTTTGACCAGATACAATGCTATTTCAGAGTAAACAAATTGACAGACTTTCCGCACACTTATAGGGAAAGACACTCAACAAGCACAGCACTTACACAAATGACTGATGATTTGGCTGAGAGAAATTGATGATCAAATTATTGTGGGGGCTGTCTTGTTAGACTTCAGTGCAGCTTTTGACATTATCGTCTGCTGCTGGAAAAATGTATGTGTTATGGCTTTACACCCCTACTATAATGTGGACAAATAGTTACTTGTCTAACAGAACACTGAGGGTATTCTTTAATGGAAGCCTCTCAAACATAATCCAGGTAGAATCAGGAATTCCCTAGGGCAGCTGTTTAGGCCCCTTACTTTTTCTATCTTTATATACGACATGCCACTGGCTTTGAGTTAAGCCAGTGTGTCTATGTATGCGGATGAGTCAACGCTATACACGTCAGCTACTACAGCAACTGAAATGACTGCAACACTTAACAAAGAGCTGCAGTTAGTTTCCGAATGGGTAGTAAAGGAAAATGTTAGTCCTAAATATTTCCAAAACTAAAAGCATTTTATTTGAGACAAATCATTCACTAAACTCTAAACCTCAACTACATCTCGTAAATAATAATGTGGAAATTGAGCAAGTTGAGGTGACTAAACTGCTTGGAGTAAACCTGTATTTTAAACTGTCATGGTCAAAACATATTGATACAACAGTAGCTAAGGCTGCTCTGCCTTCTTAACAACACTATCAACAAGGCAGGTCCTACAGGCCCTAGATTTGTCGCACCTGGACTAATGTTCAGTCGTGTGGTCAGTTGCCACAAAGAGGGATTTAGGAAAATTGTAATTGGCTCAGAACAGGGCAGCATGGCTGGCCCTCAATGATACACAGAGAGCTAACATTAGAATACTTGGAAACAGCTTGGACACCCACGCATACCCCACAAGACATGCCACCAGAGGTCTCTTCACAGTCCCAAAGTCTAGAACAGGCTATGGTAGGCGCACAGTACTAAACTCAGCAAAAAAAGAAACGTCCCTTTTTCAGGACCCTGTCTTTCAAAGATAATTCATAAAAATCAAAATAACTTCACAGATCTTCATCGTAAAGGGTTTAAACACTGTTTCCCATGCTTGTTCAATGAACCATAAACAATTAATGAACATGCACCTGTGGAACGGTCGTTAAGACACTAACATCTTACAGACGGTAGGCAATTAAGGTCACAGTTATGAAAACTTAGGACACTAAAGAGGCCCTTCTACTGACTCTGAAAAACACAAAAAGAAAGATTCCCATTGTCCCTGCTCATCTGCGTGAACGTGCCTTAGGCATGCTGCAAGGAGGCATGAGGACTGCAGATGTGGCCAGGGCAATAAATTGCAATGTCCGCACTGTGAGATGCCTAAGGTAGCGCTACAGGGAGACAGGACGGACAGCTGATTGTCCTCGCAGTGGCAGACCACGTGTAACAACACGAGCAGTAACACTCCGTAATAGGCTGAGAGAGGCTGGACTGAGGGCTTGTAGGCCTGTTGTAAGGCAGGTCCTCACCAGACATCACCGGCAACAACGTCGACTATGGACACAAACCCACCGTCGCTGGACTAGACAGGACTGGCAAAAAGTGCTCTTCACTGACGAGTCGCGGTTATGTCTCACCAGGGGTGATGGTCGGATTCGAGTTTAGAGCGAAGAGCCCGGATCTCAATCCCATTGAGCACATCTGGGACCTGTTGGATTGGAGGGTGAGGGTGAGGGCTAGGGCAATTCCCCCACAGAAATGTCTGAACTTGCAGGTGCCTTGGTGGAAGAGTGGGGTAACATCTCACAGCAAGAACGGGCAAATCTGGTGCAGTTCATGAAGAGGAAATGCACTGCAGTACTTAATGCAGCTGGTGGCCACACCAGAAACTGACTGTTACTTTGGATTTTGACCCCCCCTTTGTTCAGGGACACATTATTCCATTTCAACAACGGGGAGTGTGAAGAGACACACACAGTTACAAACACATGCATACTCATACATTGTGATATTGTTTTATGGTGGTATTAAACATTTTGTATTGTAGATATGAAGTGGTGTGATACTGTTATATGATGTACTGTTTTATCATTTGTTTAATATGTAATGTAAGTGCTTTAATATGTTTGGACCCCAGGAAGTAAAAGTAATGGGGATCCTAATAAATACAAATACCTCTTTAAACTAGGTGCAACCGTGGCATCCGTGACAGAGAGGGAGAAGCGTTCATCCATGACTACAGGCAAGAGCTAGGCTCATTTTCAGATATTATACAGTACCAGTCAAACTTTTGGACACAACTACTCATTCAAGGGTTTTTCTTTATTTTTTACAATGTAAAATAACAGTGAAGACATCGAAACTATAAAATAACACATATGGAAACATGAAGTAACTAACGAACTGTTTAAACAAATTATTCAAAGTAGCCACCCTTTGCCTTGATGGCAGCTTTGCAAACTCTTGGCATTCTCTCATCCAGCTTCACCTGGAATGCTTTTCCAACAGTCTTGAAGGAGTTCCCACATATGCTGAGCACTTGTTGGCTGCTTTTCCTTCACTCTGCAGCCCAACTCATCCCAACCCATCTCAATTGGGTTGAGTTCGGGTGATTGTGAAGGCCAGGTCATTCGATGCTGCACTCTTTCACTCTCCTTCTTTGTAAAATAGCCCTTACAGCATGGAGGTGTGTTGGGTCATTGTCCAGTTGAAAAACAAATGGTTGTCCCACTAAGCGCAAACCAGATAGGATGGCGTATCGATTCCGAATGCTGTAGTAGCCCTGCTGGTTAAGTGCGCCTTGAATTCTAAATAAATCACTGACTGTGTCACCAGCAAAGCAACCCCACACCTCCTCCTCCATGCTTCACGGTGGGAACCACACATGAGGAGATCATCCGTTCACCTACTCTGCGTCTCACAAAGACATGGCGGTTGGAATTTGGACTCTTCAGACCAAAGATATTTTCCAGATAGACTGACCTTCATGTCTTAAGTCTTAATGTAAGGATGGACTGTCATTTCTCTTTGCTTACTTGAGCTGTTCTTGCCACAATATGGTCTTGGTCTTTTACCAAATAGGTCTATCTTCTGTATACCACCACTACCTTGTCACAACACAACTGATTGGCTCAAACGCTTTAAGAAGGAAAGAAATGACACAAATTAACTTTTAACAAGGCACACCTGTTAATTGCAATGCATTCCAGGTGAACACCTCATGAAGCTGGTTGAGAGAATGTGCAAAGCTGTCATCAAGGCAAAGGGTGGCTACTATGAAGAATTTCTTGATTTGTTTAGCACTTTTTTGGTTACTTTATGATTCCATATGTATTATTTCATAGTTTGTATGTCTTCACTATTATTCTACAATGTAGAAAATAGTAAAAATAAAGAAAAACCCTGGAATGAGTAGGTGTGTCTAAACCTATGACTGGTACTGTTAGTTTTTAATTTAGTCAGAAAGTCATTTTCATTGTAAGTTAAAGCGTACTGTTAGCCAGCTAGCTAACGTTAGCTGGCTGGCTCACTAGCTAACATTACGTGTATGACCTGTGTAGTAATATTATTTGTATCTCAGAGCAATTTGCATTGCTAGTTATAGCCTAACGTTAGCTAGCTAGTTAGCTAACATTGAATCTAGTTGGTTAGCTACCTGCAGGTTGATGCAGCGTCGTAACATTATGAGTTGGGATTATGGTTCATTTTGTAGCTAGTTAGCTGCATGTCTAAAAAAAATATTCCACTATGCAAGTTACCATATCACTGTACCGTTTACACATTCTGTTTTCTGTGCATGTGACAAATAAACTTTGATTTGATTTGATACAGTGTGTGTTTACCAGCGACGGTAATGTGAAGAACAACATGACCTGCATTAAAGTCAAATTAGATTATAACGTTAGGCCAACGAGACAGTGTCCAAACTCAATAATTCTCTGGTAGAATGCCCTGCTTTTATTTCGTCACACTCACAACCATAAGCTATTTTCTGTAATTTGCTTGCCGTTAACTTGTTGTTGTGAGTTAGCATTAGCTTGCTAGCTAACAAGCTAGAAATGAACCAAAGTGTTGTTAAGAAAGTTGCTTTAAGTTGCATGGTTAGTAAATACATTTTTAAACTGATGGGTTTATTGGTGTTAAAATACACCAGTTATGCTATTTTGGACCACCAGGCTGCCGATGTCATGTATGTGAATCCTTAAAGAGATGGGTGGGGCTAAGGCTTAAGAGGGTGTGAACAATGCTGAATGGGTGCTGACAAAGAACTTTCCAGTACGTGTACAAAAACATTCAAGGGCTATTTTCTCAAAAGTGGGGTTACAAGTTTATCAACTTTCCAAGCAGCATTACTTCCCCATTCAATCAATCAAATGTATTTATAAAGCCCTTTTTACGTCAGCCGATGTCACAAAGTGTTATTCAGAAACTGTAGCGTATGATATACCATTGTGCTTGCTCTGAGTTACGACTTTTATCCTATGGAAAAAATACCATTTTAAATGTTGCCACTTAAGACCGAATCGAGCTGGTCGGTCACAAATGGATCACAATATTGTCTTTTCAACTTTGGGTAGAAAACCAATAGCTTTTGCTCATGACAAGATGAAATGTGGCAGCAGCAGGAACTGCAGCATAATTTATGGTAAAGAATACAAAGAATACAAGCTATTTTCTCTGAACAGGGGAATAAAACCATCAACAGATTCACAATACTCCAAGCGCAGCTCCGTACTACTTGTCAGACATAGAGAACTGATACTGTATACTGGTTGTTGGGTTGGGATTGGTGCGGGGTGTGGTAGGTCTGTGGGTGACTGGTCTGTGGATGATTCCTCATGTCTTACTCATTGTTAGAAATAATTATGATCCAAATTGGATGTTAGGTACTATATTTATTGAAAATGATATAAATCCTATAAATTACAAGGGACAATCAATTAGCTTAATTTCTCAGAGGAATTATATTCCTTCCATTTGGTGCCTAATGAACACGACCCAGGTGTAAAATAAAGTTGCCCTAGATGCTGATTTATGGTCAGTTTGGGGGTTTTGCCAGGTTAGGATTGGAGGAGGTGGAAGCTGATCCTAGATCTGTGTTGGAGTTACTGAATGTCCGTGAGCAACAGATAAGCAGATAGTGAAGCTAGGGACTGAGGCTTGACAACAATGTTACATCACTACTTCACAAAGCCTTAACAGAAATAAGTAGGTATTTATTTCTAAACGTTGGCCACACCAAACTCGACAGGGGTAACAGTGTGTGCGTCACTATGCAGTAAGAACAATACGGGGCTGTTATGTGGCGTTGACAAAACTCCCTAGTGCCCTGACAAGCGAATTAGTCTGTCGCTCACTTCAGCAGCCCTCGTTTTCCTCTGGCGATGTGACGGCAAAAGTCTTTACCGAGTCAAAGAGGCCGGCAGGCTAGAATATATTGGCTTTATCCGCGTAAGGGAATGGATGCAGAGGTGTTATTAGAAGGACAGCGACGAGAGGGAACGTTGAGGAAACGTTGCCCCATTGTGTGTCTCCACAAAGCCAGCTGTCTGTCTGGCAGCCTCCGAGCTCCAACACCATTAAGCTTCCTATTTTCCCCATTAAAGAAGCCAGGCTGTGGAACACGACTTGGTACATAATCTGTCTGCTAACAAGGAAATCCACAGCTTAAATTGCTGCTCAGTTATCATAATACAAAAATGTAAAAAGCCAGCCAATCAGTGGACCACTGGCCTCCACACACGCACACGCACACACACACACACACACACACACACACAAACACACACACACACGCACACACACGCAGTGTTGTCGAGCCCCCCCATACACACATGTGCCTGCACCCGGGTAACAACTGACGCAAGACACTCTAAACGGTAGCGATAATTCCTGTCAGAGATTAGCGCGGAGGTTCCAATTGAAGATTATACTGGGGGATTATTAGCTGCGGCTACTGAGCTGGAGATGATTATCTGCAGCTGCTGCAGTGGCGGTACAGCCTGCCGCCCGCCACCCTGTAGCGAGTAGTGGCAGCGGTGGCGAGACGCGCTGGGGGTTTACAGCAATGTTATTCACTCATAACATTAGCCTAATACATTTGGCTCCCCTGTGACATCTCCGACGACGCTGGCTGAGCACCCACTCTGCCCCTGGGGAAGAAGGGAAGGCAAGGGAAGGGACAGAAGCCAGAGATCCAAATCACTGAGACACAACCAGGGCTGCCGAAGACATATTTAAAGAGACTGGCCTAATATATTATAGACGGCTTCTAGAAAGGAGGGAGAGAGAGAGAGAGAGAGAGAGAGAGAGAGAGAGAGAGAGAGAGAAAAATACAAAAACGATTGGTCGAAATCTAAATAAAGAGAAAGGGAGGTCCGGTCGGGGTATTTCATGTGCACTTTTGTGACTAGTTTAATTCTCAGCAGCTGTATGATGTAATATGTCAGAGCACAGCATCCTCCTTACCCCTCCCTTTATTCCCTGCTTCCCTCTGACTTATCGCTGACCGTTCCTCCACAGCGAGATCATATCAGGGAATCAGTCAGTGAATTTTCAATGAATTCTCATAGCTCTCACAATGGCCTGTAAAATAGTACAGCTCCATCAGATGCTTACACAGACACTACTGGAGGAAGACCTAGGGCTGACTCAGATTTAAAAATAAATAAAAAATCTGCATTTTTTTATTTGATCTTTATTTAACTAGGCAAGTCAGATAAGAACAAATTCTTAGTTACAATGACGGATTACCAAAAGGCAAAAGGCCTCCTAAACAGTTCCTTATTTAATGCATCACTTTGTCCAGGACCCAGAGGACTCCTCTAGGGCTCTGATTAAAAGTAATGCACTATATAAAATATGGGCTGCTTATATTTCTCCTGTTTCACACATGTACAAGTATGAAATGGAAATGTGTTCTCTGCTCATCCCACTCCCCCTAAGAGTCAGGTCATGGCCAGGGATTAGCCACTATTGACAGTGACCCTGGAGCAATTACGGTTAAGTGCCTTGCTCAAGGGCAGATTGACAGATTGTTTCACCTAGTTGGCTGGGGATTCTAACAAGCACTCTTTTAGTTACTGGACCAATGATCTAACCGCGAGGCTACCTGCCACCATACAGCAACTGAAAGGTTGCATGTTTAATCCCCTACTCTTGATCAAGGCATTGCTTCAGGGTTGCTGTCAATAATGGACGTCCGTTAGAACACTCGTTCTCTTTGTCTTTTTTTGT